>NC_079190.1:273340669-273686502 GCF_029499605.1 Hyla sarda
AATATCAAACAACATAATTTTGTATGTTATCTTCAATACTTGAGAGGTCGATCTGGATATTGAGTTTGACGTTCCCTCTGTTTTCTTCTCTGTCTTTCCGATATCGCACATGAGCATATAAACAAAAACTTAATATCATTTTCCCTTTTTCTTCATGCTGAATTATATCCAGAAAATATTCCAAACATCCGTATCCAGGAAAATCCGGGAATAATATGCCCATGTGCGCAACATATAAGAGAGAGAAAGAAAACTGTGAAAGAAAGAGAGAAAGAGAATGATAAATATAATTATTTGAATGAATATACAAAGAGATATATAAAAATATATACATTCTATCAGTGGAAGATCGATGAAATAAAATAAAATGGATGGATAGGAGCACACAAACAAACGGGACTAATATAAGAAAAGAAATGTGTGAACATAATAAAGAAAACACGTCGACATGAAAAAGGGTATGAACCCGTAAGATACACATGTAATTCATGTATATATTGGACAATATCTCTTAAGAGGGGTACTCCGGTGAAAACCTTTTTTCTTTTAAATCAACTGGTGGCAGAAAGTTAAGCATATTTGTAAATTACTTCTATTAAAAAATCTTAATCCTTCCAGTACTTATTAGCTGCTGAATGCTACAGAGGAAATTCCTTTCTTTTTGGAACACTGATGACATCACGAGCACAGTGCTCTCTGCTGACATCTCTGTCCATTTTAGCAACCGTGCATAGCAGATGTATGCTAAGGGCAGCATGGTGGCTCAGTGGTTAGCACTGCTGCCTTGCAGTGCTGGGGACTTGGGTTCAAATCCCACTAAAGGACAACAATAAATAAAGCATTATTATTATTATAACGTCAGCAGAGAGAACTGTGCTCGTGATGTCATCAGAGAGCATTCCAAAAAGAAAATAATTTCCTCTGTAGTATTCAGCAGCTAATAAGTACAGGAAGGATTAATATTTTTTAATAGAAGTAATTTACAAATATGTTTAACTTTCTGCCACCAGTTGATTTAAAAGAAAAAAGGTTTTCACCGGAGTACCCCTTTAAAGCATCAAAAATATAAAATTCGTCCACCATGAATATCTTCTATAACAAAAAACATATACAAAAATAATACATATGTATTTATAAGGAATCAATTTAATTAAATTGAAGACATTAATAGTGGAGAATAACATCTTGTCTTAGGTTCATACCGTTCGGATATCTAGTTTGAAGCTCTATTATCCAGAACACCTCCCTGTCCAGTAACTTCTGCCTGACGCTCCCTCCCCTCATAGGGTTAATGATTTTTTCAATGCCGAGGAGAGACAAGGAGGAGAAATCTCCCCCGTGTTTCTCAACGCAATGTTTGGTAGCCATGGAGACATGACTGGACAGAAAATGTGGGATGTCTGACAGATGTTTCCTAATCTGAACCTTAAGAGCATTCGAGGTGCATCACGTAGCAGTTGAGAACATTTTTCCTTCTTAGCCATGAAATCACAGGTAAGTCATATTCCCTCAACATATCGGATATAGTTTTCAGAAGGGGCTTGTAATTGAGTTCAAAGATCTCACGAATAGATTTCGGTATGTGCACCCCGAGATATTTCAAATAGCGGGCAGCCCATGGATAAGTTGCCGAAGCTGATATCTTAGCCTCCAGGGTCTTAGAGAGGGAGATATTGAGTAACTCTGATTTCAGGACATTCAACTTGAAGTTGGAAGTCTCTCCAAAGTGGTAAAGAGTTCAGTCAGGTGCGGAAGACTGCACAGAGGGTCGCTCAGTAGAAACAATAGATTGTCTGCAAATGCTAGAAATTTGAGCTCCCTTCCATGTCTGGTGAGCCCCCTGACTTCTTCCATCTGGCAGAGTCTCCATCACCATGACGAACAAGGTAGGAGACAATGGACACCCCTGTCTGGTCCCATTGCCTATAGGGAAAGAAGGGGATATCAATTAATTGACTAGGACAGAGGCCGTGGGTTGAGAGTATAGGAAAAAGATAGCAGCCACAAAGACATCTGGGATACAGAACTTCTCTAACACCACCTACATGTAATCCCAGCTGACCCTATCAAAAGCCTTCTCGGCGTCTATGCCGAGAAGGACCAAGGGAGAGCCATGCGAAGAGGCCACATGCATCCCTGTCAAGAGTCTCCACGTGTTCATATGACCCTCTCTGCCAGGGATAAAGCCCGCTCGTTTGTGTCCTATGAGGTGAGGAAGAAAAGTCTTCAACCTCAAGGACAGTAATTTCGCCCATGTCTTCAGATCTAGGTTCAATAGGGAGATCGGACGGTAATAACTACATGACATGGGATCTCTTCCATCCTTCAAAAGTACTGTGATATGTGCTTCCTGATTTTGTCGAGGGAGAAATTCACCTCCAAATACTGCTACACAGAATTCAGTGAATCTAGGTAGGAGGACATCCTTAAAGGCTTTATAATAAGAGAGAGGGAGCCCATCTGGACCGGAGCTTTTCCCCTGAGGGAATGAATATAACACCTTATCTACTTCCTTTTCTGTAATAGGTCTGGAGACATCATCTTTCATCTTATCAGTGAGGGTCAGGAGGTTCAGGTCTCCCAAAAAGGTCTCAGTGAGTTTCCTCCTCTCCCTGGTGAGGATCTCTGAATCTCCCTCTCTCAGATTATACAAAGCATGGTAGAATTTTTGAAGGGAGAGGGCCATATTTTTTGAGAGTCTATGAGTCTCACCCTGGGAGTCTTTAATGGCATGGATATGATTTTTCTCTCTTGCCTTTTTCAGCATGGTATACATGAGTTTACCCCCCTTGTCTCCATGGGCATAAATCCTGTGTCTGAAGTGTAGGTAAGCCTTAGAAGACTTCTGTTGTAGGTAGGTGAGTAGTTGCTCTCTACAGGCAAGCAGGTCTGCATGAGCAGCAACCACCTGTGTACGTTTATGTATCCTCTCTAACTTAGCTATGTCTGCCAATAGATTTTTTACTTTAAGCTGGCATTCTTTCTTCAATCTCGAGCCCCATGTTATAAAAATACCCCTAACGTAGGCTTTATGAACCTCCCACACCACAGACTGTGACGGTCCTGAAGTGGAGTTAGTTGTAAAATAGAGCTGGAGATGGGACATGAGATCAGCCCTAACCCTTTGATCCTCCAATAATGTCTCATTCAATTGCCATCTAAAGGGGGAAGGAGTGGGGGGGGGGCAGAGAAAGAGAGAGATGAATAGGAGCATGGTCTAAGACAGTTATAGAGGTGATGCCAGCAGCAGTGAGGTGAGGGAGTGGAGAAGATTGAACAAGAAGATAATCTAACCTAGAAGTATGTATAGTCCTTGTCCGAGGGATGGAGAGATCGCCTTGAATCTATAAGATAAATCATCTAGTTTATAAAACAGTTTACAAAGCGCCCACTGATAGATATGAGATTTACCAGTGGAGGAATCTATTAATGGGTTCAGTGTCCCATTCAAATCACCAGATTTAGCCTGTCTAAAGTCGAGAGAAGCCAAGGGACTTGTCCCTGATTAGGTACGTACATGTTGGCTAATGTGAAAGTATGTGTCTGAGATTGGACCTTCATGAAGATGTATCTGCCATTGGTATCCCTGGGTACATCTAGTACTTTAAAATTTAAAGAACGGTGAAGAGCAATCAACACTCCCTTGGAGGCCGAGGCAGTATTGCAAGAGTGGAACGATCTATCAAATTGGTTAGTGAGTAGTTTGGGTATTTTGTCTTCTCTAAAATGGGTTTCCTGTATGAGGAGTATAGAAGTCTTATGAGGTCTAATGACATCCGGAATCAAGCGTCTTTTGTTAGGTAAATTGAAACCCCTCACATTAAAAGAAAGGATATGAACATCTGTAATAATGGGAACCTTAGCTGACACTAAATGTAACTGAAAGCCACCGAATCAGTGAGTCAGGGATTTGTAGGGAAGGGGTATGGGGAAGAAAAATTGGGTGAGGTAAACAATAGGGAAAAGGAGTCCTGATGCAGATTAAACCTTACACTTTCTCTAGGAAGACTCCAAATATCACTGTGAGTCCTCAAATAGTAGCAAAACTGATAGAAAACAGTGAGGGTTTCGTGGGAGGAGATTCAGTCATTTCACAACCGAAATCCCAGGCCGCGGAATGCACTCTGAGCACCCTGCTGGCAGGGCTGGTAGGGTTGAACAGATCAAGCATTAATTCAATAAACAATAAAACTAGGTACTTATGGGCAGAGGGCAAAGGCATGGGCAGAAGCATGGTGGCATATCAGATATTGCGGCAGAGGTCCGGAGACACCGCGTCAGAGAGCCAGAGAAGCAAAGAAAGCAGTCAGGTCAGAGGAGGAGGATGTCAATTAGCTCTAAAGGGCCCGGCCGGCCAGGCATGCAGGGAGTTCGTGTGGTAGGATAGAAGAAGAGAAGGAGAGGATGGGGAAAAAGGGGGGGGGGGTTTGAGGGGTAGGGGAAGGGGAGGGGGGGGAAAAGGGGTTCACCCAGGGATAGGGTGGGGGGGGGATGGTAGCGGTAGAGGGATGAAGGGGGAAAAACTAAAGTGTATGAGTGATCAAGAAGAGAGAAACTGACAGAGAGAGGAAAGTGAAATTTGTGAAAGGGGACAAATAGCTAGAAGGGAGTGCAAAAGTAGAAGGACAAGGTAGGATGAGGAAAAGCCAGCATGTAGGGGAGAGCACACGGGGGAAAGGAAAAGCAAACATCTATATACTGCATGCATACGGCAACATTAAAGAACTCCGCAATGGAGATCTACTGGAGATTGGGGTTCTAGATGTCATATCCACTGCAGCTCTTACTGATAGAATGAGCTACAGTCCTGGAGCAGATGAAAAAGGTAGACGTAAACCGCAATGCATCCTCTAGAATATTGAGTCCCAACATTAAAAGAACTCCATGCCCAGGGCAGTCACTAAGGTATCAGGTAAATCTCTAGGAGACATCAACCCCCACCTCCCACAACATTCCACAGACACCCAGCTCAGTCCAGGACAGCGTCTGACAAGCCGCATTCCTCTGCATACCAGGTCTCCTCGATCGGCCGATCTCATCATATCTCCAAAGCGTTCTGATCCACTGCCACATAGCTTCCGCAAAAGCCCCTCCGTTACTAAGGTGGACATCTGTACTTTCACTTCAAGAACAGCTCCATCAAAAATAGTAAATTCTGGGTAGTCGCACAGCAGCAACCTCCGCTACGGAATCAGCGTTGGGGCAGTTGACCCTTCACCGGCATCTTCTTATCCTTGTTGGATGTCGGGACACCAATCATCCTGTCTGGGAATGGTCGACAGCAAAGGTAGGTCGAAAACAGGCAGCCAGCTCGCAATCTTCATTGGCTCCACGTCTAGAGCCGACCAAATCGCACCCAGGTCCTCCGGTGTTCGTACTGTAAGCCTCTTGCCTTGCATGTGAATGGAAAGTCCAAAGGGAAAGAGCCAGGCATACATGATACCCCTCTCTCGTAGCTTTTCCAACAATGGCCGCAAAAGCCACCTCTTAGCCAAAGTAGTAGGCGAAACATCTTGGTAAAGCATCACTTTGTCCTCTCTCAGCTTGAGTGTTCTGTGGTCCCTAGAGGCCTGTAGTGCCGCAGCAGTGTCCACATACGATAAGAGACCACAGATCACATCCCTAGGTGGCTCCAGGGGACGGGGTTTAGGGCGCAGGGCTCTATGTATGCGTTCAATGACAACCTTAGCAGCTCTTTCCGGCCCAAGGAGGGTAGTAAAAATTTAAGAGGCCGCATCAGGGAGAGAGTCAGGAGCCCATGCCTCTGGGATGCCCTTAAATCTAATATTTTTCCTGCGGCTCCTATTTTCTTGGTCCTCTATGAGGGCCATTGCAGAATTTACATGCGCCACCAACCTGTTTTGCCGTAGCGCCATCATGTCAGAGTGAGCTGTTAAGCCGGCAGAAGCTGCTTCCAAGGCCTCCGTTCTGTGCCCGATGGTGTGGACTTCGGACTTCATCTCATTAAGGTCAGCCAGCACAGGTTTGAGGGCATCCGATAATGCTTTCTTCATGAAAGATTTGAAGAACTGTTGAGAGACTGCTGCAGATTCAGTGCAATTTTCCTTTCCACCTGAGCCCTCCGCGTCTTCATACAGTAGCTGGAGAGAGGCGGCCGGTGCCATCTTGGGCTGTCTGGCGGAGGAAACAGCGCCCTTCTTTTTAAGGAATTTCGCCAAGTCCGCTTGGTTCTTCCCCAGTCCCTCAACTCTGCTTTTTTCAGTGCCATCCCCTCCTCCACGCAATCTCCCCATCTATAGGCCCACAAACTGTAATGATGCCCTCCTTGGTGTCCATAACAGTCAAAGGGCAGGCAGGTAGGTAGGCAGGTAAATAGATAACTAGGTAGGTAGATCAGGAAGCCAGATATGTAGGTAGGTGACTAGCCAGGTAGGTAGGTTGCAAGTTAGCTGGTTAGGCAGTCATGTATGAAGGCCAGGTAGCAAGATATGTAGGTAGGTAGTTAGGAGCCAGGTATGTAGGTAGTTAAGTAGCCAGTTATGTAGGTAAGTAATTAAGCATCCAGGTAAAACATTAGGTAGCCAGGTAGTCAGTCAAGCAGGTAGCAAGCACCCCCTCCACCCAGTGGCGGATCCAGAGTCTAGTCTCAGGAGGGGCACTATCAGAGTATTTTGTGTTAGTGGACAGAAAATAAGGGGTTGCTTATGGAAGTTACAGGTAGGTATTGTCCCCAGGAGGTAGTGGCTGCTAGATCATGCCCCCAGGTAGTTTATGTCCCCTAGGTAGGTAGTCATGCCCCCTGTAGGTAAATTTCCCAGATAGCTGCCCCTTGCATGAAAACCCCCTATGTAGGTAGTAGGTACCCACTATTAGTTTGGTAGTTTGTCCCCATATTAGCTAGGCAGGAACAAAGTAGTGTAGACAGCAGAGTTTCCCCACAGTAGGTGTAGGCAGCAAAGTTCCCCCACAGTAGGTGTAAGCAGCAGAGTTCCCCCACATTAGGTGTAGGCAGCAGAATTTTTCTCCCCTCCCCCGGAAGCTGTAGGCAGCAGAGTACCCCCCCCCCCCCCCACAGTAGGTGTAGGCAGCATATTTTTTCTCCCCCAGTAAGTGAAGGCAGTTCTCCCCCCAGTAAGTGTGGGCAACAGAGTTTTCCCCCCTCCCCCAGTAGGTGTAGGCAGCAGAGTTTCTCCCCCAGTGGGTGTAGGCAGCAGAGTCCCCCCCCCCAGTGGGTGCAAGCAGCAGAGTTTTTCTCCCTCCCAGTTGGTGCAGGCAGCAGAGTTTCTCCCTCCCCCAGTAGGTCTGGGCAGCAGTCCCCCCCTTCAGCAGGTATAGGCAGCAGAGCCCCCCCAAGTTGATGCTGGCAGCAGAGTGCCCCTCCAGTAGGTATAGGCAGCAGAGTACCCCTCTTCAGCAGGTGTAGGCAGCAGAGTTTCAGAGTCCCCACCCCCTATTTCCAGGTTGGAAAAAAAATTGTGCTCACCTGATGTCCCATGCAGCGATTTTCTCCTCCAGAGTGCGGCAGGGGCCCGCGTCCTCCTTCCTCCACAGTGACGTCATCGGCTCCTGCACTGCATGCTGTGTAGGGGTGGAGGTCACATTTCCCCTCTGTGTAGGCTGCAGATGCGGCTTACACAGAGAGGATGCCTTCTGTTGTATGTGCGTGTCTGCCTGGGGATCCGCGATCCGGTCAGTCTGCCCCTGTCCATGACCCTTGGACATGCTCATGCTGTTGTGGGACTCATCAGTGTCCCTGGAGTTATGGGGACCCCTAGTGGAGTGATTGTTAAATGCTGTTTTCTTTAATAAAATGTAAAAAGTATACAGAAGTATATTAGGAAACATATTGCTTTGCTATGATGTACAACAAATAAAAAGTTTTTATATCTGACAAGCACCCATTTAAAGCATACCTTTCAGATTCCACAATAACAAAAAAATTATAATAATATGTTACTCAGTACCTAATCCTGACAATGCACATCTAATTTGTATGTCTCTTTCATGTATATTCATTATAAAAATAACTATTTTCATTAGCTCACAGTGTTAGAAATCCTATCAGGGGAAAAGAGGGGGGGGGTCCCTTGGAGTGATGGGAGGGAAATAGTGTCCATGGGAAACTTTTGCCCATGACTCATGGACAAGCCTGATGCTTCAGCAGGTCTGATTAGTGTCCCAGTAGGTATGGGGTCCCTTGTGGTGGGGTTTTCAGGAGCTATTTTCTTTATTAAATATTCAACATTTTTTTAAGCAACCATATTACAAAAGGTGTTCAATTTTCATAAGTAACAACATAAAAGATTTTGGATCTGAAATTCTCCATTTAAATTTATGGATATTGCACCCATAATAGTGACTCTACATGGTGTTATTGCATTCCAATAATACACTGTTGTTGAAATTGATAGGACTGATAGAATTTCTGAAATTTTTAAAAAAAATTTTAAGAGAAAAAACTTCCACAATTGAATTTTGCTCTGGGGCCTCTTATGTCCCTTGATCATCTTTGAGATGTTTCTACACCTCCATTGCTGTCACCTGTGGTAAACTCAGGTGACTGGATATGACTTGGAAAGACAAAGCCATTTATATAAGGTTTCATAGCAAACTATGCATATCAGAGCAAAAAAAAAAAAAGCTCTGAGGTGGAAATAACTTCCTGAAGAGCTCAGAGACTGGATTTTTTTTGGGAGGGGCACAAATATGAAGAAGAGTACATCAAAATTCTGTTGCACCGAAAGTTCCACAGTGGCCTCCATAATTCTTAAATGGCAGAAGTTTTGAACAAGTGGGAGTCTTCCTAGAGCTGCCACTACATCAACGAAGAAACCAGTTGGGAAAGGGCCTTGACCAAGAACTCAGTGATCACTCTTGCTGACCTCCAAAGTTCCTGTGCACAGATGAAAGACATGTCCAGAAGGTCAACTATCACGTTCGTACTCCCCTCATCTGGCAGAGTGGCAAGAAACAAGCTTCTCCTCAGTAAAAGACCAACAACAATGTCCCAAAGGTCCCCAGCCAATGGCTATGACACATGAAATCCCACTTGGAGTTTGACCCATCCAACCTGACAGAGCTTGAGAGGATCTTCAGAAAAAAGAAATGAAATAAAATCCCAAAATATAGATGTGCAAACATTGTGTGGCATCATCTGCAAGAAGACTAGAGGCTGTAATCATTGTCGAAGATATTTCAACTGCGTGAAGGGTCTGAATACTTTTTAGTATGTTAGTCTTTCCTTTTCAATAAATTTGCAAATATTTTTAACATTCTGTATTCGCATAATGGGGTATTGAGTGCAGAATTAGGGTAAAACTTGTGTCACGATGCCGGCTGGCAGGAGGTGGATCCTCTGTGCCAGAGAGGGATTGGCGTGGACCGTGCTAGTGGACCGGTTCTAAGTCACTACTGGTGTTCACCAGAGCCCGCCGCAAAGCGGGATGGTCTTGCTGCGGCGGTAGTGACCAGGTCGTATCCACTAGCAACGGCTCAACCTCTCTGACTGCTGAAGATAGGCGCGGTACAAGGGAGTAGACAGAAGCAAGGTCGAACGAAGCAGAAGGTCGGGGCAGGCAGCAAGGGTCGTAGTCAGGGGCAACGGCAGGAGGTCTGGAACACAGGCTAGGAACACACAAGGAAACGCTTTCACTGGCACAATGGCAACGAGATCCGGCGAGGGAGTGCAGGGGAAGTGAGGTATACATAGGGAGTGTACAGGTGAACACACTGATTAGAACCACTGCGCCAATCAGCGGCGCAGTGGCCCTTTAAATCGCAGAGACCCGGCGTGCGCGCGCCCTAGGGAGCGGGGCCGCGCGCGCCGGGACAGGACCGACGGAGAGCGAGTCAGGTACGGGAGCCGGGGTGCGCATCGCGAGCGGGCGCCACCCGCATCGCGAATCGCATCCCGGCTGGAGGCGGTATCGCAGCGCACCGGGTCAGTGGATCTGACCGGGGCGCTGCAGTGGCGAGAGTGTAGCGAGCGCTCCGGGGAGGAGCGGGGACCCGGAGCGCTCGGCGTAACAGTACCCCCCCCTTGGGTCTCCCCCTCTTCTTGGAGCCTGAGAACCTGAGGACCAGACTTTTGTCTAGGATATTGTCCTCAGGTTCCCAGGATCTCTCTTCAGGACCACAGCCCTCCCAATCGACCAAAAAAAAGGTTTTCCCTCTGACCTTCTTGGAGGCCAGTATCTCCTTTACGGAGAAGATGTCCGAAGAGCCGGAAACAGGAGTGGGAGAAACAAGTTTGAGAGAGAAACGGTTGATGATGAGAGGTTTAAGAAGAGAAACGTGAAAGGCATTAGGAATACGAAGAGAAGGAGGAAGAAGAAGTTTGTAAGAGACAGGATTAATCTGGCACAAAATTTTGAAAGGACCAAGATAGCGTGGTCCCAATTTGTAGCTGGGAACACGGAAGCGGACATATTTAGCGGAGAGCCATACCTTGTCTCCGGGAGAAAAAATGGGGGGAGCTCTTCTTTTCTTATCAGCAAACTTCTTCATGCGAGATGAAGCCTGTAAGAGAGAATTTTGGGTCTCTTTCCATATGGTGGAAAGATCACGAGTTATTTCATCCACAGCGGGCAAACCAGAGGGCAAGGGAGTAGGGAGGGGGGGAAGAGGGTGACGGCCGTACACCACGAAAAATGGGGATTTGGAAGAAGATTCAGAGACTCTGAAGTTATACGAGAATTCGGCCCATGGTAGAAGATCTACCCAGTCATCCTGGCGGGAGGAAACAAAATGCCGTAAATAATCACCCAGGACCTGGTTAATTCTTTCTACTTGCCCATTGGATTGAGGATGATAAGCAGAAGAAAAGTTTAATTTAATCTTGAGTTGTTTACAGAGAGCCCTCCAGAATTTTGACACGAATTGGACGCCTCTATCCGAGACGATCTGCGTGGGCAACCCGTGAAGACGAAAAATGTGTACAAAAAATTGTTTTGCCAACTGAGGCGCTGAAGGAAGACCCGGAAGAGGAATAAAATGTGCCATCTTGGAAAATCGATCAACGACCACCCAAACAACAGTGTTGCCACGGGATGGGGGTAAGTCTGTAATAAAGTCCATACCAATCAGAGACCAAGGCTGTTCGGGGACAGGCAGAGGATGAAGAAGACCAGCGGGCTTCTGGCGAGGAGTCTTATCCCGGGCACAGACAGTGCAGGCCCGCACGAAATCAACAACATCCGTCTCCAGAGTCGGCCACCAATAGAAACGAGAGATGAGTTGCACGGATTTCTTGATGCCCGCATGGCCTGCGAGATGGGAGGAGTGACCCCATTTGAGGATTCCGAGGCGTTGGCGTGGAGAGACGAAGGTCTTCCCTGGAGGAGTTTGCCTGATGGAGGCTGGAGAAGTGGAGATCAGGCAGTCAGGAGGAATGATGTGTTGCGGAGAGAGCTCTACTTCCGAGGCATCCGAGGAACGAGAGAGAGCATCGGCCCTAATGTTCTTATCGGCAGGGCGAAAGTGAATTTCAAAATTAAACCGGGCAAAGAACAGAGACCACCTGGCCTGGCGAGGATTCAGCCGTTGGGCAGACTGGAGATAGGAGAGATTCTTGTGATCGGTGTAAATGATAACTGGAAATTTTGATCCCTCCAGCAGATGCCTCCATTCCTCAAGTGCTAATTTAATGGCCAGTAGCTCTCGATCCCCAATGGAGTAGTTCCTCTCCGCCGGAGAGAAGGTCCTAGAAAAAAAACCCACAGGTAACAGCATGCCCGGAAGAATTTTTTTGTAGAAGAACCGCTCCAGCTCCTACTGAGGAGGCATTAACCTCCAATAGGAAGGGTTTAGGAGGGTCAGGTCTGGAGAGCACGGGAGCAGAAGAAAAGGCAGACTTGAGCCGTTTAAAGGCGTCTTCCGCTTGAGGAGGCCATGACTTAGGATTGGCATTCTTTTTGGTTAAAGCCACGATAGGAGCCACAATGGTGGAAAAATGTGGAATAAATTGTCTGTAATAATTGGCGAACCCCAAAAAACGTTGGATAGCACGGAGTCCGGAGGGGCGTGGCAAATCTAAGACGGCAGAGAGTTTGTCTGGATCCATTTGTAGTCCCTGGCCAGAGACCAAGTATCCTAGGAAAGGAAGAGATTGACATTCAAACAGACATTTCTCCATTTTGGCATATAGTTGATTGTCACAAAGTCTCTGAAGAACCATGCGGACATGCTGGTGGTGTTCTTCTAGGTTGGCAGAAAAAATCAGAATATCGTCCAGATACACAACAACACAGGAATATAAGAGATCACGAAAAATTTCATTAACAAAGTCTTGGAAGACGGCAGGGGTGTTGCACAGGCCAAAGGGCATGACCAGATACTCAAAGTGTCCATCTCTAGTGTTAAATGCCGTTTTCCATTCATCCCCCTCCCTGATGCGGATGAGATTATAAGCACCTCTTAAGTCCAGTTTGGTAAAGATGTGGGCACCTTGGAGGCGATCAAAGAGTTCAGAGATAAGAGGTAGAGGGTAGCGGTTCTTTACCGTGATTTTATTAAGACCGCGGTAGTCAATGCAAGGACGTAGGGAGCCATCTTTTTTGGACACAAAGAAAAATCCAGCTCCGGCAGGAGAGGAGGATTTGCGGATAAAGCCCTTTTTTAAATTTTCCTGGATGTACTCAGACATAGCAAGAGTCTCTGGGGCGGACAGAGGATAAATTCTGCCCCGGGGTGGAGTAGTGCCCGGGAGGAGGTCAATAGGACAGTCATAAGGCCTGTGAGGAGGTAGAGTCTCAGCTTGTTTTTTGCAAAACACATCAGCAAAGTCCATATAGGCCTTAGGGAGACTGGTTACAGGGGGAACCACAGGGTCACGGCAGGGAGTACTGGGAACCGGTTTAAGGCAGTCCTTGAAACAAGAGGTACCCCAGCTCTTGATCTCCCCTGTGGACCAATCCAGGGTTGGGGAATGGTGTTGAAGCCAGGGTAGTCCAAGGAGAATTTCGGAAGTGCAATTGGGGAGGACCAAAAACTCAATTTTTTCGTGATGAGGTCCGATGCACATTAGGAGGGGCTCCGTGCGGAAACGTATGGTACAGTCCAATCTTTCATTGTTAACACAATTGATGTAGAGGGGTCTGGCGAGACTGGTCACTGGGATGTTGAACCTGTTGATGAGAGAGGCCAAAATAAAATTTCCTGCAGATCCGGAATCCAAGAAGGCCATAGTAGAGAAGGAGAAGGTAGAGGCAGATATCCGCACAGGCACAGTAAGACGTGGAGAAGCAGAGTTGACATCAAGGACTGCCTCACCTTTGTGCGAAGTCAGCGTACGTCTTTCCAGGCGGGGAGGACGGATAGGACAATCCTTCAGGAAGTGTTCGGTACCGGCACAGTACAGGCAGAGATTCTCCTTTCGGCGTCGTGTCCTCTCTTGAGGTGTCAGACGAGACCGGTCAACTTGCATAGCCTCCACGGCGGGAGGCACAGGAACGGATTGCAGGGGACCAGAGGAGAGAGGAGCCGGGTAGAATAAACGCCTCGTGCGAACAAAGTCCATATCCTGGCGGAGCTCCTGACGCCTTTCGGAAAAACGCATGTCAATGCGAGTGGCTAGATGAATGAGTTCATGTAGGTTAGCAGGGATTTCTCGTGCGGCCAGAACATCTTTAATGTTGCTGGATAGGCCTTTTTTAAAGGTCGCGCAGAGGGCCTCATTATTCCAGGATAGTTCTGAAGCAAGAGTATGGAATTGTACGGCGTACTCGCCAACGGAAGAATTACCCTGGACCAGGTTCAGCAGGGCAGTCTCAGCAGAAGAGGCTCGGGCAGGTTCCTCAAAGACACTTCGAATTTCCGAGAAGAAGGAGTGTACAGAGGCAGTGACGGGGTCATTGCGGTCCCAGAGCAGTGTGGCCCATGACAGAGCTTTTCCAGACAGAAGGCTGACTACGAAAGCCACCTTAGACCTTTCAGTAGGAAACTGGTCCGACATCATCTCCAAGTGCAGGGAACATTGTGAAAGAAAGCCACGGCAAAATTTAGAGTCCCCATCAAATTTATCCGGCAAGGATAGACGTAGGCCTGAAGCGGCCACTCGCTGCGGAGGAGGTGCAGGAGCTGGCGGAGGAGATGATTGCTGAAGCTGTGGAAGTAGCTGCTGTAGCATCACGGTCAGTTGAGACCGCTGGTGGCCTTGTTGCGCTATCTGTTGTGACTGCTGGGCGACCACCGTGGTGAGGTCGGCGACAACTGGCAGAGGAACTTCAGCGGGATCCATGGCCGGATCTACTGTCACGATGCCGGCTGGCAGGAGGTGGATCCTCTGTGCCAGAGAGGGATTGGCGTGGACCGTGCTAGTGGACCGGTTCTAAGTCACTACTGGTGTTCACCAGAGCCCGCCGCAAAGCGGGATGGTCTTGCTGCGGCGGTAGTGACCAGGTCGTATCCACTAGCAACGGCTCAACCTCTCTGACTGCTGAAGATAGGCGCGGTACAAGGGAGTAGACAGAAGCAAGGTCGGACGAAGCAGAAGGTCGGGGCAGGCAGCAAGGGTCGTAGTCAGGGGCAACGGCAGGAGGTCTGGAACACAGGCTAGGAACACACAAGGAAACGCTTTCACTGGCACAATGGCAACAAGATCCGGCGAGGGAGTGCAGGGGAAGTGAGGTATACATAGGGAGTGTACAGGTGAACACACTGATTAGAACCACTGCGCCAATCAGCGGCGCAGTGGCCCTTTAAATCGCAGAGACCCGGCGCGCGCGTGCCCTAGGGAGCGGGGCCGCGCGCTCCGGGACAAGACCGACGGAGAGCGAGTCAGGTACGGGAGCCGGGGTGCGCATCGCGAGCGGGCGCCACCCGCATCGCGAATCGCATCCCGGCTGGAGGCGGTATCGCAGCGCACCGGGTCAGTGGATCTGACCGGGGCGCTGCAGTGGCGAGAGTGTAGCGAGCGCTCCGGGGAGGAGCGGGGACCCGGAGCGCTCGGCGTAACAACTTGTATGTCTTTGTATGGTAACACAAGTCCGCAACATACTATAAAATGTAAGAAAAAAAAAGGAAAAGGCTCTAAAGAATTGTGAATGCACTGCACATGTAAGATTACGACAAAAAAGCATTTTCTGTGCTGTGTTTTTATCTTATAATTAACAATTGTAAAGGAACAATAAGATGGATTGTGCTTTAGTTTCAGATAGGTTTTGCAATGGAATAATTCTCATAACTGTCAGACACACATCTCCTAGACAGGGAAAGCAAGGAATGTAAGAGCGGTAGAAAGCATTAAATGCTACAAGTCACTGAACCATGGTCCTTGTGGTTACAGTAGCTTCCATGCTGTGAACTCCAAGGCCTTTCTAGCTTCATTTAGCAGCCTTCTCTGTGGCATTTGGATCCCTGAGGTCTAGAAAACAGTCATAATACTCATTTGTAAAAGAGAACAAATACAAGCTGTCTGGAACTCCCAAACAGAAACACAGGTGTCCTATATAATCTCCACAGCACATCAGACACACTGCTATATAAATTTATATGGCATGGTGAAGATGAAAATCAAGGTTGTACATGTTGTTTGTGCTTTAGGGCTTCACATTTGTGCATGTGATTACAACAATATATGCATACCTATATGAAAAAACCTTAAACTTAACAAAGCGGTGAGATTTGTGCCCATAACCGTGAACGGAGGGCACGCCTTTAGAGGGCAAAAAGTCACCGGGTAGGATAAATAATAGAATTCATAACCATAAACCAATACCACAACTACTAACACAAAACCCATATTTAGAATCTGCGAACTTGATTCGGCCGATTCGCCAAATTTTCAAAAAAGCTAAAGCAAACCATATAGTGGTTGAATGACACAGCCTGGAGTTGGTAGCAGCACGAGTAGACCATATAGTGGCTGAATGAAAGCCTGGAGTTGGCGGCAGCATGAGGAGACCATATAGTGGCTGAATGACACAGCCTAGAGTTAGCGGCAGCATGAGGAGACCATATAGTGGCTGAATGACACAGCCTGGAGGTGGCGGAAGCATGAGGAGACCATATAGTTGCAGAATTAGACAGCCTGGAGGTGGCAGCAGCATGAGGAGAACATATGGTGGCAGAATGAGACAGCCTGGAACTTTTCCCTTCCACCTTTTCGAGGAAAGTGTTACTCGTCTTAAAAAGGGTGGCCCCACACAGGAACCTCTCCCTATTTCCACCTTAAAACCCTGGGAAATGGCAGTGTTTGCAGGTGGAAATAGGAAGAGGTTCCTTTGTCGGGCCACCCTTTATGGGGTGAGTAACATTTTCCAAGAAGGGAATTAATAATGCGAGAGTAGGGCCTTAAAGGGGAAATTGTTATCCCAACTGTTTACCATTAACCATATGTTGTCCCCTTCCACGTTTTAGAGATATTTGCATCACATCAATACTTGGTGGTGTAGGTGGCACATGGTGTTTTTTGCACACCTTGCCTTTTGTTAGATTTAACAAAAATTGAATCCATATATTTTATCCTAAGAATATTATTAAAAGTTATGTTTTACGTAATGCATATCCGCAATACTTACTTGTGCACACTAACACTTTTACAAAAGAGACCGTTTTCTTCTGCCTACCTGCCTCAGCTACTACTCTGATCCTGCCACCGGCCTGATGCCACACATCTGATGCCAAGTTCTTCTTTTTTCACCAACCTTCATCACCAGTTGCTGGTATTGCCATCCACCGCCCCACTATGTCACCGGGTCACTTTCAGGACTCCTGATGCTCCTGAAAACACCTCCAGGCTGTCTCATACAGCCAACCATATGTTCTCCTCATGCAGGTGCCAGCTCCAGGCTGTCTCATTCTGCTACCATATGTTCTCTTCATGCTGCTGCCACCTCCAGGCTGTCTCATTCTGCAACTTTATGGTCTCCTCATGCTTCCTCTACCTCCTGGTTGTGTCATTCAGCCACTATATGGTCTCCTCATGCTGCCGCCAACTCCAGGCTGTCATTCAGCCACTATATGGTCTCCTCATGCTTCGGCCACCTCCAAGCTGTGTCACTGTACCGCTATGTGGTCTCCGAATGCTGATGGAAGATTAAATAAAACTGTTTTAGGCTCATCTATTTGAAATCTTCAATTTAAATGTTTAAACATATCTTTAATCTTTTTAATTGTGAGGCCCAATGGTCTCGTCAGGCTGTGGCCACCTCCAGGCTGGGTCATTCAGCCACTATATGGTCTCCTCATGCTGCCACCACCTCCACGCTGTGTCATTCAGCCACTATAGGGTCTCCTCATATTGATGCCACCGCCCAGCACTCTGCGACAGTGATTCTAATAGCAACGCCTCTAATCTGCATGTCATACTGAATAACAGTATTGTTTCTCTAACTCAGAACACACCCTATGCGTGTTACAGCAAGGCAAAGTGTTCTACACCCCTACTGAGGCTCTCTGTAGGCCAGAAATAGCCATTTTAATACAGATTCGGCACAAAGATTTCTCTCCTTTTACCCCTTGTAAAAATTCAAAAACTGGGTCTACAAGAACATGCAAGTGTAAAAAATGAAGATTTTGAATTTTCTCCTTCAATTTGCTGCTATTCCTGTGAAACACCTAAAGGGTTAACAAACCTTTTGAATGTCATTTTGAATACTTTGAGGGGTGAAGGTTTTATAATGGGGTCATTTGTGGGGTATTTCTAATAAGAAGACCCTTCAAATCCACTTCAAAACAGAACTGGTCCCTGAAAAATTTCAATTTTGAAAATTTTGTGAAAATTTTGAAAATTGCTGCTATACTTTGAAGCCCTCTGATGTCTTCCAAAAGTAAAAACATGTCAACTTTATGATGCAATCATAAAGTAGACATGTTGTATATGTGAATCAATATATAATTGTTTTGTAATATTAATTTTGTAATATTAATTTTCCTTGTAAGCAGAGAGCTTCAAAGTTAAAAAAAAATGCTAAATTTTCAATTTTTTCATCAAATTTGAGAATTTTTCACCAAGAAACGATGCAAGTATAGACACAATTTTACCACTAACATAAAGTAGAATATGTCACGAAAAAACAATTTCGGAATCAGAATGAAAGGTAAAAACATCCCAGAGTTATTAATGCTTAAATTAAAAGTGGTCAGATGTTCAAAAAATGGCCGGGTCCTACAGTGAAAATTGGCTGGGTCCTTAAGGGGTTAATAACACATGCACCGAAATGACATTTCTGTTGGAAAGAGTTGTTAATAACTTCATTTTACAACTACTAATGTTATGCCTTTAAGAAAAAAAAAAAAAAACTGTCATCTTGGTGGGCCTGGCTTCTCCACATCCCTCTGACCTTGATTGATAGATTTTTTTTTAGAGTATAGAAAAGATCTATCACTCAAGGTCAGCATGACAGCCAAAAGCCACTGGGATCAACCCTATGACTTGTGGTTAATGCAGCATCAAAGTGATGACAGCTTCCCTTTAGCATAAGCATTACGCCCTATGGAGGAGATTTCTCAAATCCTCTCCAGAGGAAAAGTTGCTAAGTTGCCCATAGCAACCAATCATATTGCTTCTTTTATTTTTCAGAGGCCTTTTCAAAAATGAAAGAAGCAATCTGATTGGTTGCTATGGCCAACTCAGCAACTTTTCCTCTGCACAAGTCTTGATGAATCTCCACCTATATGTTTACTTCTGGCAAACAGCCCAGCTCTGGTCCGATCCTCCTAAATGTGCTCCATGGAGGAGACTATCAGGGCCTCAATAACATCAGTAATCACAAAATCACCTTGTCAACACTCTAAAAGGTTACTCTTTACAGGTTTATAAATACCATACAGTTTTTTTTATAATCTTTTGAAATGACAAGTATGCTTCATTTTCCCAAACATTTGTTTCTTAATTAATATTGAAATAAATAGCAAACTTTAGGATAATACATTAAACATGCCTTACAACAGGGCTTAACAATATTTTCAAACCAGCCCTGTTAGCTGTGTAACTATATATATACAATCTGTTATCATTGCCAATAACAAGTTAAATGTAACTTACTGCCCTTATAGACAAAGACAGTCAAATTGTCTGTTCAGTCTGTTGAGCTGCATTGGAGCCCACAGGGAAAAGCGAAGCCACAGGGGTTAATAAAATAAGTATCCTCACTGCCCTTTCTCTGCTAGCGCGCTTCACCTCTGTCTGTTAAATGATATAGACACTGCATCATCCCAATTAGACAATCATACAGCCCCTAAGACTGACCAAGCAGTTCTGGAATTGACTGATAGCTTATGATGTCTGAGCATACTACAACCATCTCTGCGCATGATAGTGGAAAAAGAAGAAAACTTGGAGCCTTCAGTAAAAGTGCAACAAGAATTAACCCTACCCTAGACCAAAACATAATGTATGTGACTGCTTACCCCTTTACTGCTATAAGGGTGCATTCATATGTTCAGGAAGCTTCCAACAACGTAGAAAAGGAACGGGGCAACTCACCAACTGCGTCTTCTTCAAACTTCTTTATTCAAGAAACACAACAGGTACAAACAGTGCAGGAGAATGGTGGATGTTGAAATGGGGGGGGGGGGGGGAATGTAGTTCGGGGCTATGGTGCCATTTCGCAGGATAGGCTTTAACTGGTCCAACTGAGCCAGTAGAAGCATATCCTGCGAAACGGCACCGTAGCCCCGAACTACATCTCCCTCGATTTCACCGTCCACCCTTGTCCTGCACTGTTTGTACCTGTTATGTTTCTTGAATAAAGAAGTTTGAAGAAGATGCAGATGGTGAGTTGCCCTGTTCATTTTCTACGTTGTTGGAAGCTGTACATGGGTCTGATTGTCAGACAGAGAGCACCACAGGTCAGCCAGCAGAGGTATGAATATACGGACGCTACATATAGGCAGCAGTGCCCAGCATCTTTCTTTTTCTATTGAGGAAATATCATATGTTCAGGAACTTCAGCAATTAGATTCTGCAGATATTAATGTAACTCAGGAACTGTCCAGAGTAGGAGCAAATCCCCATAGCAAACCTCTAATGCTTTGGACAGTTCCTGAGACAAGCAGAGGTGTCAGCAGAGAGCACTGTTGTCAGACCGAAAATAACAACTCAACTTCAGCAGCTGATAACTACTGGAAGGATTACGTTTTTTTAATAGAAGTAATTTACAAATGTGTTTAATTTCCTGGCGCCAGTTGATATAAAAAAAAAGTTTTTTTTTCCTGGAAAAAAACTTTAATCCTTTGGGAATACTATTTTGTCCTTGTTCTCAGTGCCAGGATCCCACACCATCTGACTTTGCCCTACTGAGGCACGTTCCTGCTGGCACATTCAGGTTGTTATCTTCCAACATGCATATCAGTCTGGCAACTGGAGCAGGACCTAGAAGCAAGTGGCATCCAGTTCCAAGATGCAATGAAGTCTTTAGACTATATTTCCTTCAATGCGACCCTTGTAGAACTATCTATCAGCATGCTCTTAGCTATGTGGAATGCAGCTTCCGTCTCTCTGGACTGTCTCAACTCAAACTCAACTCAGACTTGTACTCGTACTCAACACAAGGACAGTGACCCAGGACTTACATAAACTCTAATCTTTCCTCCTACAGCTTCTTTACAATATCTTCCTATGAAGGGCATGGTACTTACTTTAGCCAAAGAATGTCAGTGTATCCTAACCTTTGTGATCTCTCTGCAAAAGGTGTTAAAAAATAATCAAATGTTTAGAGCACAAATCATGAAGAATCTAATAAGTGAAAGTATTTACCCAATACCCAACCTTACACCTGTTGTGGGACATTAAAACTCCTTATACTTGCCTAAGACAGGGATGCTTTTTGCATCCCTGGCTTAATGTTAACAGATTCCCTTGGCCATGTACTCTAGGTAGAAGTACATGTAAACCTTTGTACATTCTTTGTTCATTGTGTATTCTGGTGAGGCGTAGAGTTTCCTTTGCAAAACTCATGGGAATCTTGTGCCACAGTGTGTAACACCTCCTGCTTTTGAAGAGGAAATTACTTATTTCTCTTAGCTGAAACAAGATTTATTTATCTATTTATTTATTTTATTGATTTCCAGTATCCTGAGAAATACATTGGATTTATTGGACTATTCCAATGACCCTCATTTATATTTATTTATTTATTATATGAGGGGCTCCTCTGGTTTCTCATAAAGATACAAATAAGGCAGCAGCATAGTCTTACTATTGATCCTTTGGATCCTTCCACTCTGGTTACTGCACTGGGCATGCCTTCTACTCTGGCAGAGGAAATCCTGCGCATTAACAGACTAGAATTTAAACCAGTGGTACTGGTATCCTTGGTTTACTTCTGAGCTGGGTCACTTGTTCCCTGGGTCAGGCACAGAGCAGTCTGCTAGTCAATTGGCACAGGAAGTCTACTAGTGCCTCTGCTCCTCATACCATGGCAGCCATGGAAAGTATGCCAGGGAGCAGTGACAACTATCAGATCTATGCTGATAACATAGCATGTCCTGCCACAGATATAGCACATTAACTATAAAGCTGGAGCTAGCAGCTGTATCCATAATTTCCATTGTAGCTTAGCATTGGGCATCATGAAAACTACCGTATATAGAGGAGCAGGTACACCTTTCTTTTTAACAAGTTGTTCTTGTTCCTGTAAACTGAACCGCAAGCCATACCTCTTGAGAATAAAAAAATTGAAATATAACTTACCATACAGCTTCCTGCTTACTCAACACCTGGCTCAGCCACATCTATTTTTATCTGTTTTTGTGATTATTTTAATATGAGGTGAGATTTGAAGCTCTGAAGTTTTTGAAGCAGCTGTATGCAAGCCTTAAAGATTGTGCAAATTTAATATACTATGCGCCTCAGCAACTTCATGTGGTCTGCCACTTCTTGGCTTAGTTCCTGTGGTTTCTCAATGCTGACTTGTTGCTGTGGTTTACAATTACATTAGCATGTTGGAATGATCCATTTTTTTGCTGTGTCCCAAGACATTTGTCGAATATATATGTACCGTATTTATCGGCGTATAATGTACATTTTTTAAGGTAAAATTTTTAACTTAAAGGGGTACTCCGGCGGAAAACATTCTTTAACCCCTTAACCCCTTAAGGGCTCAGGATTTTTCAGTTTTTGCACTTTCGTTTTTTTCTCCTTACCTTTTAAAAATCATAACCCTTTAAATTTTCCACCTAAAAATCCATATTATGGCTTATTTTTTGCGTCGCAAATTCTACTTTGCAGTGACATTAGTCATTTTACCCAAAAATGCACGGCGAAACGGAAAAAAACATAATTGTGCGACAAAATCGAAGAAAAAATTCAATTTTGTAACTTTTGGGGGCTTCCGTTTCTACGCAGTGCATATTTTGGTAAAAATTACACCTTATCATTATTCTCTAGGTCCATACGGTTAAAATGATACCCTACTTATATAGATTTGATTTTGTCGCACTTCTGGAAAAAATCATAACTACATGCAGGAAAATTTATACGTTTAAAAATGTCATGTTCTGACCCCTATAACTTTTTAATTTTTCACGTACAGGGCGGTATGAGGACTAATTTTTTGCACTTCGATCTGAAGTTTTTATCGGTATGTTTTTTGTTTTGATCGGACTTTTTGATCACTTTTTATTCATTTTTTAATGGTATAAAAAGTGACCAAAAATGCGCTTTTTTTGACTTTGGAATTTTTTGCGCGTACGCCATTGACCGTATGGTTTGATTAATGATATATTTTTATAGTTCGGACATTTACGCACGCGGCGATACCACATACGTTTATTTTTATTTTTTTTTACACTGTTTTATTTTTTTTATGGGAAAAGGGGGGTGGTTCAAACTTTTACTAGGGGAGGGGTTAAATGACCTTTATTAACAGGGACCTATAACACTGCACACACTGATCTTCTACACAGATCACAGGCGTGTATTAACACGCCTGTGATCAGTGTTATCGGCGCTTGACTGCTCCTGCCTGGATCTCAGGCACGGAGCAGTCATTCGCCGATCGGACACCGAGGAGGCAGGTAAGGGCCCTCCCGGTGTCCTGCCAGCTGTTCGGGATGCCGCGATTTCACCGCGGCGGTCCCGAACAGCCCGACTGAGCAGCAGGGTCACTTTCACTTTCGCTTTAGAAGTGGCGGTCAGCTTTGACCGCCGCTTCTAAAGGGTTAATACCGCACATCGCCGCGATCGGCGATGTGTGGTATGAGCCGCGGGTCCCGGCCGTTGATGAGCGCCGGGACCGACGCGATATGATGCGGGATCGCGGCGCGATCCCGCTTAATATCGCGGGAGTCGGCGCAGGACGTAAATATACATCCTGCGTCGTTAAGGGGTTAAGGACTTAGCCCTTTTCACCTTAAGGACTCGGACGTTTTTTTGCAATTCTGACCACTGTCACTTTAAACATAAATAACTCTGGAATGCTTTTAGTTATCATTCTGATTCCGAGATAGTTTTTTCGTGACATATTCTACTTTAACATCGTGGTAAAATTTTTAGGTAACTTGCATCCTTTCTTGGTGAAAAATCCAAAAATTTCATGAAAAATTTTAAAATGTTGCATTTTTCTAACTTTGAAGCTCTCTGCTTGTAAGGAAAATGGATATTCCAAATATATATATTTTTTATTCACATTTCCAATATGTCTACTTTATGATTGCATCATGAAATTGACGTGTTTTTACTTTTGGAAGACACCAGAGGGCTTCAAAGTTCAGCAGCAATTTTCCAATTTTTCTAAATATTTTGAAATTCGCTTTTTTTCAGGGACCAGTTCAGGTTTGAAGTAGATTTGAAGGGTCTTCATATTGGAAATACCCCACAAATTACCCCATTATAAAAAGTACACCCCCTAAAGTATTTAAAATGACATTCAGTCAGCGTTTTAACCCTTTAGGTGTTTCACAGGAATAGCAGCAAAGTGAAGGAGAAAATTCACAATCTTCATTTTTTACACTCACATGTTCTTGTAGACCCAAATTTTGAATTTTTACAAGGGATAAAAGGAGAAAATGTATGCTTTTATTTGTAGCCCAATTTCTCTTGAGTAAGGACATACCTCATATGTCTATGTAAAGTGTTCGGCGGGCGCAGTAGAGGGCTCAGAAGTGAAGGAGCGACAAGGGGATTTTGGAGAGTACGTTTTTCTGAAATGGTTTTTGGGGGGCATGTTGCATTTAGGAAGCCCCTATGATGCCAGAACAGCAAAAAAATAAAAAATAAAACACATGGCATACCATTTTGGAAACTAGACCCCTTGAGGAATGTAACAAGGAATAAAGTGAGCTTTAATACCCCACAGGTGTTACACGACTTTTGCATACGTAAAAAAAAAAAAAAAAAAAATGTCACAAAAATGTATTTCCCCCCAAATTTCACATTTTTGCAAGGGTTAATAGCAGAAAATACCCCCCAAAATTTGTAACCCCATCTCTTCTGAGTATGGAGGTACCCCATAAATTGGCCTGAAGTGCACTATGGGCGAACTACAATGCTCAGAAGAGAAGAAGTCATATTTGGCTTTTTGAGACCAAATTTTACCCCACAAATGTTTCACGACTTTTGCATATGTAAAACATTTTTTTTTTACCTAAAATGCTTGTTTTCCCAAAAATTTAAAATTTTTAAAAAGGGTTAAAGCAGAAAATACCCCCCAAAATTTGTAACACAATTTCTCCCGAGTACGGCGATATCCCATATGTGACCCTAAACTGTTGCCTTGAAATACGACAGGGCTCCAAAGTGAGAGCGCCATGCCCATTTGAGGCCTAAGTTAGGGATTGCATAGGGGTGGACATAGGGATATTCTACGCCAGTGATTCCCAAACAGGGTGCCTCCAGCTGTTGTAAAACTCCCAGCATGCTTGGACAGTCAACGGCTGTCCGGCAATACTGGGAGTAGTTGTTTTGCAACAGCTGGAGGCTCCATTTTGGAAACAGTGGCGTACCAGACGTTTTTCATTTTTATTGCAGAGGGGGGCTGTGTAGGGGTATGTGTGTATGTAGTGTTTTTTAATTTTTATTTTATTGTGTGTTCGTGTAGTGTTTTTAGGGTACAGTCGCACGGGCGGGGGTTCAGAGTAGTTTCTCGCTGACAGTTTGAGCTGCGGCAGAAAATTTGCCGCAGCTCAAACTTTCAGCCAGATACTTACTGTAAACCTCCGCCCATGTGAGTGTACCCTGTACGTTCCCATTGGGGGGGGGGGACATCCAGCTGTTGCAAAACTACAACTCCCAGCATGCGCTGACAGACTATACATGCTGAGAGTTTTAGTTTTGCAACAGCTGTAGGCACACTGGTTATGTATCACTGAGTTTGTGACCTTACTCAGTGTTTCACAACCAGTGTGCCTCCAGCTGTTGCAAAACTACAACTTCCAGCATATACGGTGCATGCTGGGAGTTTTAGTTTGCAACAGCTGGAGGCACACCGGTCGTGAAACACTGAGTTAGGTAAAAAAAGAAACGCTGAGTTTCACAACCAGTGTGCCTTCAGCTGTTGCAAAACTACAACTCTCAGCAGTCACCAACAGCCAATGGGCATGCTGGGAGTTGTAGTTATGCAACCAGCAGATGCACCACTACAACTCCCAGCATGCACTTTAGCTATTTGTGCAAGCTGGGAGTTGTAGTTATACAACAACTGAAGGTACACTTTTCCATAGAAAAAATATGCCTCCAGCTGTTGCAAAACTATAAGTCCCAGCATGCCCATAAGGGAATGCTGGGAGTTGTGTTGGTCTGCCTCCTGCTGTTGCATAACTACAGCTCCCAGCATGCCCTTTTTGCATGCTGGGAGCTGTTGCTAAGCAACAGCAGGAGGCTGTCACTCACCTCCTGCTGCTGCTCCGCTGCAGGTCAGTCCCTCGCCGCGGCTGTCGCTCCTGGGGCCCCGATCCCAACAGGGACGCCGGGGATCGGGGTCCCCAGCACCCGGGGTCTTCTTCCCGCACCCGCTCACGTCCTCCAGAAGAGGGGCGGAGCGGGTTGCGGGAATGACACCCGCAGCAGGCACCCTGTTTGGTCGGTCGGTAAACCAGCCGACGAATCAGGGCGATCGTGAGGTGGCACCAGTGCCACCTCACCCCTGCAGGCTATGGCTGTTCGGGGCCGTCAGAGACGGCCCCAATCAGCCAGTAATTCCGGGTCACCGGGTCACTGGAGACCCGATTGACCCGGAATCGCCGCAGATCGCTGGACTGAATTGTCCAGCGATCTGCGGCCATCGCCGACATGGGGGGGCATAATGACCCCCCTGGGCGAAATGCCAAGATGCCTGCTGAACGATTTCAGCAGGCGTCCGGCTCCGGTCCCCAACCGGCTAGCGGTGGGGACCGGAATTCCCACGGGCGTATGGATACGCCCTGCGTCCTCAAGGACTCAGAATGCAGGGCGTATCCATATGCCCTGCATCCTGAAGAGGTTAAATAAACTAGTGCCAGAAAGTTAAACAGATTTGTAAACGACTTAACAATCTTAAAAATCTTTACCCTTCCAGTACTTTTCAGCAGCTGTATACTACAGAGAAAATTATTTTCTTTTTGAATTTGTTTTTGTTTTGTCGACAGTGCTTTCTGCTGACACCTGATGCCCATATTAGGAACTGTCCAGCGCAGGAGAAAATCCCCATTGCAAACCTATGCTGCTCTAGACAGCTCCTGATATGGACCTGAGGTGTCAGCAGAGAGCATTGTGGACAAGACAAAAAAGAAATTAAAAAATAAAAGAATTTCCTCTGTAACACACAGCTGCTAAAAAGTACAAAAAGGGTAAAGATTTTTTAATAGAAGTAATTTACCAATCTGTTTCACTTTCTGGCACCAGTTGATTTAAAAAAAAAATGTTTTCCACCCCTTTAATTTCTATCTGAATGTTATATTTCGATAAACTCTTTCTGGCCCAACAAAAGCCGCTGCGGTTCAATGATTTAAAGTGGCTGCTTTAAATTATGTAACTGCGGCGGCTTCTGTGGGGCCAGAGTCCTGCCGCTGCTGCCCGATTCCCTCCCCATCCCCGGCTTTCATAATTGCCTTTTCCGGGGTGCACTCCTACAGGCTCCAGTAACAGCGTATTTTTGCGCTGTTGCTGTGCGCTGTGTCCTCAACAAGACGTTGCTCGTCATTGTGCAGCGCACAGGAGAAGGAATCGGTAAATACAGTATTTATTCATTGCTGGTGCATGGGTAAAACATATTGGTAATTCAGTTCAAAATATTCAATTTATTCAATGTTTACATATCTTAGCATCTACAGATTGCTGCGCTGTGGCCAGCATACACCTGTGCATATATTTAGTTTAATTTTGTTTGGAGGAGCTGATCATTTTTATTTTATATATATACAGATGTAGCCATGGTTATCTTGAGAAGTAATGTTAATCTATCTATCTATCTATCTATCTATCTATCTATCTATCTATCTATCATATATCTATCTATCTATCTATCTATCTATACATTATCTATATATCATCTATCTATCTATCTCCTATCTATCTATAATCTATCTATCTCATATCTATCTATCTATCTATCGTTCATCTATCTATCTATCTATCTTTATGTTTTTTTATTTATATCTATTTATTTAGTTTACCTATTTCAATTCCTTGTTTTGATATGTTCTGAAAATACAAAGAAGTCTTCAGTCAGAAAAAGAAACCTTATTAGATATTGCCTCTGGCGACTTCACAATCAAATGTTCCTGCAATTACATTCTGCTACACATCCTTTGTCTCATCTTGTTAAATATGTTATAAAGAGAAAATATCTAAACTGCTGCTTTGAATTTTAATCTGTTTGTTGTGGTGAGGTACCTTATATTGCCCTCATTGTTTTGGATGCTGAATATGTTACATAGTTACATAGTTAGTATGGTTGAAAAAAGACATACGTCCATCAAGTTCAAGGAATTGAAGGGATGGGGTATGCTTGGATGAAGGGGATAGGATATGATTTTATATTTCTACATAAGCATTAATGTTATATTGTTCTAGGAATGTATCTAACCCTGTTTTGAAGCTTCCAACTGTTCCTGCTGTAGCCAGTTCCTGAGGTAGACTGATCCTTAAATTCACAGTTCTTATTGTAAAGAAGGCGTGTCACCCCTTGAGACTAAACCTTTTCTTCTCCAGATGGAGGGAGTGCCCCTCGTCCTTTGAGGGGGCTTAACCTGGAACAGTTTTTCCCCATATTTTTTGTATGGGCCATTTATAAACTTATATGCATTGATCACATCCCCCTTAAATGTATCTTCTAAAGGCTAAACAAATAAAAATTATTTTAATCTTTCCTCATAGCTAAGATGTTCCATTCCCCATATTAGTTTAGTCATGCGTCTCTGCTCCACAACATTCCTTTTATAAACTGGTGGCCAAAACTGAGCAGTATATTCCAGTACCAATGCTTTATAAAGGGGTGGTATTCTGTCACTGTCCCTCGAGTTCATGCCTCTTCTGATACAAAACAATGTCCTACTGGCCTTAGAAGCAGCAGCCTGACATTGCATGCTATTCTGTAGTCTGTGATCTACAAGTACACCAGGATCCTTCTCTACCAGTGACTCTTCCAGTTTAACCCCCCTAAGACATACAATGCATAATAATTAAATTCTTCAAATATTCTTTTTTAATTTAATGGAAAAGTTAATTTTTTACAACACTATACTGACAACTTAGGACTTAGTGCACTGGCTTGGTGGCACAGTTTTTCTCATTTTCGATCGTGCTGGATCCTGACTGATTTTCCGGTGATGTTTCCTTCCTGACTAGAGATGAGTAAACATTCACCAAAAGACAAGAAATGCATGTATTACAGCTGTAAAAGTCCTGTATAATACTATAAGGTCACCTAAAAGTGTATCTATGTACTTTTAAGCTGTTTTTAATGCAAGGTTAATTTTAAAGTTGTGGCAACCTGTATGGTTAGATAAATAGTTGGTATATTGTGGTAAATAACAGCTTGTTTAACCCCTTAAAAAGGTATTCCAGGCAAAAACTTTTTTTTTTTTTTTTTAATATCAACTTGCTCTAGAAAGTTAAACAGATTTGTAAATTACTTCTGTTAAAAATATTAATCCTTCCAGTAGTTATCAGCTGCTGAAGTTAAGTTGTTATTTTCTTTCTGGCCTCAGTGCTCTCTGCTGAAACCTCAGCTAGTTTCAGGAATTGTCTGAAGCATTATAGTTTTGCTATGGGGATTTGCTCCTACTCTTGACAGTTCCTGAGACAAGCAGAGGTGTCAACGGAGAGCACTGTTGTCAGACAGAAAAGGACAACTCAACTTCAGCAGCTGATAACTTCTGGAAGGATTAAGAATTTTTAATAGAAGTAATTTACAAATCTATTTAGCCTTATGGAGCCAGTTGATATGAATTTTTTTTCCTGGAATACCCTAAGGAATACCTTAAGGACATGAGACTTAAATTTACATCCTTATGCACTGGGACTTAGAGCACAAGGATGTACATTTACTTCCTGTACATGACGCGAGCACCAGAGTGTTGCTCGCATCATGCATGGCAGGTCCAGTCTGCTAACAGCAGCCAGGGACCTGCCAGTAATGGCAGATATTATCACCTCAGATGCGGTGATCAATACCGATCACAGCATCTTTGGCACTAGTAATAGCTGTTATGATCATCAGGACATGGCTAGAGGGATCAGATTAGTCAAGATGGTGGATGAAGGTCCCTTCATCTGCCTTCGCCGCTCTCCCGGGGACTTCTTCTCTGGTCTGACCTTGAGCTGGCCAGAGAACTAGATGGCCGATAATACTGATCAGTGATATGCCTATGCAGTAAACAGTATTAGCAATTTGATGATTGCTATAAATAGTCCCCTATGGAGACATAAAAAGTGTAAAATAAATGTGAAAAAAAAATTTAAATCACCCCCTTTCATCATTTTACTCTTAAAAAAAATAAAAAAACAATATATATATATATATATATATATATATATATATATATATATATATATACATATACAGTGGGGATCAAAAGTTTGGGCACCCTAGGTGTATTAATGTGCATAAAGAAGCCAAGGAAAGATGGAAAAATCTCCAAAAGGCATCAAATTACAGATTTGACATTCTTATAATATGTCAGATTTCATTTCCATCATTTACACTTTCAAAATAACAGAAAACAAAAAAATGGTGTCTGCAAAAGTTTGGGCACCCTGCAGAGTTAATATCTTGTACTGCCCCCTTTGGCAAGTATCACAGCTTGTAAACGCTTTTTGTAGCCAACCAAGAGCCTTTCAATTCTTGTTTGAGGTATCTTTGCCCATTCTTCCTTACAAAAGTCTTCCAGCTCTTTGAGATTTCTGGGCTGTCTGTTACGCACTACTCTTTTAAGGTCTATCCATAGATTTTCAATTATGTTGAGGCCAGGAGATTGTGAAGCCCATGGGAAAACCTTCAGTTTACGCCTCTTGATGTAATCCCCCGTGGATTTTGAAGTGTGTTTAGTGCCGTTTGTAGAAGCCTTCCTCGCTTTAACTTCAGCTTTTTCACAGATGGCATCACGTTAGCATCCAAAATTTGCTGAAATTTTATTGAATCCATTTTTCCTTCTACTCGTGAGATGTTCCCAGTGCCACTGGCTGCAATACAACCCCAAAGCATGATTAATCCACCCCCATGCTTAACAGTTGGACAGAGGTTCTTTTAATAAAATTCTGTTCCCCTTCTTCTCCAAACATACTTTTGCTCATTCCGGCCAAAAGTTCAATTTTTACCTTATCGGTCCACAGAACTTATTTCCAAAATGCATCAGGCTTGTCTATATGTTCATTTGCAAAGTTCAAATGCAGATTTTTGTGGTGAGGACATAGAAGAGGTTTTCTTCTGAGGACTCTTCCATGAAGACCATATTTGTACAAGTATCTCTTTATAGTGGAATAGTGTACCACAACTCCAGTGTTTGCCAGATCTTTATGGAGGGATTGTGCAGCCAAATGTGGGTTTTGAATTGTTTTTCTCACAATCCTGCGAGCTGTTCTGTCTGATAGTGGCTGAATGGCACAGTCTGGAGTTGGCGGCATATGAGGAGACCATATAGTGGTTGAATGGCACATTTTGGAGTTGGCGTCATTTGAGGAGACCATATAGTAGCCGAATGGCACAACCTAGACTTTGCAGAAACATGATGAGACCATATAGTGGCTGAATGGCACAGCCTTGAGGGGGCTGAAGCATGAGGAGACAATATAGTGGCTGAATGAGACAGCCTAGAGGAGGTAGCAGCAGCATCAGGAGTCCTGAAAGTGACCCAGTGACAGAGTTGCACATTCAGCTTCTGCGCTGTTGGATGAGTGGGCACATACTGTTGTCTCTTGGACATGGCTTCGCCGATGGATTGTTGGCGGAATGACTGACTCGAAGTGGGAGGATCAGGAGCATCTGGAGCGACAGAAGGAGGGTATGACACACATCTCCCTTTGGCTGAGGTGGTGGAGCCTTGGCTGGTTGAAAGAGGGAGCAGCGTGTCACTGGAGACACATCTTGCATGTTAACCTCCTCCGGATGCTTGATGAAAAACTGCCACACCGCTGAGTAGCTGATTTTCCCACCAACAGTCCGCACTAATTGACCGCTACTGCCGCTGTCTCCAGGAACTCCTGTTCCACTACCTCCTTGGAAGGTAGGCTGCCGCAAAGAAGGTGGTTTCCCCCGGACACGTTTGGCTCCAGAATTTCCACTTCTGCCACCATGCTGACTGCCAACCATGCTACCACCTTGCTGGCTCAGCTGCTGCCTCACGGGCAACCTGCAACTCTCTTCTTCTGATGATGATGAAGCCCCTTCTGCACCCAGCTCCCAATTGCGATTGGCCTTGTCATCATAGACAAGTGTCTGCACATCACTGATGTCCTCCTCAGGTTCCTCAACAGTGTTTGCTTCAGGACCCTGAAAGCTGGCAACACCGCCTCCTACGTCATTCTCCTCTACTTGCCCACCTAGTGGAGGAAGCAGCGGATGTCTCCTCCACTTCTTGGCTGGGCAGCAGCTGCTGACTGTCCTCTATTAGATCGTCCTCACTGAATAGTGGCGCTGTACCCACAGCATAAGTTACTTCTTTAGGGGAGGGAACAGCATAGGACAGAGGCAGTGGGAGGAAAGGGACTGCTCTCCCGCCATGCCAACTGAGGGTTGTGTCTGAGAAACCCACTGACTGTTGACTGGAGGTATCAGATGTCACTTGTGATAAGATGGATGACCGTGTTATCCAATCAATGATGGCAGATGGGTTGCTGGTCGAGACACGACCACTAGCTGATACTAGGAGCTAAGGCCTCCCACAACTCCTGCTGCCAATTGCCCCCAGTCTGTTTCGACCTCTGCCTGATGAATTTAGGCCTCTGTCACTCCTCTGTGCACAACCTGGCACTTCTACACCTGACATACTTAGTGCGTATATGAGGGGAGTACAATACGCTTAATTTTGCTTAAAACAGTACATAAGTACAACACCAGCAGGTGAGTACAGTTGCCTGGCCTTTCACAGTATCTAGGCCCTTGACAGATTACCAGGTACAAAATATTTAGATGTAGGTATGTGGTATGCACTTATGAGGGCAGAAAAATGCACTACAGTACGCTTAAAGACGTAGTACACTACTTAGATGAAGGTATGTGGTATGCACTTATGTGGGCACTGTATGCTTAAATTATTTTTGCACAACACCAGCAGTACACAACAGTGCTGCAGCACACAGTCGCTGTGTACTAAAACCAAAATTGCACTCTCTCACTGACTATTGGGAATCGACTGCTGGGTGTGTATTATACCGTCTACAGGCTAGTATAACCAGCAGAACATTTGTTGTGGAGCAAAGAGGGCAGAAAATGTGCTACAGTATGCCTAAAAAAGTATTGGAGTTAAACACCAGCCGGTGATTACTTTTGCATGGTCTTTTATAGTATCTAGGCCCTTGACAGATTATAAGATACAGAATGTTACACTACTTGTACGTATGTGGTATGCACTTATGAGGGCAGAAAAATGCGCTACAGTAAGCTTAAAAAATTTATTGTAGTAAAACATCAGGCAGTGATTACTTTTGCCTGGCCTTTCACTGTATCTAGGCCCTTGACAGATTAACAGGTACAAAATAGTACACTACTTAGATGACGGCAAAAAAAATGCTGCAGCACACTGTCACTGTGTACTAAACCCAAAATTTCACTCTCGTAAACACTGTTAGGAATGTATTGCTGGGAATTATACCATCTACAGACTAGTATAACCAGCAGAACACTTGTTGTGGAACAAAGACACTGAGTTGCGCTTGAAAATTATTCCTCCATCCTCTGCTCTTTCTCAAGCTGAGCCAGCTTGTTCAAATGTATGAGGAAACACACAGCTCTCTGCCCCTCTCTGTAATACACTGCTGTAGAAAGTGACTGGGAGATTAATGGCTGCAGTAAAAATTATTTTCTGCGATAAAAGCACTGCTCTCTGTCCACCATAACGCTGACATGACTATGAGGTGAAACGCTTCTGTAAAAAGCTTGTCTGTGTAACACACAGTGCTGTCCTTTCTCTCTGCAGTGATTATATAGGGCTGTAACATCACAGGGGTGACTGGCTGCTGATAGTTTGTATCCTGCATGTGATTCAGGGTCATCCCACTTACCTGCCTTCCCGCCTTGCCTTCCCGCCTTCCCAGAGTTCTTTGCCTTATGTCCTCACATGTTGATCTGCCATTTTTGATGCCCTGGAGCCTGGACCGCACTAAATGGAGTTTAATTAAACGATTTGCGCAATGGAATTGCAGCAATATTCGGATTGGTTGCAAATCAAATTTTGGAAGGAATTTGCATTCGTCAGATTCGATTCGCTCATCTCTAAAATACACACAAAAGAGGTACCCAAAAAAAAAAAAAAAAACACCATGGAAAAGAGACATCATACAAAAAAATAAGCCCTCACCCATATAGGGAAAAATGAAAAGTTATAGATGGTCAAAATAGGGCAATTTTAAACATACTCATTTTGTGATGGTCCCGATCAGCCCGACTGAGCTGTCGGGAGTGTATTTTTGTAACTTTAGATGCGGCAATCAACTTTGAATGCCGTGTCTAAAGGGTTATTAGCATGCCGCACAACAATCGGTGCTGCATGCTATTAGCCCAGTGTCCCAGCATTCATTAGCCGATGGGACCGACCTGCTATGACGCAAAGTCATGGCGTGACCCTGCGTTATAGACCGTCACCAGGCGCAGGGCATATAGGTACGAGGGCGCAGGGCGTATAGGTGGATGTGGACTGACTCGTGATTTGTACAGCGGTAGATTTATTTCCTTGTCGTGGGCATCTATGCCCCTATTGATGCACCCCATGATTTTATTTGCCTTGGCAGCAGCTGCCCGACACTGGTCACCACAGCTAAATTTACTGTTAACTAAGACTCCTAAGTCCTTTTCAACGTCAGTCGTCCCTAGTGTGCTCCTATTTAATACATAATCCCAGGCCGGATTTTTCCTCCCCATGTGCATTACCTTACATTCATCAGTGTTGAACCTCATCTGCCACTTCCCAGCCCAAGCCTCCAACCTATCAAGATCCATTTGTAACAGTGCGCTGTCCTCTATTGTGTTTACCGCTTTACAGAGTTTAGTATCAGATTGCTACTTTGCTATTCAACCCCTCTATAAGGTCATTAATGAATATATTAAACAGGACAGGACCCAATACTGACCCCTGTGGTACTCCACTAGTTACAGTCACCCTATTAGAATAGGAACCATTAATAACCACCCTCTGTTTCCTATCACTGAGCCAGTTACTTACCCATTTACACACATTGGGGGAGATTTATTTACTCTTTAGATTTATTTACTCTTTAGAGGCCTGTGGAAAATGAAAGAAGCAATCTGATTGGTTGCTATGGGTAACTGCACCACTCTTCCTCTCCACAGGTTTTGATAAATCTCCCCCATTGTCCCCCAGCCCCATCCTTCTCATTTTATGCACCAATCTTTTATGTGGAACCGCATAAAATGCTTTGGAAAAATCCAGATATACGACATCCAGCGATTGCCCATGGCCCAGTCTGGAGCTCACCTCCTCATAAAAGCTGCATAATAATGACCCAAAGACATTGCACTTCTTGGGCATTGAAAGAGTGTTTGCAGCGCCTGGCATAGATACACATACGAACCTATTGAAAAAAGAAGGCTCCTGGATTATGAAGACAAATGCTCTAGGAAATTTAGGCTTGAATGATAGACTTGAAATGAATGTATTCGTCTAAACTCTGCTACAAGTTTGTAAAACAGTTTTATCTTGTTGTTTTTATCTCACTTTGAATGGATGATATTGTAAACGCCCCCTCCCATGACGTGGGATGGATACGTGTATTTCACCTGTTCCCAGGTAGTGGAAGGGGTTGGGCTGAAGAAGCGTTGCGTGTTCGGCGCGAAAGCAGCTGTTCACCTCCTGTCGTCCGCGGGTCTGCGGCGTCCCGCTGTTTGAAGCACCTGTACTGCACCGATGCATAAAGAATAAAGCTACCACTTGAAGATACTTCCTTACCGTGAGTGCTCCCTCTGTTTTCTTTCATTTGCTCATTCATTGCTGGACTGTATTGCTGGACTGTAATAAGGGGGTTGAGCACAGGAAGTATTACATAAGTGGTTCCGTTTTCAAGGTCTGCTGCTGTTGTAAAATTGTGTAACAAGAGGATTTAATGGTGACAACTTTGGCAGTGCTGGCCACTGTTGTTAAATTACTTGCTACTCATATCTGTGTTGTTTACTGATTAGTGTCCCTCACAGAGATTTTCACCTAACCCCTGTTATCTCTAAAATGAATCCTGAAGCAATGTACATAGGCTTTTATAACGATGCTGACATCACTCCTATACTGCATCCTAATTGGCTGGGAGAGCTGTTTGCAAGGCATTATGCGCTACTCTGAAGTCATGTGATCCTTTCTGCTTCTCCCGTCTGCCATGTGTTATTTTAACATGTTTGGCTGGACCCACTGAAAATATGAGTTCCCACCGAACAGAACGTTTCGCAAAGTTCTGACCAAACCTGGGTTCTATGGGTTCGGTTCACACATCTCTATTCCTGACTATTCCACAGCATACATGACATCAGATAGTGACTATACTGGGGACTTCAAATCTGACTATTGTTCAAAAGAGAAAAGGAAAAGTACTGTTCATGCGCTGAAATGTAAAGAGGTGAGAACAAGTATTCACAGAATGTATGCTCTTCAGTAATATCAGTGTTTTACTCTGTACTGTCAAATGTGGGGGTTTTTTTTGGGACGGGAAAGACCTTTGAAAATGTTGTAACCTGAGGCCATTTTAACTTAAGGGACTGCTGTGGTATGCTACCTGCAGATCAAACTGAATGTTCAATATGACAGGACTTCTTTAATGACTGACATAAAATTGTGCTTGTGGTTCTAGTTAATATTGTCCTAAATTCATCCACTATCGTTTTTTTTCTATGTGAAATTGTTATTGTATGTCTCTGGTGAGCTTTTTTTGTATGTAGGCCAAGTAATATCTATAAGGAACATTCACTATAAATATGATACATTCCCTATATAACATTCTGTTATATATTCTCTTACAAATATTATTAACCAATAAAATCAGCAAAGTATTGAGTCTAGATTATTAAACCGGGGCAAGAGATACTAAAGGGAAATCTGGACCATCTATTGTGCAATTAGTTCAATTGCTTTTGTTCTATAATAGATGAGTAAATCAGTTTGAATCATCTCAATTTATTAACAATATTAAAGTAATATCTATGAGCAGTAAAATTTCCTCTGTTACGTAGGGACAATTGGAAGATGTGTTTTCTACAATTCAAGATAGATGGAGAATATCATTCCAGTATTCTTTGTAATTCATAGCCAACTTACTATAAATTTTGTCCATGATTCTGGCTGTAGTTAAAAAGTAATTTATTGGCTAATGATTTCACAAATTAAAATGAATGTGGATGTGCCCTAATATTAAATTCACCATATTTAATTTAATGTGCCATATCATAGTTGATTAGTTATAGCACACATTGCCATTTTAAATCTGCTCAAATTGACTGCGACCAATTTAATTCATTGTCATAAAAATACTTTTTGGTGCCCATACCATCCATGCTATCCTATTGATATTCTGTACATTAGGGTTAGATCTGCAAAATGATAAAGTTGTCATCATTTGACTGTACAAAAGTTTAATACAAACAGCAATAAAAAACAAAGTGAAAATATAGCTGCAAGCAATAATACAAGTGTCCAAGCTGCACAGCTGGGGTACAGCACACAGTTACTTTGACCCCCTATGGTGAAGAAGGTGATCATGGACGTCTGCTAATTTTCACATTGTTCTGACCAGTAATTTAAGAGAAAAGTATAATATGTGGTGAAATAAATTTAGGGATCGGCACCACTTTGTCAGCAGCCAAGTACAGATTACACACAGTTTGTGCTGGAGAGTGGGTGCTCTGTGGGTGGTAGTCAGTAGTAACTAGTCATCAAGTAGATAGAAGAGACCATGGCACTCGAAGGTATCCAATGCACTTAAAAACTCTTTATTGCGGCACAGGGGTTACATAAGCTCACCCCTCGCTTATGTAAACTGTGTGCCACAATAAAGAGTTTATAAGTGCATTGGATACCTTAGAGTGCCATTGTCTCTTCTATCTACTTGATTAAGAGAAAAGTATGCTTGCTAAATATTGTGCAATCCAATATGGCTGCCAAACCATGTTATCAAATGTGGCACAGAAAGTGACCATGAACGTGTGTGCTAATTTTTGCACTGTTCTGACCAGTTATTTTAGCAAAAAAAACTATGTTTGTAGAATATTGCGCAATCCAAAATGGCTGCCAAATCTGGAGATCAACTGTAGTACAGAAAGTGATTGTGAGATGTGTGCTAATTATCACATTGTTTAGACCAGTCATTTCACAGAAAACTATGTATGCAGAATATTCCTTTAGTCTCCCTCTCTTTTTCTGATTTATATTGGATAACAATTGCAGTGCCGTCACCCATCTTTCCAAAAAAGAAAATAACTTTTAGATTACCAGTGTACATGTCCACATTTAAAAAAAGTTGCATATTATTTTTCATGCTATATGAATGTTATTGGCAATTGGTGGCCATATTGAAAATGCAAATTACGCAGCTGTAACAACCTTGGTACAGGAGGTTACCATGAACATGTCTGCTAAATTATAAGTTATTCTAATATATGGTTCCAGAGAAGAAGATGTTTGTGGAATTTGTGCAATCCAATATGGCAGACACACCATGTGATCAATAGACTAGTAATAAACATACTGCAAGTCTGCATTAATGTCTAATCATTAACAATATTTTATACATCAGTAGCTTTAACAGTTTCAAAAAAGCAGATGCTTTAATTTTGAACAATGTAAACCAAGATGGCTGCCTTGTCATCTGACCTTAGATCATTTAGTAGAAAAAGATTAGGCCCATAATAGCACTCTACCATTGTGCCAAGTTTCATAAGTTTTCGGTCAGCAGTGTGCATATTACAGACATTTAAATACAGTGGCGTATTGCCTTGCAGTGATTGGCTAACAGTGGCAATATTGATTATGCAAATGAACCAGCTTTAATAATCTTGGTACAGGAGGTAACCATTAACAAGTCTGCGAAATTATATGTTATTCTAACAACCGGTTTTAGAAAAGAAGATGTTTGGAGAATATTGTGCAATTCAATATGGCAGCTAAACCATGTGATCAATAGACTTGTAATGAACAAATCATAATTGTGATCACAGTGTAACCAAATATAAAATTTTTTAACCCCTTCATGCTGCAGGACATAAATATACGTCCTGGTGAGCTGGTACTTAACGCACCAGGACGTACATTTGCGTCCTATGCATAACCGCGAGCATTGGAGCGATGCTCGGGTCATGTGCGGCTGATAGCAGCCAGGGACCCGCCGGTAATGGCGGACATCCTGTCTGCCATTAACCCCTCAGATACCGTGATCAATACAGATCACGGCATCTGCGGCATCGCGGTCACTAAAATGGATGATCGGATCATCCGCAGCACTGCCGTGGCGATCCGATCATCCGGGACGGCACATGGAGGTCCCCTAACCTGCCTCCGCTGCCTTCCACAGGACTTCTGCTCTGGTCTGCGATCGAGCAGACCAGAGCAGAAGATGACTGATAATACTGATCAGTGCTATGTCGTATGCATAACACTGAAGAGTATTAGCAATCGAATGATTGTTATAAATAGTCCACTATGGGGACTATTAAAGTGTAAAAATAAAAGTAAAAAAAGTAATAAAAAAAGTTTGAAAAACCCCCTCCCCCAATAAAAACTTTAATTGTCCCATTTTCCCAATTTCACCCCCAAAAAGTGTAAAAAAAATATTTTATATACATATTTGGTATCGCCGAGTGCGTAAATATCCAAACTATTAAAATAAAATGTTAATGATACCGTATGGTGAACGGTGTGAACGTAAAAAAAAAAAGTCCACAATAGCTGCTTTTTTATAACTTTTAATTTAAAAAAAAATGTATAAAAAATATATTAAAAGTTTTATATGAGCACAATGAATCAATGAAAAGTACAGATAACGGCGCAAAAAATGAGCCCTCATACCACCGCTTATACAGAAAAATGAAAAAGTTATAAGTCTTCAAAATAGGGGGATTTTAAACGTACTAATTTGGTTAAAAAGTTAGTGATTTTTTTTTTTAAGCGCAACAGTAATATAAAAGTATGTTATCATGGGTATCATTTTAATCATATTGACCCAAAGAATAAAGAACACATGAAAATTGTACGGCGTGAAAAAGAAACCTTCCAAAATTTGCTAAATTGCGGTTTTCTTTTTAATATCCCCACACAAATAGTATTTTTTGTTGGGCCATACATTTTATTTTAAAGTGAGTGATGGCATTACAACGGACAACTGGTCGCGCAAAAAACAAGCCCTCATACTAGTCTGTGGAAGAAAATATAAAAGAGTTATGATTTTTTGGAGGCAAGGAGGAAAAAACTGAAACGTAAAAATAAAATTGTCCTTAAGAGTCCTTAAGGCCCAAATGGGCTGAGTCCTTAAGGGGTTAAACCTGTATATTTAGTGATTGCATAAATGCAAGGGCTTCAAAAACATGCCACACAAACCAATGTGACTGCCTTACCTTGTGACCTATGACGTTTATGTTACAACAGATTATGCTTAGTACTGTGCTCTACCTTTGGGTACAATTTCATCATCCCCCACCTTGTCTCATCATGTCCCTCATCATTCCCCCTTATCATCCCCCCACCCTGTCTTATCATCCCCCCACCCTGTCTCATAATGTCCCTCATCATTCCCCCTTATCATCCCCCCACCCTGTCTCATCATCCCCCCACCCTGTCTCATCATGTCCCTCATCATTTCCACTCATCATCCCCCCACCCTGTCTCATCATGTCCTCCATCATTCCCCCTCATCATCCCCCCACCCTGTCTCATCATGTCCTTCATCATTCCCCCCTCATCATCCCCCCACCCTGTCTCATCATGTCCCCCATCATTCCCCCTCATCATCCCCCCACCCTGTCTCATCATGTCCTTCATCATTCCCCCCTCATCATCCCCCCACCCTGCCTCATCATCCCCCCTCATCATTTCCCCCAGTCTCGTCCCCCCATCATTCCCCCCCTCATCATTTCCCCGTCTCCTCAACCCCCCATCACCCCCCCCCATCATCTCCCCCCCCATCATCCCCCCATCATGTTCCTCCTATGGCATCCAGTGGTCTTCAACCTGCAGACCTCCAGATGTTGCAAAACTACAACTCCCAGCATGCCCGGACAGCCAACTGCTGTCCGAGCATGCTGGGAGTTGTAGTTTTGCAACATCTGGAGGTCCGCAGGTTGAAGACAACTCTTCCCCTTTCCTTACTTGTCTGCGCTTCGGCTGTCTTGCGGGCTGCGGGGTAAGTGAAGCAGATGAGTTACGTCCTCTCCCAGTTTCTCTGTGCGGCATCAGGGATGTCACTTTTCGGCGGCGACTACAGGAAATGAAAAGTGACGTCAGTGATGCCGCACAGAGAAGCCGGCAGAGGACCTAACTCATCTGCTTCACTGACCCCGCAAGACCCTCTGCCTGACCTGACCTGCCGAAGCGCAGCCAGGTAAGGAAAATAAACAAAACTATAAAAAGCAGGAAAAGGGGGAATGATGAGGGAGGGGGGAGGTTCTCCCGCACTATACACAGGTACTGGTGGATAGTGCGGGATACACTGATTAAAAGGTAGGGCAGATCCGGACAAGGTAGGGCTCATTTTAATCAGTGTCTCCCGCACTATCTACCACACCAGTACCTGTGGATAGTGCGGGAGAAAACAAGTGACAGTGCGGGTAGGAGACGCCGCTGGTCACTGATTTAAAGGGGCCGCGGCCGTGCTGTTAATACTTAACAAGCAGACGCTGCTGTGGCCGCTTTAAATCAGTGACCAGAAGACTCATTGGCGTATAACACGCAGGCCCTCTCCCATAGGTATATGCAGATGCAAGTGCTGGTGCTAGGCAGGAAAGGTACCAGGTTCTATAGCGCAATCCACCACTCAGGCAACAGGTCAGTGTCTGTTCCCTGTCCGGATGAGGCTCTGAGGACAGGAATGGCCGATACTGGCCGGCCATTCCTGTCCTCAGAGCCTCAGCCGGACAGGGAACAGACACTGACCTGTTGCCTGAGTGGTGGATTGCGCTATAGAACCTGGTACCTTTCCTGCCTAGCACCAGCACTTGCATCAAATACCTCGGACAGGTTTACCTGCTGCCGATTCCAGGAAGCTGCTCCACCATCACTTTGAACCACGCGCTTATTGCTGTTGTGTCTATATACACAACAGTACAAGGTGAGCGAGACTACTTACTTGTTTTACAGTCTCACCATACACATATTTACATTGTTCCAAACGTATTGCCCTATGAGGAGCTCTGCTCTATCTTTTTCTCCATAGAATACATTCATAGGTATATGCAGAGCACCCCCCTCTCCCTCCCTTTCTCATAGGTATTTACAGAGCACCCCGCCTCTCCCTCCCTTTCCCATAGGTATATACAGAGCACCCCCCTCTCCCTCCCTTTCCCATAGGTATATACAGAGCACCCCTCCTCTCCATCCCTTTCCCATAGGTATATACAGAGCACCCCCCCTCTCCCTCCCTTCCCCATAGGTATATACAGAGCACCCCCCCTCTCCCTCCCTTCCCCATAAGTATATACAGAGCACCCCCCCTAGGCAGGCTTAAAAAATAAATAAAAAGGATGCTCACCTGATATCCCACGCAGCGATCTCCTCAGCAGGGGCCCGCGTCTTCTCCCCTCCACAGTACAGGCGCCGGATGAGTGACGTCACCGTCGCCTGTACTGCATGGGGGTGGAGGTCACGTCTCCTCTGTGTGAGCTTCAGATGTGGCTCACACAGAGGGGACGCCTTCTCCTGTATGTACCTGTATCACGCATACAGGAGAAGGCACCGCTGTCTGCTGGGGATCTGGACCTCAGCAGCGGCGGCGGCGGGTCAGTCTGCCCCTGGCACCCCCCTTGAGAGTGGCGCCCGGAGCGCCCCCCCCCCCTTGGTACGCCCCTGAGCATCAGTAAACCATATAGTGACACAGTCTGGATTTGGCTGAAGCTTGAGGAGACAATATAGTGCTTGAATGGCACAGTCAGGAGTTGGCAGCAGCATGAGTAGACACTAGAGCTTCACAATCACTAAGATTATAAGATGAATTGTGAAATTTAAATGGAAGATTTTGGGTAGCTAGTGCTACCATAACAACATTTTTATTCCCAGACCTAGGCCCAGCAGCATCAGTAAACCATATATTGCCTGAATGACACAGCCTGGAGTTGGCAGCAGCATGAGGAGATCATTAAAATTTATGATTTTTAACCCCTTAAGGACCGGGGTTTTTTCCGTTTTTGCATTTTCGTTTTTTGCTCCTTGCCTTTAAAAAATCATAACTCTTTCAATTTTGCACCTAAAAATCCATATGATGGCTTATTTTTTGTACCACCAATTCTACTTTGTAATGACGTCAGTCATTGTGCCCAAAAATCTACGGTGAAACGGGAAAAAAAATCATTGTGAGACAAAATTGAAAAAAAAAAACGCCATTTTGTAACTTTTGGGGGCTTCCGTTTCTACGTAGTACATTTTTCGGTAAAAATGACACCTTACCTTTATTCTGTAGGTCCATATGATTAAAATGATACCCTACTTATACAGGTTTGAATTTGTCGCACTTCTGGAAAAAATCATAACTTCATGCAGAAAAATTTATACGTTTAAAATTGTCATCTTCTGACCCCTATAACTTTTTTATTTTTCCGTGTATGGGGCGGTATGAGGGCTCATTTTTTGCGCCGTGATCTGAAGTTTTTAACGGTACCATTTTTGCATTGATAGGACTTATTGATCGCTTTTTATTCATTTTTTCATGATATAAAAAGTGACCAAAAATGCACTATTTTGGACTTTGGAATTTTTTTGCGCGCACGCCATTGACCGTGCGGTTTAATTAACGATATATTTTTATAATTCGGACATTTCCGCACGCGGCGATACCATTTATGTTTATTTTTATTTACACTGTGTTTTTTCTTTTATGGGAAAAGGGGGGTGATTCAAACTTTTAATAGGGAAGGGGTTAAATGATGTTTATTCACTTTTTTTTTGCACTTTTTTTTTGCAGTGTTATAGGTCCCATAGGGACCTATAACACTGCACACACTGATCTTTTACATTGATCACTTGTTTCTCATAAGAAACCAGTGATCGATGATTCTGCCGCATGACTGCTCATGCTTGGATCTCAGGCACTGAGCAGTCATTCGGCGATCGGACAGCGAGGAGGCAGGTAGGGGCCCTCCCGCTGTCCTGTCAGCTGTTCGGGATGCCGCGATTTCACCGCGGCTATCCCGAACAGCCCACTGAGCTAGCCGGCATGCTTTCGGTTTCACTTTAGACGCGGCGTTCAACTTTGAACGCCGCGTCTAAAGGGTTAATAGCGCGCGGCACAGCGATCAATGCCGCGCGCTATTAGCCACGGGTCCTGGCCGTTGTTAGAGGCCGGGCCCGAACCGCTATGACGCGGGGCCACGCCGTGGCCCCGCGTTATAGATCGGGAGTGGACACATGACGTTCCAGTACGTCATGTGTCCTTAAGGGGTTAAATTAAAATTTAAGATTTTGAAATTGAAATTTCACTACTCTGCCTGACATACTTATTGAGTATATGAGGGGAGTACAAAACGCTTCACTTTGCTTAAAACACTATTTGTCTAGAACAGCAGCAGGTGTGTACTATTGGCTGTCCTTTCACAGTATATAAACCCTTGACAGATTAACAAGTACAAAATAGTACACTACTTAGATGTAGGTATGTGGTATGCACTTATGAGGGCAGACAAATGTGCTACAGTACGCTTAAAAATACTTATTTTTACCTGTGTCCCAGATTCCAAAATTCCTTTATAATCAGAAATTGTCAGAATACCACCAGATATTCAAAATAATAAAATGATACATACATTCTCTGAAGAAAAGAATCTGTTATTAGATGACAATATGAGTATTGTGTGTTCCTGTGACATTAGCTCATCAGAGGAACAGGAAACGTGATACAACTTAAAGGGGTATTCCAGGATTTTTATTTTATTTGACTATGCTACAGGGGCTGTAAAGTTAGTGTCGTTCATAATATAGTGTCTGTACCTGTGTGTGATGGTTTTTTCACAATTCTTATGTGATTTTCATCTCAATATTTATTTTTACCAGCATACAAAATGACTGTTGTCTCAGATTTTTCCCAGGTTGCAATGCGGATGAGACCTGACTCACTAGTCAGCTGATGACAGGGAGCCTGTCTGCTTCAATGGGTGGAGTGATCGCTTGGTGGAAGAGAGCTCAATCTGCAACTAATGCAACAGCTGTAGGCACCCTGATTGAAAACCACAGGTCTTTTGATAATTTATGTTTCAATGGGTGGGAGGCCCTTGACAGATTAACAAGTACAAAATAGTACACTACTTAGATGTACGTATGTGGTATGCACTTATGAGGGGAGAAAAATGCGCTACAGTATGCCTAAAAACTCTGTATTTTTGTAAAACACTAACCGGTGATTACTTTTGTCTGTCCTTTCACAGTTTTTAGGCCCTTGACAGATTAACAAGTACAAAACAGTACACTACTTAGATGTACATATGCGGTATGCACTGATGAGGGCAGAAAAATGCGCTACAGTACACCTAAAAACTCTGTATTTTTGTAAAACACCAGCCAATGATTAATTTTGTCCATCCTTTAAAAGTTTTTAGGCCCTTGACAGATTAACAAGTACAAAATAGTACACTACTTAGACGTACGTATGCGGTATGCACTGATGAGAGCAGAACAATGAGCTACAGTACACCTAAAAACTCTGTATTTTTGTAACACACCAGACAGTGCTTACTTTTCTCTGTCCTTTCACAGTATTTAGACCCTTGGCAGATTAACAGGTACAAATTAGTACACTACTTAGATGTACATATGCGGTATGCACTGATGAGGGCAGAAAAATGTGATACAGTATGCTTAAAAACTCTGTATTTTTGTAAAACACCAGCCAGTGATTACTTTTGTCTGTTCTTTCACAGTATGTAGGTCCTTGACAGATTAACAGGTACAAAATGGTACACTACTTAGATGCACGTATGCGGTATGCACTTATGAGAGCAGAAAAATGTGCTACAGTACCCTTAAAAAAACATATTTTTGTAAAACAACAGCAGTACACAACAGTGCTGCAGCCAAAAAAAACTGTGTACTAAACACAAAATTGGACTTTGTCAAAGACTATTTGGAATGGACTGCTGGGTATTATACCGGCTACAGACTAGTATAACCAGCAGATGATTTGTTGTGGAACAAAGACACTGAATTGCTCAGAAAAATAATTCCTTCCTCCTCTGCTAAGGTTTATGAAGTTAATGCAGCTTGTTGAAATGTATGAGGCAACACACAGCTATATGCCCCTCTATGTAATACTATGCCGAAGAAAGTGACTGGGAGGTTAATATTGCTCTCTGTCCACGAGAACGCTGATGTGACTAGGATGTGAAATGCTGCTGGAATTAGCTTTTCTGTGTAATACACACACAGCGATGTCCGTCCTATCTGTAGGCAATGTAATGAATGATATGACGAACAAAATGGTTGCCGATTATATAGTGTTACGCCTAGCGCTCCGGGTCCCCGCTCCTCCCCGGAGCGCGTACGGCGTCTCTCTCTCCGCAGCGCCCCGGTCGGTCCCGCTGACCGGGAGCGCTGCACTGTCATGGCCGTCGGGGATGCGATTCGCACAGCGGGACGCGCCCGCTCGCGAATCGCATCCCAGGTCACTTACCCGTTCCCGTCCCCTGCTGTCATGTGCTGGCGCGCGCGGCTCCGCTCTCTAGGGCGCGCGCGCGCCAGCTCCCTGAGACTTAAAGGGCCAGTGCACCAATGATTGGTGCCTGGCCCAATTAGCTTAATTGGCTTCCACCTGGTCCCTGACTATATCTGACCTCCTCCCATGCACTCCCTTGCCGGATCTTGTTGCCCTTGTGCCAGTGAAAGCGTTTTGTGTGTCCAAAGCCTGTGTACCAGAACTTCTGCTATCCACCCTGACTACGAACCTTGCTGCCTGCCCCGACCTTCTGCTACGTCTGACCTTGCCTCTGTCTACTCCCTTGTACCGCGCCTATCTTCAGCAGCCAGAGAGGTTGAGCCGTTGCTAGTGGATACGACCTGGTCACTACCGCCGCAGCAAGACCATCCCGCTTTGCGGCGGGCTCTGGTGAAAACCAGTAGTGACTTAGAACCGGTCCACTAGCACGGTCCACGCCAATCCCTCTCTGGCACAGAGGATCCACCTCCTGCCAGCCGGCATCGTGACAGTAGATCCGGCCATGGATCCCGCTGAAGTTCCTCTGCCTTATATCTCTGATATCACCACGGTGGTCGCCCAGCAATCCCGACAGATCGCCCATCTAACCCACCAGCTGTCGGAAGTGTCCACCATTGTGCAGCAACTTCAGTCGCAACTTCTGCAGCAATCATCTCCTCCGCCAGCTCCTGCACCCCTTCCGCAGCGAGTGGCCACTCCTAGCCTCCGCCTGTCCTTGCCGGACAAATTTAATGGGGACTCTAAGTTTTGCCGTGGCTTTCTTTCGCAATGTTCCCTGCACTTGGAGATGATGTCGGACCAGTTTCCTACTGAAAGGTCTAAGGTGGCTTTCGTAGTCAGCCTTCTGTCTGGAAAAGCCCTGTCATGGGCCACACCGCTCTGGGACCGCAATGACCCCGTCACTGCCTCTGTACACTCCTTCTTCTCGGAAATTCGAAGTGTCTTTGAGGAACCTGCCCGAGCCTCTTCTGCTGAGACTGCCCTGCTGAACCTGGTCCAGGGTAATTCTTCCGTTGGCGAGTACGCCATACAATTCCGTACTCTTGCTTCTGAACTTTCCTGGAATAATGAGGCCCTCTGCGCGACCTTTAAAAAAGGCCTATCCAGCAACATTAAAGATGTTCTGGCCGCACGAGAAACTCCTGCTAACCTGCATGAACTCATTCATCTAGCCACTCGCATTGACATGCGTTTTTCTGAGAGGCATCAAGAGCTCCGCCAGGAAAAAGACTTAGATCTCTGGACACCTCTCCCACAGTCTCCATTGCAATCTGCGCCTAGGCCTCCCGCCGAGGAGGCCATGCAAGTGGATCGGTCTCGCCTGACCCTGGAAGAGAGGAATCGCCGTAAGGAAGAGAATCTTTGTCTGTACTGTGCCAGTACCGAACATTTTTTGGTGGATTGCCCTATCCGTCCTCCACGTCTGGGAAACGTACGCTCGCACCCAGCTCTCGTGGGTGTGGCGTCTCTTGATGCTAAGTCGGCTTCTCCACGTCTCACGGTGCCTGTACGGATTTCGCCTTCAGCCAGCTCTTCCCTCTCAGCCGTGGCCTGCCTGGACTCTGGTGCCTCTGGGAATTTTATTCGAGAGTCCTTGGTGAATAAATTCCGCATCCCGGTGACCCGTCTTGTCAAGCCACTCCACATTTCCGCAGTCAACGGAGCCAGGTTGGATTGCACCGTGCGTTACCGCACGGAGCCCCTCCTAATGTGCATCGGAACTCATCACGAAAAAATTGAGTTTTTGGTCCTCTCCAATTGCACTTCCGAAATTCTCCTTGGACTACCCTGGCTTCAACACCATTCCCCAACCCTGGATTGGTCCACAGGGGAGATCAAGAGCTGGGGTACCTCTTGCTTCAAGGACTGCCTTAAACCGGTTCCCAGTACTCCCTGCCGTGACCCTGTGGTTCCTCCTGTATCCGGTCTCCCTAAGGTCGTTATGGACTCTGCCCGCCTTAAGAAGTGCCTCTCCCCCCCTCCCAGTCCAGTCAGGCAAACCTCGGTGCCTCCTCATGGCCCTCGTCCTGGTATCACACTGCCCCGTGCCAGGCCTCGCCCTCTGCCCTCCCTCCCCATTCCCACTCCTGCTGTACTGCCTGCCGTTGAGGAATCCCTCCATCCTTTCCCGGTGTCCTCATCCCAGGGGGGGCAGTTACCGGACAAAGAGAAGGGGAGCCCTAAGGGGGGGGGTACTGTTACGCCTAGCGCTCCGGGTCCCCGCTCCTCCCCGGAGCGCGTACGGCGCCTCTCTCTCCGCAGCGCCCCGGTCGGTCCCGCTGACCGGGAGCGCTGCACTGTCATGGCCGTCGGGGATGCGATTCGCACAGCGGGACGCGCCCGCTCGCGAATCGCATCCCAGGTCACTTACCCGTTCCCGTCCCCTGCTGTCATGTGCTGGCGCGCGCGGCTCCGCTCTCTAGGGCGCGCGCGCGCCAGCTCCCTGAGACTTAAAGGGCCAGTGCACCAATGATTGGTGCCTGGCCCAATTAGCTTAATTGGCTTCCACCTGGTCCCTGACTATATCTGACCTCCTCCCATGCACTCCCTTGCCGGATCTTGTTGCCCTTGTGCCAGTGAAAGCGTTTTGTGTGTCCAAAGCCTGTGTACCAGAACTTCTGCTATCCACCCTGACTACGAACCTTGCTGCCTGCCCCGACCTTCTGCTACGTCTGACCTTGCCTCTGTCTACTCCCTTGTACCGCGCCTATCTTCAGCAGCCAGAGAGGTTGAGCCGTTGCTAGTGGATACGACCTGGTCACTACCGCCGCAGCAAGACCATCCCGCTTTGCGGCGGGCTCTGGTGAAAACCAGTAGTGACTTAGAACCGGTCCACTAGCACGGTCCACGCCAATCCCTCTCTGGCACAGAGGATCCACCTCCTGCCAGCCGGCATCGTGACATATAGGCTGCTTATATGCTGCACCCTGCATTTGATTAAGGGTAATCCTGCCTACTTCCCGTCCTGCCTTGCCTTCCCGCCTTCCCAGTATTCCTTGCCCCATGTACTGACATGTGGATCCGCCATTTTAGGTGCCCTCAAGCCTGCACCGCAGTAAATGGAGTTTAATGAAGTGATTTGCGCAATAGAATCGCGGCGATACTCGCATTCATTGCACATCGAATATTTCCTGAAATTCTTAACAAATTCGAGTTTGTCAGCTTCAATTCGCTCATCTCTAGCTATGAGTTTTACATTTTGCCTCTATTTTGGTTATTCACTCCCCTTCTGTCCTGTTTTTAGTTACAAAATAATTGAGCTGGTTATTGTATATCCTATTTGCAGTGTAACGGTGCGTTCATACTGAGGAATTCAAGAGGAATTTACGAGGAATAATTTTGGTCAAGAAATTGTTGCCTTCTGTCATTTTATCAATCAAACGGAATTCAAGCAGAATTTCCATGTGGAAATGAAGAGAAATGAAGGAGGAGGTTATTTAATTAAACTTTTCCGAATTCTGCTTGAATTCCGCTTGAATTCTGCTTAAATTCCGCTCGAATACCGTTCGAATATCGCTTGAAAACGATGTCGGGCAGAATTTTTGTTACCATTGATTTCCATTGGATTCTGCTTGCGGATTCCGCTTTCTTCAAGCAGAAAGGAATTAAGCGTCGGAATTCTGCTAGCGGAATTTCCACAGTGTGAACAGAACAGCAGAAAAAACATTAAAGTCAATGGGCAGAGGAGATGTGCATTAATTTGGAGAAGAGAATTCAAGAGGAATTACTCGAATAAATTCCTCTTTAATTACTCAGTGTGAACAGGCCCTAAGGATATATCTGAATGAAGTTTTATTGTGTCAGATACTCACACAATTTAATACATGTAGTAAATATACCAAGAATTCAATTTCAAATAATCCAAACATTCAATATTAACAGAGTACTGCTGCATCATTGTGCATTACTGCTCTACTCTTCATTTAACATTATCCCTACACATGCCCTCAATCACTTTATATCTGTACATACACAGATACTGGCAGGAAACTGGCTCATGCAGCCTTTACATGCACTTCTCTATTTACAAAAGATGACTGGACCATTTTATTGAACAAGCACTTTTACCACTTTTAGTGTCAAAAGAATAAATTTATTGACAGTCCAAGGACAGAAGTGTACAGACAGAACAAGTAAATACAAGGAATACTGTGAACCTGGCAGAGAAAGGGGGGGGGGAGAGACAGGGTGGGAAGGAGGAAGAGTCAAGCATAGGAACAATTTCTTAAGAATCTGCAAATGCAGACAGGATCATAGCATACAGTAGTGTGTGGAACAATATAAAGGCATGCATCGGTATGTGGGGGAGTTGGTCACAATGACAAGTAGTGGGACATATCACTGGCAGTAGCCAGGGGAAATCCATGGCTGCCATATCTTAGTGAACCCCTCTACCATGCCAGAGTGGAGAGCATTAAGCTTTTCTGAGACCATAATGTTATTCATCCGAGTAATCTCCATGGACACGGAAAGGACAGAGGATAGTCATTTGGAAGCTACATGAATCCAGGCTTCCAGGAGGATAAACTGCACCAGGCAGAAGGCAGTTGGCTTGAATCCATCTGGTTTGAGGCCCAAAAGGCAAATCAGAGGACTAGTGGGGCAATCATGAGATAAGACTCATGATATTATGCCAAAAGGAGATTATTTGTGGAAGGGTCCACCAAATGTGGACCATGGTGCCCATTTTAGAACAGTCACAGAAACAGAGAAGCAACATTTCAGGATAGATAGCACGCAGTCTCATGGGGACAAGGTAAGCTCTGTGAAGGATTTTAAGAGCGGTCTTAAACCGGAAAGACTGTCCAGCTTCCCCTACTTAGTTGGGTTCAACAGGTATGCCAATCCATTAGAGGGATAGACTGTTGGAAATCCTCTTCCCTCTGGAGCATAAAAGGTCATTTGCAATCCCCAGGGAGAGAAAGAGAGAGAGCAAGGTCGGAAAGTGAGTACAAAGCTAAAACTTCAAAGAAGGTGGCGTCAATAGAAGAGGTAGATGAGCCAACATATGTAGGTAGGAGAAAACCAGAGTAAGCCAGAGTAAGCCTGAAGTGAAAATTGTAGAAATAAACAGGTTGATTGATGTAAGTTTCTTGCCTACAAGAAAATGGTGGAATAGTGTCAGGCAATTGGCAAACCACCACACAAACTCAAAAGGATGTAGTCCAGGAAGGAACGCGGGGCTGGCAAGTATGAGGTACTGGATGGAAAACAGGATTGCAGTGAAAGCCTAAAATGCACAGAACTTCAGAAAAGGAGTATGCTGCATCACTCCATGCCAAATTTTGCAAAATGGGTGGGCAAATGGCACTGGAGTAATGCTTTAGTCTGGCCATAAACATAATTGCCCATTTCAGCCAACCATCATCTATAAATTATGCATGAATGATCGATTGTGATGGCTGACAGAACTGTCTGCCAAAAGTTAGCTCTGCCATGTTTGATTTGTTTTTAGTTTACAGAGGCTAAAGAGAACAGTGTTTGTCATGATTGGTCAAATTCAAATTTGCTACTGTGTGCAAACTCACTTTGGGGTTTTAGCAAAAAAAAAAAAAAATAACAACCGTCTACTCTGGCATGTTTAGAATGTTTTGGCACAATGGTCTATTTTTTCATATTAAAAGTGCTAAAAAATTCTAACATTTCTGTCTTTTCTCTCACTTTTGCCCATCTAAGGTTAAAACAGCTTACATGACAAATTAATTCTTGAAACCATAAGTCATGTTTACATTTAAAAATTCTGAAGTTTCTTGAAAGCTATCAGACTTTAAAGAAAACTTACACAAGAGCAAAAGTTAAAAGATCCCTGTAGAACATTTATGGATGGTTTCAGTAGACTTTAATAACAGCGTGAAGTAACGTTGTGTCATTAGTAGTGCTCCCAGGAAATCTAAGGCTTGCTGTGCTAAGAGGACTCTAAGCAGCTGTAGAAACATGCCAACATTTTCCAGTTCAGACTTCATAAAAAAATAAAACAAAACAGACTAGAACAGAAGGAATGTTATATATATATATATATATATATATATATATATATATATATATATATATACACATATGTATATATATGTTATTTTTCCATCCACAGACCCACATGAGGGCTTGTTTTTTGTGTGACCATTTGTACGCCTTTCATTTTATTATAAAATGTATGGCACAACCAAAGAAAAATTATTTTGTAGGGAAATTAAAAAGAAAACCCAATTTTTGCTAATTAATTTTGGAGGGTTTAATTTTTATGATGTACCCCCTTTATGGTAAGACTGACATGCTCTCTTTTTCCTGTTGGTCAAAATGTTTAAAATTATAATAAATTAAAATCTCTATGGTCCCTCCACAATGGTCATATAAAAAACATTTATTAATCTACAATCACAAGTGCACTTGTGTTAATACTAATACTGTTTTGTGCCATGCATAGGCATAGCAGTAATCAGTACTATCTGCAATCTACTTGTATGATGTTCAGAAGGAAAACCATACCAGAGGATCGCAGCAGAGTGGCAGAAGGCAGGTGAGGAGCCCTCTGGCCACCATCTTAACTCATCAAACCCCAAGGATTGCCCTGCAGGTGGTCCAATAAGTCTCACAAAGCTAGATGTCATGATCTGTATTGAGTACAGCATCTAACGTCTTAATGGGACAGCATCAGCATGATCGCTGATGTCTATCATTACCGGTGGTTCTTCAGGTGCTGACAACAGACGACACCCGCAGTGCATGAAGCGACCATAGCTCCTGCACTCACTTCATGTACAGGACCTAAATGTATGTCCTGGTGCCCGGGCACCAGAATGTACATTTATGTCCAATGTCATTAATCTCCTCTCACACCAGGACGTCTGCATACGTCCCAGTTGCTGACATGTTTGCGCAACTAGGCATATGCATACATGACACCGCAGCTGCCAAGACCAGGATCTTGCCGGTCTAAGCAGCATTAACCCCATAAATGCTGTGATCAGTCCTGACCATGGAGTCTATGAGATTTACGGGGGGGGGGGGGGGGACTACCCCTGTTCACCAACAGAGATCCCATGAGGTGATCGCGGGATCCCATTAGTTGCCATGGCAGCAGGAGGCCAGCTGATGGCCTTCTGCTGCCTAGTATGGCAGCCTGTGAGGAAAAACATGTTTTTTTTTTTTTCTTTTTTTAAATGAATAAAGTGTGAAAAAAAATTTAATATATGCCCCTTTTCCAACAAAACCCTATATTCTCACCCCCCAAAAAATTACAAAACCGCCCAAACCTAATAGGTTTTGCCAGGTTCGTAATGACTTACAATAAAAAGATAATGTTACTCATCCCACATGGTGAATGCTGTAAAAAACAACAAAAAAGTGAAAAAATCGCTAATTTTGGTCCAAAACTTGGAGTAAAAAAGATCAAAAGGTAGCATGAATTGCAAAAATGGAACCAATAAAAAGTAAAGCTTGTCCCACAATGGCATTGGATGAAAAATAAAAATGGTATGGCTGTCAGAACAGGATAATACATAAAAGGGAAAAAAAGGATTTTGTTGTGAAAGGTAAAAAAGAAAATTTAAAAAAGCTATAAAAATTGGGGATTGCCGTAATCATATCAACCCACAGAATAAAAATAATATAATTTTTTTTTACCGTATAGTGAAAGTCATTAAAACATTTTTGAAAGACACTAAACATTTTCCTATTTTTCACAATATTTTGAAGTTTTTCTCAAAAATGCTCCATGAATCAACAAAAATTTACAACTGATATAAAGTACAATATTTCACGAAAAAACAAGGTCAGAATTGTGACGTTAAGTAAAAGCATATCAGAGGTATTACCACTTAAAAGAGACATATGCCAGATAAAAAAAAATTGGGCTAGGTCATTAGGGTAAAAACAGGCGTCCTTAAGGGGTTAAAGGGTTAAAAGGATTTTCTAGGTTTTTACTCATTTATTTATACAAGTATACATTTATTTATTTTTATTTCTATGAGACAAGTTGCAATTCCAGGGGTAGACACTACCCAATGTTCAGGAGTGAGTCTGATATAAAGTACAGAGACTGGGGATGCAAGGAGACACCCTAACATTTATCGAAAAGTGAAAGGTGTCATTACAAAGTACAAATTGTCGCAAAAAAAAAGCCCTCATATGGATCTGTAGAAGGAAAAATACAATCATGCCCCTTAAAAGATGAGAAAAAAAATGCAAAAATGTAAATTTGGCTGTGTCCTTAAATCCAAAATAGGCAGTTCCACTCATCAAAAAAATGTTTTATATATGAAAGATAAGTCCCTAATGATCAACTTTCTAATAGCTGTTAATGATAAATGTTGCCTCCTTTTATGTTTATTTTAACTGTCAAAACTGTGCCACTAGGGGTCTCCCTAGCAGTCCTGGCCGCATGCATTTCTATGATTTCGGACTCAGGGCATTAGTCCGAAATCAAACTGCAGCGAGGACACGTACAAGCTCAGCGCAGCTCCCCACCTGTTAATCAGACAGGTGGGAGTGAGCACTGTGCTTCTACTTCTGCAGGGCGTGCTCCTGACTCAGCCGGCCAGCTGAGTCTTCAGGCTCCGACCCCCGACAAGGAGAGCCTGCGCGTGCTGGCCCCGAGTCATTGGAGCACAGCTCTTTTACTCCAAACATCGGGTCTGCCTCGTCCAAGCCTTATATGTTTGATCAAGGTCTTCCTTTCATTATAAATGTAAATTGCTGTTTTTTTTTCTGCACACATTTTTTTTTTTGCAGGAAGAAGGCCGTAAGTCAGCCCTGGCAGGCATTAGATGATGTTGCGCCTGCCGGGCCACGCAAACTTCAGCCCCTCGCATACGGCAGGGAACTGAGCTGCCGAAGATTAAAGATTTAAGATATTTATAGAGGGTTTTGGAAGAAAATAAGTACAGGGATAGAGTTAGTTAGAGTCAGGGACAGATGGGGAGGGGGATTAGGGAGAGTGTATATGATAGTATGTACATCGTTTACATGTTTACTTAAAGTACTGTATAAAAAACAAATCTAAATCAAAATCTTAATCTGATAATGACTATACATGTTCAACACGTGGTCCTGGGCTTTAACTCACATCATAGGAGATATAAGGTGTAGGCTTGAAGGGGTACTCCAGTGGAAAATAAATATTTTCAAATCAACTGGTGTCAGAAAGTTAAACAGTTTTGTAAAATACTTTTATTTAAACATTTTAATCCTTCCAGTACTTATCAGCTGCTGTATACTATAGAAAAAGTTGTGTAGTTCTTTCCAATCTGACAACAGTGCTCCATGCTGCCACCTCGGTCCATGTCAGGAACTGTCTGGAGCAGGATAGGTTTGTTATGGGGATTTTCTCCTTCTCTGGACAGTTCCTGACACAGACAAAGGTTTCAGCAGAGAGCAGTGTGGTCAGAAAGAAAAGAACTACACAATTTCCTCCTGAGCATGCAGTAGCTGATAAGTACTGGAAGGGTTAATATATGTATCCATTAGAAAAATACTATTTGACAAAGCCAATCTCCATGCTACTCTGCTCCTTGTTTTCCCCCTCCCTTCATGTGAGGAATTTCCTGTCCTAATAAACGCCTAAAAGCCTACGAAAAAAAATGTAACAGAAATATCATACCTTATATGGTATGCCAGGGCTATAATCACCTCCCTAGTGAGGGCAGGAACTTATGCCAATTGCAATGTCTATATAACTGGATGACTGGAAAATACATTTTAGAAGGAAGTATGTTACCACTGACAATGTGTGTCCGTGTGATTTACTTATGTGCATGCACTTTAATCTGATAAAGATATAACACATTTGGACGGGGGTTAGATATTTACTAGGTCACTGATAAACTCCATATCAATATAATGTAAAAGTGATATAAAAAAAAATAGAATATTCATAATGCTTGCTGTTGGATGAGCATGCGTAAAAAAATTGTTCTAATTCCAGACTTCAACTGGCAGGATACCACTTATTATTGTCCATGTAGACCTATGTGATTAGCGGTCAAACATGCAGAAAAATTAGGAAATACTATGATATATAATGTTCCCAACTCTTTCCCACCCATTGATCTGACAGCTACATTATATACGTTAGCTTCCTCTCAAATGATTCCTAAAGAAAAACCGATTATACCGGAAAATATTTTACATTGAAAAGCATTGAAGCTAAATGAAAATATAATTTTTCATGGTGTTCTGCCCCAACTCACCTCCATATTAAATTTAGCTTACCTGCTTTTCTTTTTTTTTTTAAATACTTTTTCACATAAGTTTTCCATCAGTTGATACATGCCCTTTGTATTTTCAAATACCACGCTATGAAAATATTTGATTGTTCCTGGAATAAATGAATGTCTGTCACAAAGTTTATACAAACACAAATAATGCCTGAAAATGTTTTGAAAGGACAGCAATGTACATATGAGTGGATCTGTTAATTGCTTGTTGTGTACCTCTCTTCTCAACCGTGCTTTTTGATGTGCAGAATTAACAGCTAAATGTTCTTTATAATATTTGTTCTTGCCTTTCACCATTGTTAGAAATGTATCTGCATGTTCCTATTCTTTATTTATGATACTGTTGTTGAATAGTCAGGTTTCATTTCCATAAGCAAAACAAATCTATTGACTTTTATTTTAATACATGAATAAGATTCACTGGTCTGTTATATAGGGATCTAAATATACATAATGAAACATAAATTATCAAAGAAATTAAACAAAATGATAGTGATAGGTGCTATAGGGTATTTGATCCATACCCTAAACTCTAGAGGGAGAACACACATTAACTCCCTGCCCCTCTGTTGTTGAGTCATGACCGTGTAACCAAACATAGAACATTGGTCTTTGGCAACATCCATTATAAAAAAAAAAAAAATGGCTAACCTGACTGCTGTTCTCCTCTAGAGATATAGCATAATATTAAATGTGAATATTGTGAACAGTGCAGGATACCAATGTGTAAAGCACTGTGCCAAATACAGTGCTAATTAATCTAGTGGCACAAAGCCAACAATGCATTTGACCTAGTGGTAAAGGGATACATTGTAATCTTTCCTTATTGATCAGATGGACTATTGGTTCACTGAGGTATCCATTCCATGATGACCATAGAAGTCAATGGAGAAACAAGGGGAAGGAACAGTTAACTGTAGATAAGACAAAATTAGAAAAAGTTACACAGACATAGGTGCAGCTTATAGTAAAGATTCTGTCTCACCCTAGTACTTGATTCACAGCTGATACTGCTCAGTACTGCTTTATAATGTCCTCCATGCCGCTGCTTTAGCATGCATTTTGCATTTTTGCATTTTTTTTTTATCAGTTTTTCTCCTCTGAAGAATTATTATACAGCCCACAAAAAAGGAGATTTGGGCTGTATAATAATTCTTCAGAGGAGAGAAACTGGTAAAAAAAAAAAATGCAATATGCAAGGCAAGGTTTTTTATGGTAAATAAAAAGTTTTTCATCCTCAAGTAAAGAAACATGACAGCTTATTTAGAAAATGTATCTGCAAGACCATTATCTGTTCCATCACATGAGCAGATAAAAGTAAATGATGGAGTGCCAGGTCTATCACTAGTGTTGAGCACGAATATTCGTAATGCTAATTTTTATCGCAAATATCGGCAATTCACGATTTCGCAAATATTTAGAATATAGTGCTATATATTTGTAAAGATGAATATTCTTTTTTTTTTATATGTGAATTTTTATGCAAATTTTTATGCAAATGTCCCATGCTATTTTTTTGCACATGCAAATTTTTATGCAAATTTTATGTGAATTTTCGCATTGAAAAAAAGTGAATGAATATATTAAATATGCGAATTTCGCAAACATAGGTTGAATAATCATCAATATATGTTTACTTCTTGTAAACTTAAAAGTAAAGTGTTTCCACCAGTGGGAGAGACTTCCTGCGTGGATGTGTTCTTGGATCTGGTGATACGAGATATTGAGAGCCTTGAAATTCCCCCCTTGCCTGCGGGCAGAACCAACTTCTCATATAATGAAAAACTGGCGATTAAACAACTTCAGCAGAATGAGCAGTTGGTTATTAAGTCAGCAGACAAGGGGGGTAATATTGTGGTTATGGACCGTACGCAATATATTGGTATGTGTAATAGATTATTGAATGATAGATCTACGTACGAAGTTATACCCTCTGATCCGACGACTAAATATAAAATTGAGCTTAACAAGATTCTTAAAGTAGCAAGAGAGAACAAACTCATTAATGATGCAGGATTTAATTTTTTGTCTCCAAAAACTGTCACTGTCCCCACCTTCTATGCCCTCCCAAAAGTCCATAAGGGGACCAATCCCCTTAGGGGCCGACCTATAGTGGCGGGCATAGGGGGTCTGGGACAGAATCTTGGTGTTTATGTGGACCAGATTTTGAGAGAGTTTGTATTAACACTACCATCCTACACACGTGATACAATGGATCTCCTCAACAAAATTGAGGGGGTGCAGGTTGAGACTGGTGTACTATTGTCAAGTATAGATGTGGAAGCACTATATTCTTCTATTCCACATGACAGCGGCTTGGCAGCAGTCTCGTATTTTTTATCACAGAGGGGTATACAACTGAGACCTCATAACGAGTTTGTTTTGGAGCTTTTGCGCTTTATATTGACACACAACTATTTCCTCTTCGACAGAAAATACTTCCACCAGCTCAGAGGGACCGCTATGGGGAGCCCTAGTGCCCCCAGTTATGCGAATCTCACTCTGGGCTGGTGGGAGGCCACCCAGGTTTTTGTCGAGGAGAGGGAATGGTTTAGTGAACGTGCCCTTATTTGGGCACGATTCATCGATGATATTTTCATCCTGTGGCAGGGCTCTGCCAATGAATTCGAGGAATTCTTGAGATTGCTCAACCGGAATGATTTAGGATTATCATTTACACATGAGTACCATGAGGCACATATTCCTTTCTTGGATATTTCTATTCATAAGACAACTGGAGGTAACTTACGTACCACCATTCATAGGAAGGGTACGTCCACGAACAGCCTCCTGAGGTGGGAGAGCTGCCACCCGGGACCCCTTAAAAGGGGTATCCCGAGGGGGCAGTATCTCCGCCTCAGGAGGAACTGTTCTGACAGGCAGGACTTCCTACGAGAAGCACAAGATCTAAGAAGGAGATTTAGAAACAGAGGATACCCTGACCACATATTAAGATCAGCCTATCAACATGCTTTGCACACTCCTAGGGAAAGCTTATTGACACCGAAGCAGACGGATGAGGGGGCACAGCCCTTAAGAGTTATTGCTACATTTGATCATGCAGCCCCGTTAATACGGAACATTCTCGTAAAACATTGGAGGATCCTACATATGGACCCTGATTTGAGTGATTCTATACCACTTGGACCACAGATCACCTATCGGAGGGGGCGAAATATAGGGGATCTGGTTACACACAGTTACTTATCACCGACTACCGCTGGAGGAAACACCTGGTTGGACAGGGCGAATTTGAAGGGTACTTATGCTTGTGGACGATGTAAGGCCTGTCCTAACATTTTGAGAGTTAGGGAGATTCTCAATGAGAGAACAGGAAAGATGCACAAGATTCGTGACTTCATTAATTGTAATACTAGTGGCGTTATCTACCTGGTTATTTGTCCATGTCATATGAGATACATTGGGAAAACGCTTCGCCCTTTTAAAAAACGGATATTGGAACATCTTGGTGATGTCAAACATAAGAGGGACACATCCCTGGCCCGTCACATGAATTTGGTCCATAGTGGTTGCTGCACTCAACTCAAGTTTCTGGGACTGGAGCTCATTCGTCCGTCTCCGAGAGGGGGTAACTTTGATAGACTTCTCCTTCAAAGGGAGAGTAGATGGATTTTTGAGATGGGTACATTGAACCCTAGAGGTCTCAATGACCAATTAAGTTTTGCTCCCTTTTTGTGATGTCCCCTTACAGCAAGTGATGTGGTCCCCCCCCATTGGTGACGAATAGGTAGTTAGGTGAGACCCTAGTGGGTCTTCCAGTTAGTGTCACCATACTTACTTAGTAAGAGCCAGGCCAAGTAGGAGGTACGGGAGCGGGGCCGCCCTTATTAGGGCGATAACACCGCCTAGGACATAGGGCCTAAGTTAGTGCAGGGCAAGTTTAGGATCCCTAGGCCCCCATCATTACCCACATCCCTCCTCTATTTTTGTTAGAATCCCAGGGGGACCACTCCTGTGTCGGAAGGGGGACCAATATTTAAAATTATATATCTTTTATATTTATTCTCTCTCGGGCGTTGTCCCCTACATCCGTCTGCTGATTTCTTATACATATAAATAAATTTAATAAGAAGTATAATATAGGAGTATATGGGCTGCTCTTGGTTGGGGTTTTTCCAGTTCCAACCTTTGGGATTAATATATTATTTTCAGATATGACCAATTAGGGCATTTTTTCATCATGTACAAGGGGTTTATAAGGTCGTGATCATGTGGCATGTGTACCCTTATCTTTAGGGACCATGTGCCTATTTCATTTCTAAATGGCACGTATTCACTGCGGTATGCTCACGATCTCTTTTGTTTATATACCCCTTCTTAGGAATTTTTTGCAATTTTGGTACTTCTACACCAATTATTGTTACTATTCCCATTGGTTCATTCATTAACATATAACCAGTCACACGTGAGTTAGTATACTCTATTACTAGCAATAAATCACTCCCATACATACCTGAATCCGGCCCTGAACTTTAGTAGTGAGTTCGGCATTCTGCCCGCCCCCTGTGGGCGTCAGAGCGGGGCGGGCACTGCCGACGTCACACGTAGGCGCCAGGATATGACGCCAGACGCCGAGAGACCCGGAAGGTGAGCGCATCGCAGCCGGTTTGAAATATTCCGGCTCCCCGCCACTGCGGGTTGCGCACCTCCCGGGATCCTGTGATCGGCACCTAGACCAGCTGACAGTGAGTACAGCATACTAGCGGCGTTATGCTAGATTTACATTACAGGTACAGCGGAACCTTGTTTATTGATAGGAATATATTATTTTATTTATAGGTGTCCGGAACCACGGCAAGGACTGTGAGTCTTTCAGCCCTACAAAAACTACATTTAGTGCAAGTCTGTATACTGGGCTGACTGTATTGTTGGTTTTCTTCTTTTTAGGCCGTACCGACATTCTCCTGCTACAGCTGGGAAAGATCACACCCTTTGAGTGATACCCCGTATCGTGGGTCACTCAGTAATACCGTGTTTTTTTTAAAAATGTGATACTTCTATTATCTCTATTATTCTGAGGACACTCTTGATTGGAGTAGAAACGCGTTGAGAATTATATTTTCTATTAGAGATGCATGTCTGAATATGTGTATCTACACATTAGATTCATGATAAATCCACCAGATGGGTGGTGATCCTAACAGATCCTGTGTCGCATGATTTCCTTCTTATGTGGGTATAATCACTTGGCACATATTGGTGTGTTTTAGCAAGCATATATTAAAAGTTATGTCTTAAATAGCACTTCCCTTACACCTTATATTGATTTAGAGTTTTTTTTCATATTGTTTATGCTGGGAGGCAAATTGACCCCTTGTAGGTCTATACAGTATTTTACATACTGCTTACAGAATTCGAATATGGCCCCTGCTGCTCATCACTATCTATCACCAGACAAATGCTAACAAACCCCACCGACTTCCTGTCATGTGACAGGAATATAAAATATTAAGGAATCAGTCATGGGGCTTGAAATGGAGCTGTGAACAGAGCCTTACTTATGTATAATATGGTAGCTGCATTGATATTTTTGTCACTGAATTTTTAAGCTGCTAATAAGTACTGGAAGGATTACGAATTTTGAATACAAGTAATTTACAAATCTGTTTAACTTTCTGGCACCAGTTGATTAAAAAAAAAAAAAAAGGTTTTCCACCCGAGTACCCCTTTAAGTCCAGCTCACTCTGTTTGCAGTTGCCAGTGAAAAAACTTAGTTTGAGTAACCAGCTTTGTTTTTTCTCTGTTATCTGGATATTGATCTTTGCTCGGCTTTTGACCTTTCTTCTGCTTTTGTGTTTTGGTACTTTGCTATCTCCGGTTGCTTACCTGACTAGTCTGACACTGATTACTGTGTGTGTGTGCGTGTGTTTAGATTTACTTTTGTTAGTTTTGTATGCCTCCAGCAGTTTCCCTACTTCAACTGTTTTGTATTTTATTATTTTGACAACACTGCCCCAGCACTTAGCAGGGAGGGTTTGTCATCATGGTTGTTGATCCGTCACTTAGGGTGGATAGGCAATAGGTAGGGACAATGGCTGTAGGTGAGTTAGGGCTTCACTGTTCCCTGCCCATACATGACACTAATGTTCTGTATGCCAACACTGATGTGGTTGCCAGGCCTTACTGTCTTGGTCTGATGCCAGAGTAATGGGACTAATTGCTTACGTCTGGATGTTTGGGAGAAGCTTCCAAATGTTAGTCTTTATTGTTACCCTTCATAATCAAATGCCAACTATGAGTTAAATGATGCTGTATTTTCAAAATAATGATAAAACTTGCATGATTATGCTAAAGTAACCATGACAAGGTGAAATTAGTGCTCTCACTGCTGCTATTGAGCCTCTGTGAGTCTCCTCAATGCCAATTTTTTTTCTCTTCACTTTAAAAGGTATAATAATAGCATAGCTGTTTGCCAGCAGTATTCACACATGACTTTCTTTTCCTTTGTGGTTTGTGGTGTACCGTATAGTATACCGTACTTTGTATGGTGGTCCCCAAAGCCAGAGTTACTCCGTTCCGGTAGGGTTCTCCTGGTGGGATAGCCCCTAGTCACCTCTTCCTTCTTTAATTTTGCGATGTTTGTGTGTGTATATTTAAATTGTGTATATAGTGTTGCAGGACCTTCGGTCATGTGACTAATGTTAATTCTCTTAGGGTATGTTAAAGGACCTTCCTAGGTCACGTGTGTGTGGTCACATGTTTAGACTATGATCCCTTGTGTAAAGTGACTGACAGATGGTATGGACCAATGAGTTCAAGGCCAGCCTCTGTCCATATAAGGGAGCTGCCAACCAATCCTCGCTCTCTTGGGTTCCGGCCTAGCAGAGAGGACAGATCCGTGCAACTTTCAAAGACAAGACCAGACCAAAGCCTGACAATACTGCAACTTACCAAATCGTGAGTTGTAATACAACTCCCTGCTAAAGTCTGCGTGACTGCTGGACCTAAATAACCAAACCCCAAAAAACCCCTATTGTTGCAACCCCTAAAAAATAACTTTTATTGTATATCATTAAAATATTAGTAATAATATAGTTGTCTCCTAATGGTGACTAAAATAATTCAGAGTGGACCTTGTAAGCTGTATCTGTATATAGGCTTTGGCCTTGGGGTTTGGTTATTTAGAAGTTGAGGGCCCCTTACTGCCCTAGGGTCATTTAGGTAAACTTCTGGACCTAAACTCAATCCCCTAAATCCAGCGGAACAGAGCATATAAATCTGAGCTTAAAACTCACAAGGTCCCAACCAACTGTCAGGATCCTAATAGACTCTTCTTGTACAAAGACTGTTCCTGTTTAATTTTGCATAAAATCTGCAGTAAAAGTTCCGAAAGTTTTCTGAAACCTCCGGTTGTGGACAATAATTTATTATTCCTCCCTATTGCTCTTGGGATGGGTGGTGATAGGACAAGTGTCACGATGCCGGCTGGCAGGTAGTGGATCCTCTGTGCCAGAGAGGGATTGGCGTGGACCGTGCTAGTGGATCGGTTCTAAGTCACTACTGGTTTTCACCAGAGCCCGCCGCAAAGCGGGATGGACTTGCTGCGGCGGTAGTGACCAGGTCGTATCCACTAGCAACGGCTCAACCTCTCTGGCTGCTGAAGATAGGCGCGGTACAAGGGAGTAGACAGAAGCAAGGTCGGACGTAGCAGAAGGTCGGGGGCAGGCGGCAAGGTTCGTAGTCAGGGTGGATAGCAGAAGTACTGGTACACAGGCTTAGGACACACAAAACGCTTTCACTGGCACAAGGCAACAAGATCCGGCAAGGGAGTGCATGGGAGGAGGTCAGATAAAGGCAGGGAGCAGATGGAAGCCAATTAAGCTAATTGGGCCAGGCACCAATCATTGGTGCACTGGCCCTTTAAGTCTCAGGGAGCTGGCGCGCGCGCGCCCTAGAGAGCGGAGCCGCGCGCGCCAGCACATGACAGCAGGGGACGGGAACGGGTAAGTGACCTGGGATGCGATTCGCGAGCGGGCGCGTCCCGCTGTGCGAATCGCATCCCCGACGGCCATGACAGTGCAGCGCTCCCGGTCAGCGGGACCGACCGGGGCGCTGCGGAGAGAGAGGCGCCGTATGCGCTCCGGGGAGGAGCGGGGACCCGGAGCGCTAGGCGTAACAGTACCCCCCCCCTTAGGTCTCCCCTTCTCTTTGTCCGGTAACTGCCTCCCCTGGGATGAGGACACCGGGAAAGGATGGAGGGATTCCTCAACGGCAGGCAGTACAGCAGGAGTGGGAATGGGGAGGGAGGGCAGAGGGCGAGGCCTGGCACGGGGCAGTGTGACACCAGGACGAGGGCCATGAGGAGGCACCGAGGCTTGCCTGACTGGACTGAGAGGGGGGGAGAGGCACTTCTTAAGGCGGGCAGAGTCCATAACGACCTTAGGGGGACCGGATACAGGAGGAACCACAGGGTCACGGCAGGGAGTACTGGTAACCGGTTTAAGGCAGTCCTTGAAGCAAGAGGTACCCCAGCTCTTGATCTCCCCTGTGGACCAATCCAGGGTTGGGGAATGGTGTAGAAGCCAGGGTAGTCCAAGGAGAACTTCGGAAGTGCAATTGAGGAGGACCAAAAATTCAATCTTCTCATGATGAGGTCCGATGCACATTAGAAGGGGCTTCGTGCGGAAACGCACGGAGCAATCCAACCTGGCTCCGTTGACCGCGGAAATGTGGATAGGCTTGACAAGACGGGTCACTGGGATGCGGAATTTATTCACCAAGGACTCCCGAATAAAATTCCCAGAGGCACCAGAGTCCAGGCAGGCCACGGCTGAGAGGGAAGAGCTGGCTGAAGAAGAAATCCGTACAGGCACCGTGAGACGTGGAGAAGCCGACTTAGCATCAAGAGACGCCACACCCACGAGAGCTGGGTGCGAGCGTGCGTTTCCCAGACGTGGAGGACGGATGGGACAATCCACCAAAAAATGTTCGGTACTGGCACAGTACAGACAAAGATTCTCTTCCTTACGGCGATTCCTCTCTTCCAGGGTCAGGCGAGACCGATCCACTTGCATGGCCTCCTCGGCGGGAGGCCTAGGCGCAGATTGCAATGGAGACTGTGGGAGAGGTGTCCAGAGATCTAAGTCTTTTTCCTGGCGGAGCTCTTGATGCCTCTCAGAAAAACGCATGTCAATGCGAGTGGCTAGATGAATGAGTTCATGCAGGTTAGCAGGAGTCTCTCGTGCGGCCAGAACATCTTTAATGTTGCTGGATAGGCCTTTTTTAAAGGTCGCGCAGAGAGCCTCATTATTCCAGGATAGTTCAGAAGCAAGAGTACGGAATTGTATGGCGTACTCGCCAACGGAGGAATTACCCTGGACCAGGTTCAGCAGGGCAGTCTCAGCAGAAGAGGCTCGGGCAGGTTCCTCAAAGACACTTCGAATTTCCGAGAAGAAGGAGTGTACAGAGGCAGTGACGGGGTCATTGCGGTCCCAGAGCGGTGTGGCCCATGACAGGGCTTTTCCAGACAGAAGGCTGACTACGAAAGCCACCTTAGACCTTTCAGTAGGAAACTGATCCGACATCATCTCCAAATGCAGGGAACATTGCGAAAGAAAGCCACGGCAAAACTTAGAGTCCCCATTAAATTTGTCCGGCAAGGACAGGCGGAGGCTAGGAGTGGCCACTCGCTGCGGAAGAGGTGCAGGAGCTGGCGGAGGAGATGGTTGCTGCTGCTGTAGCTGAGACTGAATCTGCTGTAGCTGCGACTGGAGTTGCTGAGTCATGGTGGTCAAGTACGACAGCTGGTGATCTTGTTGGGCAATCTGTCGGGCTTGCTGGGCGACCAGTGTGGGGAGGTCGGCGACAACAGGCAGAGGAACTTCAGCGGGATCCATGGCCGGATCTACTGTCACGATGCCGGCTGGCAGGTAGTGGATCCTCTGTGCCAGAGAGGGATTGGCGTGGACCGTGCTAGTGGATCGGTTCTAAGTCACTACTGGTTTTCACCAGAGCCCGCCGCAAAGCGGGATGGACTTGCTGCGGCGGTAGTGACCAGGTCGTATCCACTAGCAACGGCTCAACCTCTCTGGCTGCTGAAGATAGGCGCGGTACAAGGGAGTAGACAGAAGCAAGGTCGGACGTAGCAGAAGGTCGGGGGCAGGCGGCAAGGTTCGTAGTCAGGGTGGATAGCAGAAGTACTGGTACACAGGCTTAGGACACACAAAACGCTTTCACTGGCACAAGGCAACAAGATCCGGCAAGGGAGTGCATGGGAGGAGGTCAGATAAAGGCAGGGAGCAGATGGAAGCCAATTAAGCTAATTGGGCCAGGCACCAATCATTGGTGCACTGGCCCTTTAAGTCTCAGGGAGCTGGCGCGCGCGCGCCCTAGAGAGCGGAGCCGCGCGCGCCAGCACATGACAGCAGGGGACGGGAACGGGTAAGTGACCTGGGATGCGATTCGCGAGCGGGCGCGTCCCGCTGTGCGAATCGCATCCCCGACGGCCATGACAGTGCAGCGCTCCCGGTCAGCGGGACCGACCGGGGCGCTGCGGAGAGAGAGGCGCCGTATGCGCTCCGGGGAGGAGCGGGGACCCGGAGCGCTAGGCGTAACAACAAGTATATACAGAGGAGCCCCTCACCCTGGCATCACGAGTGTTAAGGGTTAACCAAATACCCTTTAGTCACCGCACAGCTACAGCCCATATACCCTACACCCCCACAAGCTTACCACACCTTATTCTGCTAGATAATCTGAGGCCAGCACATACTATTCTCTGCTATGCCTTAACATAGAGCAGGAGGAAAGTGCACTGTACTGAACAGGTTGGCCATATGCAGCAGGGTAATTTACAGTAAACCACTACAGAGAGCACGGGGGGGTGTTGATGTACTGGGTATGCATGGTACAGTGGGTGCAGAAAAGAAAACAACAAAAGCATCACAGCAAGACATGAGTTTCATCAAAAAGCAGCCCTGGTCTAAGCAGTGAACTACTGCTGCTGCTGCTGATGATGATGATGACAAGGAAAAGCTACCCAAAAGCCCAAAAGACAGTTGCCCAGAACTTTTATGATAGTCACAAATCATTTTTAGTATGTAGTACTAAACAAGTATTCTTTGTGATTATAGTGACAGCTGTTTAACTCTCTTACCTTTTACATATATGTCTGTTTATCTAAAAAACTAATTTCAGGAGAGCAGGACAACCAAATAAAGTAGTCCACAGGGTAGGTGCACGCTGTATGGGAGCCCTGGTCAGTTGTTCCACTCTTCAATAGTAAACCAGAGAACAGCAGCACACAAAAATGGTGTTAAAACAGTGAAAGGTTTATTCCATCAATCCAGTGCAATACAGATCTATTGCACTCTATTGCTCTGGATTGATGGAATAAACCCTTGACTGTTTTAACACCATTTTTGTGTGGCGCTGTTCTATGGGTTATTACTGTATTTTTATCTATCTATCGATCTATCTATCTTAAATCCCAAATCAACATTGTTAAAAAGGTTGCGAAAAATTGCGAAAAAGGTTATTTACTCATCCAAATAAATATTGTACAACTTTTTTTTGCAAATGCTCTCTTTCTTGAAGCAATATAGAACATATCTTCCCAGGATACAAACAGTGACTCAGGGTACATATGGCATGTATGCATTTCGGCCTTGCAAAGACTGGAGCAAGCTTAACCCCTTCCCGCAGAATGTCATATATAAACGCCGGGTTGTGCAGTGCGTTCGCGCATCCCGGCGTTTATAAATGACATTCAGTTAACCCGGCGATGCGCAGCATCGCACGGGTTAACTGGCAGAAGTCCCGCTGTTTCCAGCAGGGGACAACTTCTGCTTCACCCCCAGGACCATCCATTGATGGTCCTGGTCAGCGATCACTGTGATTGGTCCCTGTGGACCAATCACAGTGATCTGGGGTGAAAGTTCAGATCCCCCGCACTGCCCGCCCCTGGAAGTCGGGCAGAACGGGGGACGAAGGCTGCAGGGGCTCTCGGGGACCTGCGGCATTCGGGGGGAACACGTGGGGACCGGGGGACTTACCTGGAGCAGCGGCGGGACCGAGGAGCAGCGGCAGGACCGGCCACGTGGACGAGCAGCAACGGGTAAGTATGAAGTCCTCAGAGGCAGCAGTGAAGATCTTCACTGCTGCTTCTAGGAGTCTGAAAACTACAACTCCCAGCATGCCTAGACAGCCTTTGGCTGTCTGGGCATGCTGGGAGTTGTAGTTTTGCAACATCTGGAGGGCCCCAGTTTGGAGACCATTGTATAATGGTCTCCAATCTGTGCTCTTCCAGCTGTTGCAAAACTACAACTCCCAGCATGCACTGACTGTCCAGGCATGCTGGGAGTTTTAGTTCAGCAACATCTGGCCCTTCAGATGTTGCCGAACTACAACTCCCAGCATGCCCTTCAGCTGTCTGGGCATGCTGGGAGTTGTAGGTTTGCAACAACTGGAGACACACTGGTTGGGAAACATTGTTTCTAACTCAGTGTTTCCTAACATGTGTGCCTCCAGCTGTTGCAAAACTATAACTCCCAACATGCACTAACTGACCATGCATGCTGGGAGTTGTAGTTTTGCAACATCTGGAGGGCCCCAGTTTGGAGACCATTGTATAATGGTCTCCAATCTGTGCTCTTCCAGCTGTTGCAAAACTACAACTCCCAGTATGCACTGACTGTCCAGGCATGCTGGGAGTTTTAGTTCAGCAACATCTGGCCCTTCAGATGTTGCTGAACTACAACTCCCAGCATGCCCTTCAGCTGTCTGGGCATGCTGGGAGTTGTAGTTTTGCAACAACTGGAGACACACTGGTTGGGAAACATTGTCTGTTTCTAACTCAGTGTTTCCTAACCTGTGTGCCTCCAGCTGTTGCAAAACTATGACTCCCAGCATGCACTAACAGACCATGCATGCTGGGAGTTGTGGTTTTGCAACAGCTGGTGCAAACCCCCCCCCCCCCCCCCCCCCCCCGCCACCCCCCGTGAATGTACAGGGTGCATTCACATGGGCGAGGCTTTTACAGTGGGTTTCTCGCATCTTGAGATGCAGCAAATTTTGCGCTGGGAAACTCGCTGTAATCCCCCGCCCATGTGACTGTACCCTAAAAACACTACACTACACTAACACAAAATAAAATAAAAAGTTAAAAACACTACATATACACATACCCCTACACAGCCCCCCTCCCCCAATAAGAACGTCCGGTACACCACTGTTTCCAAAGCAGAGCCTCCAGCTGTTGAAAAACAACAACTCCCAGTATTGCCGGACAGCCGTTGACTGTCCACGCATGCTGGGAGTTTTGCAACAGCTGGAGGCACCCTGTTTGGGAATCACTGGCGTAGAATACCCCTATGTTCACCCCTATGCTAATTTAGGCCTCAAATGCACATGGCGCTCTCACTTTGGAGCCCTGTCGTATTTCAGGGCAACAGTTTAGGGTCACATATGGGGTATCGCTGTACTCGGGAGAAATTGCGTTACAAGGTTTGGGGGGCTTTTTCTTCTTTAACCCTTCATGAAAAGGAAATGTTGGGGTCTACACCAGAATGTTAGTGTAAACATTTTTATTTTTTACACTAACATGCTGATGTTGCCCTATACTTTACATTTTCACAAGAGGTAAAAGGGAAAAAAGCCCCCCAAAATTTGTAACGCAATTTCTCCCGACTACAGAGATACCCCATATGTGAGCGCAAAGGGCTCTGGGGGCGCACAACAAGGCCCAGAAGGGAGAGCGCACCATGTACATTTGAGGTGATTTGCACAGGGGTGGCTGATTGTTACAGCGGTTGTGACTAACGCAAAAAAAAAAAAAAACCCACATGTGACCCCATTTCGGAAACGACACCCCTCACAGAATGTAATGAGGGGTGCAGTGAGAATTTACCCCCCACAGGTGTTTGACGGATCTTTGGAACAGTGGTCCGTGAAAATGAAAACTTGTACAGCCCACTTTTCCAAAGATCTGTCAGACACCAGTGGGGGGCAAATGCTCACTGTACCCCTTGTTACGTTCCTCAAGGGGTCTAGTTTCCAAAATGGTATGCCATGTGTTTTTTTTTTTTTTTGCTGTTCTGGCACCATAGGGGCTTCCTAAATGCGACATGCTCCCCGAGCAAAATTTGCTCTCAAAAAGCCAAATATGACTCCTTCTCTTCTGAGCATTGTAGTTCGCCCATAGTGCACTTCAGGTCAACTTATGGGGTACCTCCATACTCAGAAGAGATGGGGTTACAAATTTTGGGGGGTATTTTCTGCTATTAACCCTTGCAAAAAGGTGAAATTAGGGGGGAAACACACATTTTAGTGGACATTTTTTTTTTTTTTTACATATGCAAAAGTCGTGAAACACCTGTGGGGTAATAAGGCTCACTTTATTCCTTATTACATTCCTCAAGGGGTCTAGTTTCCAAAATGGTATGCCATGTGGTTTTTTTTTTTGCTGTTCTGGCACCATAGGGGCTTCCTAAATGTGACATGCCCCCTGAGCAAAATTTGCTCTCAAAAAGCCAAATATGACTCCTTCTCTTCTGAGCATTGTAGTTCGCCCATAGTGCACTTCAGGTCAACTTATGGGGTACCTCCATACTCAGAAGAGATGGGGTTACAAATTTTGGGGGGTATTTTCTGCTATTAACCCTTGCAAAAAGGTGAAATTAGGGGGGAAACACACATTTTAGTGGAAATTTTTTTTTTTTACATATGCAAAAGTCCTGAAACACCTGTGGGGTAATAAGGCTCACTTTATTCCTTATTACATTCCTCAAGGGGTCTAGTTTCCAAAATGGTATGCCATGTGTTTTTTTTTGCTGTTCTGGCACCATAGGGGCTTCCTAAATGTGACATGCCCCCCGAGCAAAATTTGCTCTCAAAAAGCCAAATATGACTCCTTCTCTTCTGAGCATTGTAGTTCGCCCATAGTGCACTTCAGGTCAACTTATGGGGTACCTCCATACTCAGAAGAGAAGGGGTTACAAATATTGGGGGGTATTTCCTGCTATTAACCCTTGGAAAAATGTGAAATTTGGGGGGAAACACACATTTTAGTGAAAAAAAATTTTTTTTTTACATATGCAAAAGTCGTGAAACACCTGTGGGGTATTAAGGCTCACTTTATTCCTTGTTATGTTCCTCAAGGGGTCTAGTTTCCAAAATGGTATGCCATGTGAGGGTTTTTTGCTGTTCTGGCACCATAGGGGCTTCCTAAATGCAACATGCCCCCCAAAAACCATTTCAGAAAAACGTACTCTCCAAAATCCCCTTATCGCTCTTTCCCTTCTGAGCCCTCTACTGCGCCCACCGAACACTTTACATAGACATATGAGGTATGTGCTTACTCGAGAGAAATCAGGCTACAAATATAAGTATACATTTTCTCCTTTTACCCCTTGTAAAAATTAAAAAATTGGGTCTACAAGAACATGCGAGTGTAAAAAATGAAGATTGTGAATTTTCTCCTTCACTTTGCTTCTATTCCTGTGAAACACCTAAAGGGTTAAAATGATGACTGAATGTCATTTTGAATACTTTGGGGAGTGCAGTTTTTATAATGGGGTCTTTTGTGGGGTATTTCTAATAAGAAGACCCTTCAAATCCACTTCAAACCTGAACTGGTCCCGGAAAAATAGTGAGTTTGAAAATTTTGTGAAAAATTGGAAAATTGCTGCTGAACTTCGAAGCCCTCTGGTGTCTTCCAAAAGTAAAAACTTGTCACTTTTATGATGCAGACATAAAGTAGACATATTGTATATGTGAATAAAAATTTTTTTTATTTGTAATATACATTTTCCTTACAAGCAGAGAGCTTCAAAGTTAGAAAAATGCAAAATTTTCAAATTTTTCATCAAATTTTAGGATTTTTCACAAGGAAAGGATGCAAGTTACCACAAAAATTTACCACCATGTTAAAGTAGAATATGTCACGAAAAAACAATCTCGGAATCAGAATGATAACTAAAAGCATTCCAGAGTTATTAATGTTTAAAGTGACAGTGGTCAGATGTGCAAAAAACGCTCTGGTCCTTAAGGCCAAAATGGGCTTGGTCCTGAAGGGGTTAAGCACATTTCACTCTGGAAAAGGCCAGGATAGAACTAACTAACACTGGTTTAGGTCCATCCATTTCACCAGAAGAAGGTTGGACTTGGACTTTCTTCTGCAATCACTGGCTAGAAGAAAACATGTGACCAAATCAACATTCAGATTAACACTGCAATGCAAGACTTGTGAGAAACATTAATCCTCTGTGCTGTGTGGTTACCTTACTGTAATAAATAAGCATACCAAATGAGATAATGTAATAATAAAAATAATGAATCTGCAATGCAGATTTAACCCATGTACATTACTATCCAGTGCTTGATTTACACTATTTGCATCCAGCAAACCTTTATTTACTAAGCAATCTGAAAATTCTCTAGTAACAGGGGTTAAATAATAATGGAAAACACATTCATAAAATTGTTAAGCACATGCATACAGCAAGATTGTTTATGAAAATAATGTAAGAATATAAATCCTGTTGTAATCAGCGCATTCAGAAAGCTGTCTGTGATATCATAAAAGCATTATTATTTAATATAATGCCTAGAATAATGCTCCTCTTTACCCATGGTAAGCGATCACAAACATGTTCTCGAGGCTTAGAATTGATCTTAGACATCCTGAGGGCTGTAGATAAAGTGACCTCGATCTGTATTTCCATGGCTTCACTTCTGTTGGCTCATAATGTGACTGGACTATTGATAAATAGCCTATTGGGAAATCAATAAAAGAACAAACATGTCAAGACTGCAGATTAATGTATCCGAGCTGGCACATGGAGCTTGCTAAGTCCCTGATACTTTCCAAGCTGCTGTATTTTCAGGACCATGTTCAGTTCTCATAAGTCAGTTTACCAATTGAATCTAAATAGGAGACATCATCACTTTACTGTAAAGACCTCAGACGGTCTATGTTATCTGGCAGGTAAGACAGAAAAATGATGAAAAGTCATACTACCTTTAAATGCAAAATAACTACGAAATGGAGAGTATAACTAATAAATCAGCTCAGTATTTGGATTAGAGTTTAAAGTAAAGAGAGGCGAGCTCCTATTTTTAAGGGACATAAGTAATTTACCACATAGTCCTACATTTTTGTGACAAAAGTTATGGACGGTAGTGTGTAAAAATGTTTCTCATGTTCTTAAAAAATATTTTAGCCTGCAGTATCTATCTATCTAATCAAACTGTGATCGGGTTTGGGATGTTGGCACCCGCTGTCTTCTTACTGGATTGAGTAGTGCTTCTATACACTTTGGTTTTGTATCTATCCATCTATCTATCTACCTATTATTTATCTATCTACAGTATCTATCTATCTATCTATCAATCATCTATATATCTATCTATCTTTTTATCTACATATCTATCTATATATCCTTTCAAATTACCAGTACATTTATTACTTTCACATCACATAGTTATCTGGGTGGTAGTGGCTCTCCTTTTGGAGTGCCCTGTAATGTAAGCAGTTGTGGTGTCCCGGTACCGTATTGCATACGTTACCTTTATAGAGGTCCCCATAGTCAGCGTCCCTAGGACGTCGGGGTCCCTCTTCTGTAGTTATCCCCTTGTCACCCCTCAGTTAGTCCATAACTGTATGGAAGTTCTTATCAATATAAATATAAATATATAAATATGTATATATTTAATTGCCTACCTATTCAAGCATGGCAGGACCTGCGGGTCACGTGATTAGGTTAGAACTGTGGTTTTGCTACAGGACCTTTGGAGGCTCCCGTGACGTGTTCACCCACAATGCACTGTAACGGTGAGTGACAGTTGTTACGGACCAATCCAAAACGGCCAGCCCCTGCCCATATAAGGGACCTGCGCCATCTTGATCCCTCTCTTGGGTTTCTGACTCTGGAAGAGGTAGGACCTCCGCAGCTTACAAGACGATTTACTAGGCCAAAGCCTTGCGGCCTAGGCCTCTAACATAGCGGATAGACTAAACAATTCCCCACTACTCACCGCAAGATCACTGGACCTAAACGCACCCCTAAATTCAGCGGATCTCTGCTATACAATCCTAAAGAAGCCAAATTGAGCTTATCTGATCCCAGCCAACTGTCAATCGCTGCCAAGCTATATGCATAGAGACTCTATCATCTGGACTGTTACTATTGCTGCATATACAGAAATTCTTCAGTAAAAGTTCCTGCAAGTTTTCAGTTAACAGTGGTTGTGGACAATCCTTTATTTCTGCATCACCTATTGCTCTTGGGAGGGTGGCAATAGGCCTATCAAGAATTACAGAATTTAACTCTCACCCTGGCGTCACAAGTGACAAGGGTTAACAGTGCCCTTAACTATCTTGAACAGCAACACCCAAACTACCCTAAACTCCCACAAGGCTTAATCCCAATTCCACCACCACAAGCCTTTTTGGCGTGGCATGAACAGGATTCGGGTGTGTGCCTACTGCTGTTGCCACTAGTGAAAGTGTACTCCCCCCCAGAAAGTAACGGACTTTATTCATGTGTCGCAGACCGCATTGCAGTGTACAAGAGCGGTGCGTGTGCTGCAAGTTGCAAGGGGGCCATGCGAAAAGTAAGGGGGAGGTGAAAATTTATGCGCAGCAAGAATGTGTAAACTGCGAAACGAATTTATGCTACGATACTCTGGTCCAGTCAGCATGGGAGGAGTTAACCTGCTGCCAAAGAAGCGCGCAAAGAAGTCCTGCGCTGCGCCACGACCCACCCCTGGGCGTGGCTATCAAGTTGCTGTGTCGCAACCGAAAGGGAACTTGGAGACACAGGAGTTGTTTCTGGGAGGACCGGAAGTCGGGGCTGCACCGATGACGTCCTTCCTGCCGGCCGCCATTTTGGGGAAGCCCACTATAAAAGATACTATGCACAGCGACCTCTTCAGTCTGCACAGAGAGCTGGAGAGTACAGACATGGCGGAGAGCAGCATTCCACGTGGTGAAGATAGCAAAATGGCGCCAGAACAGCGGAAAGTTGTGGCAGTGGTAGCCCGACTTTTCCAAGAACTTGCTGACCGTCTGCAGCGGTTGTCATTAGATGAAGAGGGGGCCTGCAATCTTCCCCCACTGCCTGATGATGACGACAATTGGCCAGAGACACCTCCAGCGGAGAGCGCAGGGACACCTGGAGGTGCATCGCCGGTGAGATTGTCCCCTCACCACAGAACTTGGGGCTCGTGGGCCAAAATCCCATCGGAGGAGTCTGCAGAGAGTACACCGCCAGAGGCGGCCTTTTCTTCCTCCTCCAGCCCTGAAGCTAAGATACCCCTATCTACTTTGCCAAGTGCACGACCATGCTCGCCAGATTTGCCCCCAGTGGATCTTTGGGGATGAGCCGGGTCTCATCGAGTATATGCACGTGGTTCTACAACCCATACCTGGGAAGCCACTCCCACCAATTCCAGCAGCACAAAGGGAAAGGGCCCATCAAGAAGCCAAGCTGGCTGAGCTGATGGATAAGCTAAAGGCCCAACACAGAGAACTGTACGTCCCTAAGCATGTGCATTTGCCTCCGGAGTAAAGAATTTGCTACCAGGAGAATACTAAAGAAATGGAAACATTATTAATCCGCAAATGGGACCATCCCAGAGAAGGGGAGGAGACTCTAGAATGACGAAGAGCAACTGTGGCCAAGTTCGACAAGGTCAGAGGTTATGGGACATTCCTAGATTGCCACACAGGGCAAACCATCCTCGTAAACCGGCGAACAGTACAGAGGCCATATCTTCATAAAAAGTTGTACTCCTTGGAGGTGGGTGAAATTGTGGAGTACAGCCCCGTCCAGAGCCTGCATGGAGAATGGGCTGCAGCGGTCACTAGACCAACAGCCCCAACACAGCTTCCCTTCAAATATTTTCCGTCTACAGATTGGGAATCGGATCCCTTCAACCTGAGGCCGAAATGGTCTGCTCCTGATGCCTCCACCAACGTACTCAAGGAGGAGGAGCCTCTACAGCATTGATCATCTTCTGTGTACAGTAAAGTGCCAAGTCCTGCTACATATCAAGAAAGTGAGCCTAAATTGCGGGTACCAAAGACCGTACCTAGACCCTCTTGGAGCAATGAGAGTTTGTCTGTACCAGAGGTGCCAACGTACGTACCTAGGCCCTCTCGGAGCAATGAGAGTTTGCCTCCTGGACAGGTACCAACGAATGTACCAAGGCCCTCTTCCGACGTGGAGAGTAAGCCTGCTTCCAGGGTACCGACGAAAGTGTTTTGCCCCACTCCTGATATGGAGATGGTGCTAAAACCTTATGCACCAACGGTGATCCTGGCCAGTAAGCCTCTGGTCACTTTGAATCCTACTGTTACCCATTCTACTCTCACCAATGTGGTATGGGAGAGTTACATTAACTCCTTGCCTGCTCCAGATGTTGGAAGGTATAGAGGATCTACAAGAGGCACAAGAAGATTCCAAAGAAATGTCTTTTGAAGGACTGTAAAGTAATGTTCATTGCTTTTCTATGCTAACCACTTTTGTTTTTCAGTAACCAAGTTCAAGACATGTGCCTAGCAGGACTGAGCTAAGATTGTTCCAGTTTCAAGTTCAGCAATGTACTGGTGGTGGTGGTCGCCGCTCGGTGCTGCGCCATTTTATGCTAGGGACGTTAGGGACCCACTCTCAATAGGTGGCCTTGACGTGGCGAGTGGGCTTGTACTTTTTGATCAAAAATGTATACTAACAACCTGTTAGTTTTTGATATTATGCTGAGAAGCAATCAGATCATTATACAAGATTGTAGATGTGCACCATGTCTGTTTTTCTACCCGAATTCACACTGTGATTTCTATCCCCTCTTTTTTTTTTGTTTGAACATGTTGTCTGCACTCTTCCCCACCCCCTCAGCCCAACCCTAATTAAGTAGTAGTTAGCTACACATGGGTCATTTCTTTCCTAGCAGCCTCCCAGTCTGACTGGGAGAGCATGGTAAGTGAGCCATTACACCTTGTTCACACTGGTGTGGTGCTGTGCGGTGTCCGTTGCTGCCGTGGCGCCGTGTCTGCGGGGGGGTGTGGCCCATAGACTGGTTTGAGTGGCATTGGGGCCGCTCTGCCGGTGGGTCGTTCCCCCCTGTGGGCTTTGGTGTCGCGGCGGTGGTGGTCGCCGCTCGGTGCTGCGCCATTTTATGCTAGGGACGTTAGGGACCCACTCTCAATAGGTGGCCTTGACGTGGCGAGTGGGCTTGTACTTTTTGATCAAAAATGTATACTAACAACCTGTTAGTTTTTGATATTATGCTGAGAAGCAATCAGATCATTATACAAGATTGTAGATGTGCACCATGTCTGTTTTTCTACCCGAATTCACACTGTGATTTCTATCCCCTCTTTTTTTTTTGTTTGAACATGTTGTCTGCACTCTTCCCCACCCCCTCAGCCCAACCCTAATTAAGTAGTAGTTAGCTACACATGGGTCATTTCTTTCCTAGCAGCCTCCCAGTCTGACTGGGAGAGCATGGTAAGTGAGCCATTACACCTTGTTCACACTGGTGTGGTGCTGTGCGGTGTCCGTTGCTGCCGTGGCGCCGTGTCTGCGGGGGGGTGTGGCCCATAGACTGGTTTGAGTGGCATTGGGGCCGCTCTGCCGGTGGGTCGTTCCCCCCTGTGGGCTTTGGTGTCGCGGCGGTGGTGGTCGCCGCTCGGTGCTGCGCCATTTTATGCTAGGGACGTTAGGGACCCACTCTCAATAGGTGGCCTTGACGTGGCGAGTGGGCTTGTACTTTTTGATCAAAAATGTATACTAACAACCTGTTAGTTTTTGATATTATGCTGAGAAGCAATCAGATCATTATACAAGATTGTAGATGTGCACCATGTCTGTTTTTCTACCCGAATTCACACTGTGATTTCTATCCCCTCTTTTTTTTTTGTTTGAACATGTTGTCTGCACTCTTCCCCACCCCCTCAGCCCAACCCTAATTAAGTAGTAGTTAGCTACACATGGGTCATTTCTTTCCTAGCAGCCTCCCAGTCTGACTGGGAGAGCATGGTAAGTGAGCCATTACACCTTGTTCACACTGGTGTGGTGCTGTGCGGTGTCCGTTGCTGCCGTGGCGCCGTGTCTGCGGGGGGGTGTGGCCCATAGACTGGTTTGAGTGGCATTGGGGCCGCTCTGCCGGTGGGTCGTTCCCCCCTGTGGGCTTTGGTGTCGCGGCGGTGGTGGTCGCCGCTCGGTGCTGCGCCATTTTATGCTAGGGACGTTAGGGACCCACTCTCAATAGGTGGCCTTGACGTGGCGAGTGGGCTTGTACTTTTTGATCAAAAATGTATACTAACAACCTGTTAGTTTTTGATATTATGCTGAGAAGCAATCAGATCATTATACAAGATTGTAGATGTGCACCATGTCTGTTTTTCTACCCGAATTCACACTGTGATTTCTATCCCCTCTTTTTTTTTTGTTTGAACATGTTGTCTGCACTCTTCCCCACCCCCTCAGCCCAACCCTAATTAAGTAGTAGTTAGCTACACATGGGTCATTTCTTTCCTAGCAGCCTCCCAGTCTGACTGGGAGAGCATGGTAAGTGAGCCATTACACCTTGTTCACACTGGTGTGGTGCTGTGCGGTGTCCGTTGCTGCCGTGGCGCCGTGTCTGCGGGGGGGTGTGGCCCATAGACTGGTTTGAGTGGCATTGGGGCCGCTCTGCCGGTGGGTCGTTCCCCCCTGTGGGCTTTGGTGTCGCGGCGGTGGTGGTCGCCGCTCGGTGCTGCGCCATTTTATGCTAGGGACGTTAGGGACCCACTCTCAATAGGTGGCCTTGACGTGGCGAGTGGGCTTGTACTTTTTGATCAAAAATGTATACTAACAACCTGTTAGTTTTTGATATTATGCTGAGAAGCAATCAGATCATTATACAAGATTGTAGATGTGCACCATGTCTGTTTTTCTACCCGAATTCACACTGTGATTTCTATCCCCTCTTTTTTTTTTTGTTTGAACATGTTGTCTGCACTCTTCCCCACCCCCTCAGCCCAACCCTAATTAAGTAGTAGTTAGCTACACATGGGTCATTTCTTTCCTAGCAGCCTCCCAGTCTGACTGGGAGAGCATGGTAAGTGAGCCATTACACCTTGTTCACACTGGTGTGGTGCTGTGCGGTGTCCGTTGCTGCCGTGGCGCCGTGTCTGCGGGGGGGTGTGGCCCATAGACTGGTTTGAGTGGCATTGGGGCCGCTCTGCCGGTGGGTCGTTCCCCCCTGTGGGCTTTGGTGTCGCGGCGGTGGTGGTCGCCGCTCGGTGCTGCGCCATTTTATGCTAGGGACGTTAGGGACCCACTCTCAATAGGTGGCCTTGACGTGGCGAGTGGGCTTGTACTTTTTGATCAAAAATGTATACTAACAACCTGTTAGTTTTTGATATTATGCTGAGAAGCAATCAGATCATTATACAAGATTGTAGATGTGCACCATGTCTGTTTTTCTACCCGAATTCACAATGTAACCATTAAGCTTTGTGCCTAACCATCAGGTCAAGAGACTCCTAGCCAGTAGGAGATTCGTAAGTTTTTATGCCCGGTTGATTTGGGACAACCGTGAAATATAGACTCCTAGTGTAGGTGGACTGCAGATCCTTACACGTCCATTTTATGTACATAACCCTATCTTTATAGGACTCTCTTGCTAAAATTTGCACTTATCAGGTGTATGCACCTGAACCTTGTTGGAGTGTTAATAAATATGTAAGCTTATATAGTAAAAATGTATATGGTTCCTGTACACAGAAAAAATAGCTTTGTGTCTGTGTACATAAAAAATAAGTAAATGTTGTACAGAGAAAACTTTCCGCTATATGCACGTGTACACCAAAAACAAAAAACATAAATAATTCTATTACACATGTACATACAAAGGTATAAAAATGCTAAAAGGTTTTTTAGTAGTTGCTCAATAGGTGACTCTTTTGGCTCCTCCGAGAATGACATTGCTTCTAGTCGCCAATCGCCAAGGCACCTTTCATCAAAGTAAACTACCCTTAAGATAGCAAGACTAACTAGTAAGCAGTACTTGCACACATAGTACCTAAACTACTCACTTAAATGTACTACCTCAGTCTTCTTTAGTACATACACAAAAACAAAAATATCTCTCACATTCAAGAAACACTTAGGAATTGTAGCCTATTGATATCCAATTCCTGCCACTGTTAGGTACACTCATATTTCTTTTCTCTTTATTACGTGTGTGAGATGCTCTACCTGGCCAGTAGGTGCTCTTGCAAGCTAAGAATTAAACACGTATTTCTAAAGGTAACCTAGGTAGATTATACTGTTGTGTTCTAGAGGTAAGTAGCGTGTAGCCGACCCTAGTAGCCATCATTATTGGTAGAGAGCCTCGGGCAAGCCAATATACCCTTCTGTGTACTAACAGGTGACTCATAGTGGCAAAAGAAAAAATGTGGTGAGATTTCAAGAATGTTTAGACAGCTTGAGACTAAAGGTTATAAAAAGCTGTATATAAATGTCTAGTTAGCCTCATAATTGTTATAGAGAGCTATAATAAATGTTTAAGGAGCTAGAAACTAAAGTTTAGATAGCTTCATCACTGTCTAGATAGTTTCAAAATGTCTCGCTAGCTTCAAAATGTCTAAATAGATTATTATTGTCTAGTCAAGATACTAGTAGGAGTATCCAGAGAATGTGAATGTGTTTAATGTTTACTTAGGATGTATAGTAGAATATATATATATATATATATATATATATAAATATATATATATATATATATATATATATATATATATATAAATATATATATATATATATATATATTTATATATATATATAAATATATATATATATATATATATATATATATATATAATCCTGTTCTAGTCCTAGTTCCTCTGCCTTAGGGAACAGGCGTCGGGGTCGACTTATTTTAAGTAAGGAGGTTTGTGGTGTCCCGGTACCGTATTGCATACGTTACCTTTACAGAGGTCCCCATAGTCAGAGTCCCTAGGACGTCGGGGTCCCTCTTCTAATAAATGTTTAAGGAGCTAGAAACTAAAGTGTAGATAGCTTCATCACTGTCTAGATAGTTTCAAAATGTCTCGCTAGCTTCAAAATGTCTAAATAGATTATTATTGTCTAGTCAAGATACTAGTAGGAGTATCCAGAGAATGTGAATGTGTTTAATGCTTACTTAGGATGTATAGTAGAATATATATATATATATATATATAAATATATATATATATATATATATATATAAATATATATATATATATATATATATATATATATATATATATATATATATAATCCTGTTCTAGTCCTAGTTCCTCTGCCTTAGGGAACAGGCGTCGGGGTCGACTTATTTTAAGTAAGGAGGTTTGTGGTGTCCCGGTACCGTATTGCATACGTTACCTTTACAGAGGTCCCCATAGTCAGAGTCCCTAGGACGTCGGGGTCCCTCTTCTGTAGTTATCCCCTTGTTACCCCTTAGTTAGTCCATAACTGTATAGAAGTTCTTATCAATATAAATATAAGTATATAAATATGTATATATTTAATTTCCTACCTATTCAAGCGTGGCAGGACCTGCGGGTCACGTGATTAGGTTAGAACTCTATGGTTTTGCTACAGGACCTTTGGAGGTTCCCGTGACGTGTTCACTTACAATGCACTGTAACGGTGAGTGACAGTTGTTACGGATCAATCCAAAACGGCCAGCCCCTGCCCATATAAGGGACCTGCACCATCTTGATCCCTCTCTTGGGTTGCTGACTCTGGAAGAGGTAGGACCTCCGCAGCTTACAAGACGTTTTACTAGGCCAAAGCCTTGCGGCCTAGGCCTCTAACATAGCGGATAGACTAAACAATTCCCCGCTACTCACCGCAAGATCACTGGACCTAAATGCACCCCTAAATCCAGCGGATCTCTGCTATACAATCCTTAAGAAGCCAAATATAGCTTATCTGATCCCAGCCAACTGTCAATCGCTGCCAAGCTATATGCATAGAAACTCTGTTATCTGGACTGTTACTATTGCTGCATGTACAGAAATTCTTCAGTAAAAGTTCCTGCAAGTTTTCAGTTAACAGTGGTTGTGGACAATCCTTTATTTCTGCATCACCTATTGCTCTTGGGAAGGGTGGCAATAGGCCTATCAAGAATTACAGAATTTAACTCTCACCCTGGCATCACGAGTGACAAGGGTTAACAGCGCCCTTAACTATCTTGAACAGCAACACCCAAACTACCCTACACCCCCACAAGGCTTAATCCCAATTCCGCCACCACACAGTCTTACAGTCAAAGCTCGTTGAGAAAGTGTGAATGTTGTCTCCCCTCTCCCTAGAAATGTACAACCTATAGGTAGCATCCTTCTATCTAATCAAACTGTGATCGGGTTTGGGACGCTGGCACCTGCTGTCTTCTTACTGGACTGAGTAGTGCTGCTATACACTTTGGTTTTGCATCTATCTATTTATCTATCTATCCTTTCAATTTACCACCTATAGGTAGCAACCCTGTAAGTCCATGTTTAACCCATCAAAGAGCTTTAGGGGTGCATGATTAAAGGAGGTCTAAAGTATAATGTACACACTTATCTCTTATCTGCAAGTATTAGCATTCTGGTATCTCCAGCTCTCCCATAGAGAGTAAGCCCTTTAATGGGGAGTGTTCATTGACCCTTACCCAAGATGACCATTTCCAGCTGTTTCTCTTCCTATGCCCTGGCTTAAAGAAACTAGGGTCCTTTGAAAAGTCATAGTCACAATTTTTCAAAAAGGGGCCATCGGGAAGAAAAGGTACAGTCATATAAACTTGCAATACAGCAGCCTGACTAGACCAGAATGTAATAGATCTGGGAATAGAGCACACTGTCTGTAGCAAAAAGAAGAAAGCACACTATCCACTATGATATGTCTTGTCTTGATATTGATGGCATATATTTTTGTTTCTGTTGCAAAATAATAATAAAAATAATAAAAACTTGAAATATAAATAGGGATATCTAACAATGGCCTGAACATAATGTGGTCTAATTGCACTAAGTTCCAAGGTGCTGAATTTATATGATTAGGCGGTACACCTCTCAAATGAAATTGGAAACACTATCACTTTACAGTCAATACATCTGTCCTATCTAACAGGTAAGACAGAAAAATGAAGAGTCATAAATGCAAAGTCCAAGGCAAATTGTACAGAGAAGTAAATAAGGCAAATATTTAACAAATACAGAGAAGGAAATAACATAATACACTCACTGACAAAAGGTCATTTCTGAAATTGAGACCATTAGGTATTTGGGAATTCAAGCAGAAAATCCACAAAGCCCCTCTAAGAGACCCCTGTCAGGTCTCTTAAAGGACAACTGTAGTACAAAAGCAATTTACGTAGTAGAAGGCCACTATAATCCAGGCGCTGCTTTATCCAAAGATGCAAGGATGCAGGTAGGTATTGTTTAACCAGATACTTTTATTTATATTACAGCATACAAGTTAGCAGAATCATGACGCGTTTCAGGGTCTATTGCCCCTTCCTCAGATGATCTGAAGGACTACTGACACCAGCAGGCCTTATATAGACACATAATGGAGGTGATACAGGTCAAGGGGGTGGGCTGAATGTGATGTCAAATCCAGTTCACTTGCAAATAGCATAATGGAAAATACAAAAAGAAATACACATTACATGCTAAAATAGTATCGCTATGTACATACAGAATGGAGCCTTATATTAACAAGAAAAAATACAGAGAAGTATAAGCACGGCTTATATCTGTCACCACATCAATAGGAAATGTGTCCCGGTAGTGTTACATCCGAGCGAGGCTCCATTGAGGGAGCCGTCATGATTGTAAACAATGTAACATGTGGGGCCAGTTGTAGACATAACGGTCCCGATGTACACGCTGGCAGGTGCTCCTAGCTCAGCGCGCGCCAGCGTCTCACCGACAAGCGTCTCTATGGACGCGTTGCTAGGCTGACAGCTCTGTAAACACAGAGGCAGCCAATCGGATTTCTGGAGGCGCGGCCTGTGCTGGAGAGCTGTCAGGAATGTGAGAGGTACGGGCACATACTGTGTCTCTAATCTTATAACTTTGGGGTGTCATTCTTAAAGAAGCAGGGGAAGAAAAACAGCTGTATTAGCAAGCAAAAAGGAAAAGAAAAAGAAAACAATTGCTATTACTAAAAGGTAGGATGATAGGAGTCTATTTGGCTGCTATCTATAGTGGATATTAGTGCTCCAGAGGTGTTGCCAAGGGCAACAGCACAGTGATCCCAATAAAATATAGATACACTATGTAGGCTGGGTATTATGGCCTCAAGTTTGGCATATAAAAACATGCTTCATGAACCATAGGTCATAGTGTGTGGGGACATCTTACTCAGAATAAATATATCACATAATAAACAGTTATAAATACCATGTCATAAATATAAACAGATTGCAAATGTATAAAAACAAATGTAATATAAATAGATAGATGCATAAAAAGCCAATTTAATATAAGTAGATATAAAATTAATAATTAATAAATAGTATATAAATATAGAAAATTTATAATATCAATATGCTCTAAAAGAAAATAAGAACATATGCAATTAAAATAAATATGCTGGCTTTTCATCTGAGGGTAGGTCACTAAAAGGACCTGGAGTGGTCAATACCACAACACAATACTATAAAAATAAATATAAAAAATATAAAAAATGCATCATGCACTTTTACATGAAAGGTTTTTTTCTTTATACATTGCTTCCTATTTCTACAGATTTTTACAGTGCACTTTCCACCATTTCATTGAGACCTGACGGTACCAGGGTCTGGAGTTTTAAAATCCAAAAATTCTCCCTCCTCCTCAATAGATTAAACCGTTGGGGATTATCCAATGCAATACTTTCAATGGCTACAAGTTTAATGCAGCCAAAGTCCAAATGATGATGAGAAACTAGATGCCGTGTAGTGTAAACCCAAGGTTAGTGTTACTACGGTGTTTGTTGATCCTGTCTCGCAGACATTGTTTGGTACGGCCCACGTATTCCAGGCCGCAAGGGCACTCTAACAGGTATATAACAAACCTTGTGGAACAATTGATAAAGGTCTTAATATTAAAAGTCTCATGAGAAATATTAGAGCAAAAGATTTTAATACGATTTGCAATTGTGTCACAGCACTTGCATCTCGCATGGCCACATTTAAAGGACCCAACCGTGGCTAAAAAGGTTTGGGAATTTTTCTTAGGTACCTTCAATTTACTGGGTGCCAGGATATTCTTGAGTGTCCGGCCCCTTCTAAAGGTGATGCCGGGCTTAGGGGGAAGCAGGGGTTTCAAAAAAGGGTAATTACATAAGATGTGCCAATGTTTGTCAAATATTTTGCGAATGGCCTGGTTATCTTGATTAAAAGTAGTTGTAAAATTACTAGACCATTCTGATGTATATTTGGGCTCCATGTCGCCTTTTTGCATTCTCGGCGCTAGGCACTCCTGCTGGCTTAGAGGTTTGGCTCTATCTAGGGAGGATTTTACCAATTTTCTTGGGTATTTTTTAGCAGCAAACCGTGCTTCTAGTATCTTACGCTGTTTCTCGAAATCACCCTGTAGTGTACAGTTGATACGGATTCTTTTGAACTGTCCAAAAGGGATATTAGTGAGCCATTTTTTAAAATGTGCACTGCTAAAATCTAGGTAGCTATTGCTATCCACCATTTTAAAGTGCGTCTTAGTGCGTAATTTTTTTGCATCGTCATGAAAGATAACCACATCTAAAAACTCTGCATTGTTGGTAAAAACAGACTGGGTAAAACTTAAACCCCATTGGTTTTGGTTCAGGTCATTTAAAAACTCATCAAGCTCCGTAATGACCTGAACCAAAACCAATGGCAGCTGATCCTAACCACTTGATACCCCGGATGAGGGGAGATAAGCGCATTTTCTTCATTTATCAGGTGAGCGGCCATCTTCACTAAAATCCTGGGTCTATTCACCCAGTAAGTGTAGTGGATTCCTCACCAGCCAAGGGTAATACACGAGGCGCTGCCTCCCAGTTGTCTTTTTTTGTCTCTACTTATAAACTGTAGTACACAACTTTCATATATTCCCGTGCCCGGGCCTCAAAAATAAACAAAATAAACTTTAACTCACCTTCTTACATTTCCCCGTTGGTCCGGTACCGGGCTCACGGTCCAGCGGTGCTAACATCATTCAACTTCCTGGGGATGAGGATGCCGCAGAGCCGTCGGCATATAACCGGCCGCACGGATGTCCTGCCCCGGCTGGTGATAGGCTGAGAGCACTGTCATGTAAGGAGCCGGCAAGTTGGGTTCACAATTGTCCGGCATAGTTTCCCTCTGGTGTGCACCTAAGAGAAACTGAAGTGAGAAATGATCCCATTCATTTGAATGGGACAGTTCTCAATCATCCAGCACCTCAATTTTGTGCGTTCCCTGGCTGGCATCCAGAAACAATGGACGCCGGATGCCATACAACTAATGACAACTGATTCATGTTGTCATCAGTTATGACATCAGTTGCATTGAGATCTAGGCTGAGTTCACCTATGCCAGATGCTAAACATAAGTGAACCCAGCCTTACACTATCAATATCACAGAAAGGAGGACACATTGCTTGTGTGCACTGTGGAAAAATGCTGACATTAAAATTAACATTTTCAGCAATGTGTTCTCCAATTCTGCATTTAAATTTGTGATCAGTGCGACCCACATATTTGTTTTTCTGAGAAATGTCATATTCTATTACATTTACAATGTGGTTGCTCCCCAATTTTATAGAGGGATCAACAAGACCACTGACCTGTTTTAAAATTGGGTTAGACAACTGTACTAAAACCCCAGTGACATCTCTTTTGTGTTTTGTTTAGTTTTCTTCAACCGACGAATGCGAGTTGGTATTTGTAGAGTTCATCTGTGATTTTCCTTTGTAATTTTTTATCTAATCCCTATTATACATTGCTGAACCTCAGACATTATAGAATGCTTGTGTTCTCTCTCTATTTTCTCTCTCTCTCTCTCTCCAGGGCCCCCTATCAGCCACAGGGACTACCTCTGTACTGAGTATGCCTTTGCTATTTCTTCCACGCTAAAAGGCATATAAAAGTTAAGTTCATTAGAAGAAGGAGATCTTGACTTCCATTTCTTCCATACGATTATTTGTACCTTATATATAAATGCATAAAAAATATCTAAAAAAAAAGTTGAGGAAGAAATAAACATTAAATTCATTGGAATAATAATTTCCTGTGCAACTCTGCTTGTTTCTTAAGGTTTCTCGATTGTTCCTTTTCTTCCTTTCCGTATAATCAATTGTGCTGACAATATAACAGACTTCCTCTAACTACATGTTTCTTGTCATTAATTTGCTGTTGCGATGTGCAGATCCCATCTCCAATACTATATGTTGAATTTGTTGTGATTAATGAACTCTAACCTCTAATATCAATGAGGACAACAAGTTGAGAACAGATGAGTTGCATGATTAATAGCAGTGGAATCCATTCTGATAGCACATTGAGTGTCAAATATCATTGGTCATTAAGTGAGGATCAATGTAGCCATTAATATAGATGGAAAGGCAATTATGTACAATAGCAAGCACAGTCTACTTAAACTGGTCATACACATCTTATGGTGGCAGTCCATTCACCGTCAAATTATTGTCAGTGCTCTCTAAATGCATGTTTAGTGCAATTGTGGCTTTTATTGTGAAAATAAATTGTGTTTTCCATTAGAAATATACCATTGAAAGTCTATTTTTATTTTGCTTCGGGCTGGCATTTTCATTTGCTGGGGAGCCAATCGGAGATCACTGGGATTCTAAAGTGGAGTGGTTTGTACGAGAGATTTTGATTGGGTGTTCTCAACCCAAATCCCCCAACCATGAAAAAGCAATTATTGTAGGATTGATAGTTTCATAAAAATATTGGTTTCAGATACCCATGGGCACTTTATAAAGGAAATGTATGAAATGTAATATAAAGGTAATTGTTGGTAACTCACCGTATATGATTTTCTACATAGAAGTTAAAATGATCCAGAAATCTAATCAATATTTTTTCCTTATGGTTTGAAACAACTTTAATGATCACATATGTATTTTTTAGTCCTTTGTCACTGACATATTATCATCCTTGTGGGATTTTGTTAATTAAATCTATGCTGATTATTTGTATTTGATTGTTTTCTCTCATTTGGCACTTACATTATGAATTATTATTAACTTAGTTGTGAAGATTTGTAATAATAGAAACTATATACCGGTATATAGAATGTCTAAAATTTATACCTGCAACAACAATCTTTTAATTACTTCCTATGTAGGTATAATATAACATTTAGGTATTACACACTTAGTTTCAAGGCTATACAGCTGTATGGTGGACCAGAAAAACACTGTCAGTATAAGAAGCATCTGAAGAAAGCAAAAAGAAAAAAGGCAGCACCGCATGTAGTCTTGTGGGAGGAAACCCGTCTGATGAGACCCCCCAGATAGCAATTAGGTGCTCATTTTATGAGATACTTGTGGTTATGCATATCAACCCTAGAATTTGGTGTGTTGATCTGTCTGAATCCAAGCTGCTGCCCATCAGTGCTTTAAACTGGTATTCTCAGTTGTGGCAAATAGAAGGAGAAAAATGCACTATGGCTATGTTTGCATGGATAATTCTTCAGGACTCTTTAGTATTGCTAGTAAGTGTCAGTAATTTTATTAACACATCAAATGAAAATTAATTACATACAGTCAGTAATGAAGATTTTGGGAGATCAATCTACCTTCCTCAGATTGCAAGTATGTTTTGGGAGGTAAATTAACCTCCCAAAACGCAGAGGTCAATAAGGTGGAGTTATTGCACCCAAAAATCACAACTCTGACAGAAAAAAGTGTGTAACACAACCTTTCTCTGGGAGAGAGTTATTGAAACCTGTGCAGAGGAAAAGTTGACCAGTTGCCCATAGCAAGCACTCAGGTTGCTTCTTAAATTTTTTAAAGAAGGCCTTTTTAAAAAATAAAAGAAGCAATCTAATTGGTTGCTATGAGCAACTGGTCAACTTTTTTATCTACATAGGTTTTGATAAATCTTTTTTCCCCTTGAATGAATGTGTTTATACAAGTTGTAAAACTTTAGTGCTTTTCATTTATTTAATTTCTATGGTAAAATTGAAAAAATCTAAGTCTGAAAAGACACCAAAAATAGGGTGAACGATCTCAGAAATCACTGAGATTTTGAAGAATATAAAAACCAAGGCCACTTTTCTAAAAATTTGCTAAAAATCGGGGCTGTTTACAAAAATTAAGAAGAGAAATTACAGATGAAAACATTTAGAAATGTAGTGAAATGCATTTCCCCATACTTTTGTCACGTGAATTTACAGGGAACTCCAATAGTACACAAGGCCCTGTACATCCTTTTATTTCTTGAGAAAAATTCATCTGAGACGTTTCTAAAGAAATATGTATGGATAAATAATAGTGCTTTACATGTTACTTCCTGCTCCAGTATGGAGTAAATATCACATAAGAAGAGACCACCATCAAACACAGGTACAGGCACTATAGTATGAACTACACTAACTTTACAGCACCTGTAGCAAAGTCAAATTAAACATTTTCCTGAACACCACTTTAACCCCTTGGGGACGGAGCCCATTACGACCCTAAGGACGGGAGCATTTTTTGCAAATCTGACCACTGTCACTTTAAGCATTAATAACTCTGGAATGCTTTTACTTATAAATTTGATTCCGAGATAGTTTTTTCGTGACATATTCTACTTTATGTTAGTGGTAAATTTTCGGCGATACTTGCATCCTTTCTAGGTGAAAAATGCAAAAATTTCATGAAAAAATAGAAAATTTAGCATTTTTCTAACTTTGAAGCTCTCTACTTATAAGGAATATGGATATTCCAAATAAATTATATATTGATTCACATATACAATATGTCTACTTTATGTTTGCATCATAAAATTGACGAGTTTTTACTTTTGGAAGACATCAGAGGGCTTCAAAGTTCAGCAGCAATTTTCCAATTTTTCGATAAAGTTTCAAAATCGTAATTTTTCAGGGACCAGTTCAGGTTTGAAGGGGATTTGAAAGGTCTTCTGGTTAGAAATACCCCATAAATGACCCCATTATAAAAACTGCACCCCTCAAAGTATTCAAAATGACAATCAGTAAGTGTGTTAACCCTTTAGGTGTTTCACAGGAATAGCAGCAAAGTGAAGGAGAAAATTCAAAATCTTCATTTTTTATACTGGCATGTTCTTGTAGACCCAGTTTTTGAATTTTTACAAGGGGTAAAAGGAAAAAAATCCTCTCAAAATTTGTAACCCAATTTCTCTCGAGTAAGAAAATACCTCATATGTGTATGTCAAGTGTTCGGCGGGCGCAGTAGAGGGCTCAGAAGCGAAGGAGCAACAATGGGATTTAGGAGAGTGAGTTTTTCTGAAATGGTTTTTGGGGGGCATGTCCCATTTAGGAAGCCCCTATGGTGCCAGGACAGCAAAAAACCCCACATCGCACACTATTATGGAAACGACACCCCTCAAGGAACGTAACAAGGGGTACGGTGAGCCTAAACACCCCACAGGTGTTTGGCAACTTTTTGTTAAAGTCGGATGTGTAAATGAAAAAAAAATATTTTTCCACTAAAATGCTGTTTTTTCCCCAAATTTTACTTTTTTACAAAGGGTAATAGGAGAAAATGCCCCCCAAAATTTGTAACCCCATTTCTTCTGAGTATGGAAATACCCCATATGTGGACGTCAAGTGCACTGCGAGCGAACTACAATGCTCAGAAGAGAAGGAGCTTTTAGAGAGATAATTTGTTTGGAATGGAAGTCAGGGGCCATGTGCATTTACAAAGCCCCCCGTGGTGCCAGAACAGTGGAACCCCCCACATGTGACCCCATTTTGGAAACTACACCCCTCACGGAATGTAATAAGGGGTGCAGTGAGCATTGACACCCCACTGGCGTTTGACAGATCTTTGGAACAGTGGGCTGTGCAAACAATAAAATAGAATTTTTCATTTTCACGTTCCACTGTTCCAAAAATCTGTCAGACCCCTGTTATGGTGTAAATGCTCACTGTACCCCTTATTACATTCCGTGAGGGGTGTAGTTTCCAATATGGGGTCATATGTGGGTATTTATATTTTTGCATTTATGTAAGAACCGCTGTAAAATCATCCACCCCTGTGCAAATCACCAATTTAGGCCTCAAATGTACATAGTGCGCTCTCACTCCTGAGCCTTGTTGTGCGCCCGCAGAGCATTTTACGCCCACATATGGGGTATTTCCGTACTCAGGAGAAATTGCGTTACAAATTTTGGGGGGCTTTTTTTCCTTTTACCTCTTGTGAAAATAAAAAGTAAAGGGCAACACCAGCATGTTAGTGTAAAATTTTTTTTTTTTTACACCAACAGGCTGGTGTAGACCCCAACTTTTCCTTTTCATAAGGGGTAAAAGGAGAAAAAGCCCCCAAATTTGTAGTGCAATTTCTCCCGAGTACGGAAATACCCCATATGTGACCCTAAACTGTTTCCTTGAAATACGACAGGGCTCCGAAGTGAGAGAGCGCCATGCGCATTTGAGGACTAAATTAGGGATTGCATAGGGGTGGACATAGGGGTATTCTACGCCAGTGATTCCCAAACAGGGTGCCTCCAGCTGTTGCTAAACTCCCAGCATGCCTGGACAATCAGTGGCTGTTCGGAAATGCTGGGAGTTGTTGTTTTGCAACAGCTGGAGGCTCCATTTTGGAAACACTGCCATACAATACGTTTTTCATTTTTATTGGGGGGGACAGTGTAAGGGGGTGTATATGTAGTGTTTTACTCTTTATTAGGTGTTAGTGTAGTGTAGTGTTTTTAGGGTACAGTCACACTGGTGGGTTACGGTGAGTTTCCCGCTAGGAATTTGCGCTGCGGCGAAAAATTTGCCGCAGCTCACACTTGAAGCAGGAAACTTGCTGTAAACCTGCCCGTGTGAATGCACCCTGTACGTTCACATGGGGGGGGGGGGCAAACCTCCAGCTGTTTCAAAACTACAACTCCCAGCATGCACGGTCTGTCAGTACATGCTGGGAGTTGTAGTTTTGCAACAGCTGGAGGCACACTGGTTGGAAAACCTTCAGTTAGGTTCTGTTACCTAACTCAGTATTTTCCAACCAGTGAGCCTCCAGCTGTTGCAAAACTACAACTCCCAGCATGCACGGTCTGTCAATACATGCTGGGAGTTGTAGTTTTGCAACAGCTGGAGGAACACTGGTTGGAAAACCTTCAGTTAGGTTCTGTTACCTAACTCAGTATTTTCCAACCAGTGAGCCTCCAGCTGTTGCAAAACTACAACTCCCAGCATGCACGATCTGTCAGTACATGCTGGGAGTTGTAGTTTTGAAACAGCTGGAGGCACACTGGTTGGAAAATACTGAGTTGGGTTCTGTTACCTAACTCAGTATTTTCCAACCAGTGTGCCTCCAGCTGTTGCAAAACTACAATTCCCAGCATGTCTGATAACAGAAGGGCATGCTGGGAGATGTAGTTATGCAAAAGCTGGAGGTACGTAACTACAACTCCCAGCATGCCGAGACAGCTGTTTGCTGTGTGGGCATGCTGGAATTTGTAGTTTTGCAACATCTGGAGTGCTACAATTTAGAGACCACTGAACAGTGATTTCCAAACTGTGGACCTCCAGATGTTGCAAAACTACAACTCCCAGCATGCCCAGACAGCAAACAGCTGTGTGGGCATGCTAGGAGTTGTAGTTTTGCAAGATCTAGAGGGCAGTATAGAGATCACTGTGCAGTGGTCTCTAAACTGCAGACCTCCAGCTGTTGCAAAACTACAAATTCCAGCATGCCCACACAGCAAACAGCTGTCTGGGCATGCTGGGAGTTGTAGTTTTGCAACATCTGGAGGGCTACAGTCTAGAGACCACTATGGTGGTCTCAGACTGTAGCCCTCTAGATGTTGCTATGCAACTACTCACCGGCTTCCGTCGCATCCGGGAGCCATCCTCTTCTGCCGCACGCCGCCGCAGATCTCCGTCGCCGCCGCCGATCCCCGTCGCTCCGCTGCCTCCGGAGGGGTAAGTGGACTCCGGCGCCGGTCCCTGTCGGTTTCCCCGTTCTGCCCCGCCTATTGTGGGTGGGCAGGACGGGGAAAACGAAAGTAAACCCCTCCGCCCCAGATCTGCTATTGGTGGTCGCGTCTAGACCACCAATAGCAGAGATAGGAGGGGTGGCAACTCTGCCACCTCACTCCTATCGCTTTAGGGGGATCGTGGGTGTCTTAGACACCCGCGATCCCCCTTCTATTCCGGGTCACCGGGTCACCATAGACCCGTAATGTATGCAATCCTTGAACAACAGTTTGAGGTTGCATATTGTTGTGCGAGATGTGTGCTAGTTGTCCGTTTGGAAGCCCAGATCCTGCATCTAGAGGGGCGACTGGCAACAATGAGAAGCATTAACAACATGGAGAGGAGTCTCCTGCTCACTGAGCAGGCACTCTCGGGAATAGAGGTGGGGGAGGACAGTGGGACGGAGTTGCAGGACAGTCAGGCAGTTAGCTGGGTTACAGTTAGAAAGAGGGGTAGGGGGAAAAGTGTCAGGGAGGCTAGTCCTGAACTGGCACACTCCAACAAGTTTGACCGCTTGGCAGATGAGGGGGATGCCATTACAGAGCTAGCAGAACTGCAGCAGGATACCGCCTCTGACCGCCAGGGGGGTGTCTGCTCCAGTAAGGAGGGAGGGAGGAGTACAGGGCAGGCCAGACAGGTACTAGTGGTGGGGGACTCAATTATTAGGGGGACAGACAGGGCAATCTGTCACAAAGACCGGGATCGCCGAACAGTGTGTTGTCTGCCTGGCGCACGAGTTCGGCACATCGCGGATCGGGTTGACAGGTTGTTGGGTGGGGCTGGAGAGGACCCAGCAGTCATGGTACATATTGGCACCAATGACAAAGTAAGAGGTAGGTGGAGTGTCCTTAAAAATGATTTCAGGGACTTAGGCCGCAAGCTTAAGGCAAGGACCACCAAGGTAGTCTTTTCTGAAATACTACCAGTACCACGAGCCGCACCAGAGAGGCAGCGGGAGATCAGGGAGGTAAACAAGTGGCTCAGAAGCTGGTGTAGGAAGGAAGGGTTTGGGTTCATGGAGAACTGGGCTGACTTCGCTGTCGGTTACCGGCTCTACCGTAGGGACGAGCTGCACCTCAATGGGGAGGGTGCAGCTTTGCTTGGGGAGAAGATGGCTAGAAGGGTGTAGGAGTGTTTAAACTAGGGACTTGGGGGGAGGGAACCTACAGCAAAGAGGGGGAAGATAGTGTAGATAGAGAGGTGGGAATTATAAATGTACCTGGGAGTGGAGCGGAGGGAGGGGTTAGAATAGTTAATAGGAATAAGCTTCATAGGAAAATAAAACTTACACCCTTGAATCCCATTAACCCCAATAACATAAAGGATGGAAATGTAAAGTGTATGTTCACAAATGCCAGAAGCCTAGCAAATAAAATGGGGGAGCTTGAGGCCTTGATACTGGAGGAACATATTGATATAGTTGGGGTCACTGAGACATGGCTGGACTCCTCGCATGACTGGGCTGTTAATCTGCAGGGGTTTACATTGTTTCGCAAGGATAGAATGAACAGAAAAGGTGGTGGAGTCTGTCTGTATGTAAGAAGTGGTATGAAAGTCAGTGTGAACGATGCCATAGTGTGTGATGATTCTGAGGATGTGGAATCATTGTGGGTAGAATTACAAAAGGAGGGAAATACTGAAAAAATAGTATTTGGTGTAATCTACAGACCCCCTAATATCACTGAAGAGATAGAAGTTCGGCTTCATAAACAAATAGAGAGGGCCGCCCGGGCAGGTACAGTGGTAATAATGGGATATTTTAACTATCCAGATATAGATTGGGGTCCGGGGTTGGCTAAAACTACAAAGGGGCGACAATTCCTAAATTTATTGCAGGATAATTTTATGGGCCAGTTTGTGGAGGACCCAACAAGAAGTGATGCCTTGTTGGATCTGATCATTTCCAACAACGCAGAGCTGGTTGGTAATGTAACTGTGCGGGAAAACCTTGGTAATAGCGACCACAATATAGTTACTTTTGACTTAAAATGTAGAGAACAAAGACAGGCGGGGAAGGCAAAAACATATAACTTTAAAAAGGCAAATTTCCCTGGGCTGAGGGCTGCACTACAGGACATAGACTGGGGGGAGGTGTTGTCAAATACTGATACAGAAGGTAAATGGGACATCTTTAAATCAACTCTAAATAACTATACAGCTAAATATATACCAAAGGGGAACAAATATAAACGATTAAAACTAAATCCTACATGGCTGACATGTGAAGTTAAAAGAGCAATAAACAACAAAAAAATTGCCTTCAAAAAATACAAATCTGATGGGTCAGCTATAACATTTAAACAGTACAAGGAGCTTAATAAAATCTGTAAAAATGTAATAAAACAGCAAAAATTCAAAATGAGAGACAGGTGGCCAAAGAAAACAAAACTAATCCTAAATATTTTTTTAGATATATAAATGCAAAAAAACCAAGGACAGAGCCTGTAGGACCCCTTAATAATGATAATGGGGAGGTTGTCACAGGCGATCAAGAGAAGGCGGAGCTACTGAATGGGTTCTTTAGTTCTGTATACACTATGGAAGAAGGAGCTGACATTGGCCAGGTCAGTGCTGGTAACACATCATGTAATGTACTGAACTGGCTTAATGTAGAGATGGTACAAGGTAAGTTAAGTGATATAAATGTAAGCAAATCCCCAGGACCGGATGGACTACACCCAAGAGTTCTTAGAGAGGTAAGTTCAGTAATATCTGTACCCCTGTTCATGATATTTAGAGATTCTCTGGTGTCTGGTATTGTGCCAAGGGACTGGCGCAAGGCGAATGTGGTGCCAATCTTCAAAAAGGGCTCTAGGTCTTCCCCAGGAAACTATAGACCGGTAAGTTTAACGTGCATTGTGGGTAAACAGCCAGCATGGGTTTACTAAGGATAGAAGTTGTCAAACCAATCTAATTTGCTTTTATGAAGAGGTGAGTAGAAGCCTTGACAGAGGAATGGCTGTGGATATAGTGTTTCTGGATTTTGCTAAAGCATTTGATACTGTCCCTCATAGACGTCTGACAGGTAAGTTAAGGTCTTTTGGATTGGAAATTTTAGTTTGTAACTGGATTGAACACTGGCTCATGGATCGTACCCAGAGAGTGGTGGTCAATGATTCCTACTCTGATTGGTCCCCGGTTATTAGTGGTGTACCCCAAGGTTCAGTACTGGGACCGCTGTTGTTTAATTTATTTATCAATGATATAGAGGATGGTATTAACAGCTCTGTTTCTATCTTTGCAGATGACACCAAGCTTTGCAGCACGGTACAGTCTATAGAGGATGTGCATAAGTTACAAGATGACTTGGATAGACTAAGTGTCTGGGCATCCACTTGGCAAATGAGGTTCAATGTGGATAAATGTAAAGTTATGCATCTGGGTACTAATAACCTGCATGCATCGTATGTCTTAGGGGGGATTAAACTGGCAGAGAAGGATCTGGGTGTACTTGTAGATCACAGACTACAGAATAGCATGCAATGTCAGGCTGCTGCTTCCAAAGCCGGCAGGATATTGTCATGTATCAAAAGAGGCATGGACTCAAGGGACAGGGACATAATACTCCCCCTTTATAAAGCATTGGTACGGCCTCACCTGGAATATGCTGTTCAGTTTTGGGCACCTGTCCATAAAAGGGACACTGCGGAGTTGGAAAGGGTGCAGAGACGCGCGACTAAACTAATATGGGGCATGGAACATCTTAGCTATGAGGAGCGATTAAAGGAGTTACAATTGTTTAGTCTTGAGAAGAGACATTTAAGGGGGGATATGATAAACGTATATAAGTATATTAATGGCCCATACAAAAAATATGGAGAAAAACTGTTCCAGGTTAAACCCCCCCAAAGGACGAGGGGGCACTCCCTCCCTCTGGAGAAGAAAAAGTTTAGTCTCAAGGGGCGACACGCCTTCTTTACCGTGAGGACTGTGAATTTATGGAACGGTCTACCTCAGGAACTGGTCACAGCAGGAACAATTAACAGCTTTAAAACAGGATTAGATACATTCCTGGAACAAAATAAGATTAATGCTTATGAAGAAATATAAAATCTCATCCCTTCCCCAATATCGCGCCACACCCCTACCCCTTAATTCCCTGGTTGAACTTGATGGACATATGTCTTTTTTCGACTAACTATGTAACTATGTAACTATGTAAATCGCAAGTGTGAATTCACTTGCGATTTGCGCCGATCGCCGACAGGGGGGGGTCTAATGACCCCCCTGGGCATTTGCACGGGGTGCCTGCTGATAGATATCAGCAGTCACCCCGGCCAGGTCCCCGCCCGGCGCGCGGCGGGGGCCAAAATTCCCACGGGCGTATGGATACGCCCTTCGTCCTTAAGTACCAGGACGCAAGGGCGTATGCATACGCCCTTCGTCCCCAACAGGTTAAAGGGGTACGCTGGTGAAAAACTTTTTTTTTTAAATCAACTGGTGCCAGAAAGTTAAACAGATTTGAAAATTACTTCTATTAAAAAATCTTAATCATTCCTGTACTTATTAGCTGCTGAATATTACATCGGAAATTATTTTCTTTTTGAAACACAGAACTGTCTGCTGACACCACGAGCACAGTGCTCTCTGCTGACATCTCTGTCCATTTTATGAACTGTCCAGGACAGCATATGTTTGCTATGGGGATTTCCTTTTACCCTGGACAGTTCCTAAAATGGACAGAGATGTCAGCAGAGAGCACTGTGCTCGTGATGTCAGCAGACAGCTCTGTGTTTCAAACGGAAAAGAATTTCCATTGTAGTATTCAGCAGCTAATAAGTTCAGGAAGGATTAAGATTTTTTTAATAGAAGTAATTTACAAATCTCTTTAACTTTCTGCCACCAGTTGATTAAAAAAAAAAGTTTTTCACCAGAGTACCCCTTTAAGGGATTTTCTGGTGAAGAACTTTAGACAGGGCCAGTTACAGTTTCAAATGCCTCCCTAACAGTTCACTCAGACCATATAACCAGCTGGCCCCTGCACAAGCAAAGTAGCACACAACCTTCCTAGCTTCACGCAAGGTTCCCTCTAAAGAAGTTCTCAGACTCCAGATATTCTTTTTCCTATGCCCTCTATGTAACCGTAATGAGTACCCATTGAAAGGATGGGTGTCTACTGTTTTGGTTAACCTTTACATTCAACCTGTTATCACTAAATCATAAAATTATTTGAAAATGATTCCCTCATCCTCTCACATGGTCATCATTGTTAAACTGACTGTATTAACAACACACGGCCTCTGCCTCAGGTTACATTACAGTTATATTCAACAAGCAACATAAAAATAAATTAAGGAATCTTTTTTTCTTTGTATATAAATAAATATATATATATATATATATATATATATATATATATATATATGTCTTCTGTCAAATTATATGGCTTGAAGATTACCTTATGCTCATTTGGAGTTTGACTTGTAATAAATGGAAACACATTTTGAATATACGGTGCCTATTGAATTGTTATTGACTCCAAAATATAAATTTAAATTCTGTTTGTTCAATGTAATAAATTGCCCCATAAACAAAATATTTGGCTGAGGTCTTTATTCATTTTGAAATCTCCCATGTAACTGTGTTATCAGCAATTTTTGGAATTAGCATCTTAAAAATTTACCCCAGCTGTCTATAAAATGCAGGCACCATTTATTTATTCCATGACTGGCATGAGCTGACAGGCTGCGACAATGTGTTGAAGGGCAAGCTGTGCCAGCAATGAGGCATTTATGATTTTAAAGTGTAGAATGCTTTCATGATGCGGTAACATGATTGTGATCAAAGAACATAAAAATAAAATAAAATATTATAATTTCGCGGTCATTGATTAGTTAAAATATATGTTCCGACTTTCAAATCCTTAAATGAAGTGCTGAGGTTTTTGTACACTAGTGTTTGGATTATCAATTAGGAACAAAGTATATTTATTCTAAATAAGTCAAGGGAGTGAAGTAGTACAAAAACATATAATTTGTCTTAGTTAAGAGTGTTGTCCTGTGTTAAAGGAGAAATTTGCATATGTGTAACAAGAACATTTTAAATTAATAGTATAAAGTCCAAAATGATCTTTGAAAGCATTGAAATCAATGGAAGAAGTACAAAAACATGGAATATGTAGTAGTTGGAGAGTTGGAGAGGGGGCTACGTGAGTGTTAGGTGAAGATAAGAAAGCAATTCTACGCTGCAATGCTTATCGACTGCTTCTGATTTGCTGAAAGAAGTTGTGTTTTTCCAAGCTTTAAAACTGGATGCTTCCTCTCTGCGTAGACTGAGCCTACAATAAACATAATGCAGAATATGTTTAAACTAACTCTCGTGCTTTGAGTTTTAAGTAAATCAAAACCACACTTAGGTATATGTGAGCGTCAACTTCTATGCCAGATAGTAGGCTTTAATTTTTTATTTTTTTCGCATTTGAAGAACAGTAAAATATAATGCACAGCTTAACCTGGCTTGTAAAATGTTCAAAGTTAAAGGAGTACTCCGGAGCTAACCTTTTATGGGGGAATTGGAGCATGAGGCAAAGTTATATAACATTCTAATATACTCACGTTTTCCATATGGTCTTCTTCCTGGTCTTCTCCTCGCTTTTCTCTCCGGCCGGAAGCTGGGTCTTTTGATGACGCTCGACCTGTATTTCTTCTTCGCCCGGTGACTCATCGCTCCCATGAGTCACTGCGGGCTGTGCCGGCCTCCCCGCCCGGAGTCGGCTACTCCCCCAAAGTTAATTTATTCTGCACATGCGCAGTACTATGTAAATAGCGTAGGGCTAACGCTAGGCTCCTATCGCTGCCTACGTTAGCCCTACACTATTTGCGTAGTGCTGCGGCATTCTTGTGACACCGCTAGTGCAGTGTTTCCCAACCAGGGTGCCTCCAGCTATTGCGAAACTACAACTCCCAGCATGCCCGGACAGCCGAAGGCTGTCCAGGCATGCTGGGAGTTGTAGTTTTGCAACAGCTGGAGGCACCCTGGTTGGGAAACACTGTGCTAGTGGGCACATGGATCAGTGGACTAGTGGGCACATGGATGGGTGGATCAGTGGGCTAGTGGGCACATGTAGAGGACTGATGAGCTGGAAGGGGGAGGATGGGAAGAGATAACCACAGGGGAAGGAGCTGTGGGCATCACTTTATTATAATTAATTATAATTTCCTGGGGGGGGGAGAGGAGGGGGAGAGAGCAGCAGCTAACAGGAAGCTGGCGCAGGGAGTCATGGGAAATGTAGTCTTTATGACATGGCTGCTTACTGCTACAGGTGGCAATTACAAGAGAATGGCTGGGCCAAATTCGACAAATTACATATCGTTGGAAAGGTCTTTGAAAGAGCTATCAGATGAGGTAAACTTTTTTTTTAAGTATCAGCGCTCCAGAGTACTCCTTTAAAGAGTTCTCCTGACATCTTTGTTTTAGTAAATGCTGGCATTCCCCACCTCTGCATTGCTCTGGCACTATATTATATCTCCTAGAAAGTTGTGAAAAAGCTGGCAACTGTGCATTATCATTTGTCTTGTTAATCTGTCCAATCAGGGCAGGCAGTATCAGATTGTGATTCAAAAAAAGGGGAAAATAGCGGTCCTACTAGGCTAGGTAGAAGATTTAGAATAAGACAGAATAGATAGGAATAAATAAGAAAGGAAGTGTCTGAAAATGTAATTACATTTATTGAATAATACTGTGAGGTCTGGGGCAGGGCCCTTGCCGCAGACTACTCGCTAAAATAAAGTTTTAAAAGTTAATTATAAACATTTAAAACATGACGTTAAAATGGTATTGCACTTAAACGCACCCAAAACTAAAAGTCAGTAACAAAGAAGGATCCAATATTACAGGCAAGGAACACTGGAGTGAGTGGAGTATAAATAGCCAGCCTAGAGAGGCATGAATCCTTGGACCAAACACTATTTGATACTTTGATATGTCTGGGAGTGACACAGCTGCAGGGATGTCACTCTATGTCAATGAACGACTCCTGCTGCGTACACAGGGGGAAACAAAACTGCTAGATCTCAGGAGAGACAGGGGTGTGACACTATGTCATGACATGGAAGAGAGAATAACAATTTATAAATAGCTGAGCACGATGGGAGGGACTCTCAGGAATTGAGGGTTTAACATAACAAATTCTACTGAAAGTACATGCTCACTAGAGTTGGAGTTGTGTCCCTATAGTGACTAACACAATCTGATACTATGTACAAATATGGGAGCTCTCCGTAAAATACAAGAAACCTAAGCTGAGGCTACTGCGTTGCACATACCCATGTGCCAAATGGATACTGATTCAAAAAAAGGGGAAAATAGCAGTCCTACTAGGCTAGGAAGAAGATTTAGAATAAGGCAGAATAAATAGGAATCAATAAGAAAGGAAGTGTCTGAAAATATAATTACATTTATTGAATAAGACTGTGAGGTCTGGGGCAGGGCCCTTGCCGCAGACTACTCGCTAAAATAAAGTGTTAAAAGTTAATTTTAAATATTTAAAACATGACGTTAAAATAGTATTGCACTTAAATGGTGGGACAATGGTGGGGGTTTATATTCCAATACACTTGATACGATAAGTCCAATAAGCATTTTCTTTTGTAGCACTGGAGGCTCGCAGGTACGAGCCCACTAAGATCTTGCACATATTGCGCATATAAGTATTCTATCCTCTATACCCCAACGGCACGGGGACAAAGTACAAGAGAGTAAATAGATCAAAGTCAGGCACTTAGTGCCTCTTAATGGCTCCGGCGAAAGCAGTTATATGCACATAGCAGCACTTGTCGATGATCCGGATTGATGCCTCTCTGCCCCGGCAGTACGGGGAAGGTGTAGGAGAGGTGAAGATGTCTATTACAGATAATTAATGCAGGGTCCGCTGTAAAGGGTAATGTTAGTCTGTAGCGTATGGCAGCGCCAGAGGTCTTTGGTGTTGGATCCCTCTCTACCCCGATGGTGTGGGGAGAAGATGAGAGGGCATTGAAAGACCAATAATGGTGAAAAAATAATTCAGATAGTCCCGACTTCTTGAGCAAAGGCAGTCTTGGATCAGACGCGTTTCGGGGAGCCACGTCCCCTTTTTCAATGGTGGATATGCAAAGACTATTTGATACTTTGATAGGTCTGGGAGTGTCCCAGCTGCAGGAATGTCACTCTATTTCAATGAACGACTCCTGCTGTGTACACAGGGGGAAACAAAACTGCTAGATCTCAGGATAGACAGGGATGTGACACTATGTTATGACATGGAATATTTATAAATAGCTGAGCACGATGGGAGGGACTCTCAGGAATTGAGGGTTTAATATAACAAATTCTACTGAAAGTACATGTTCACTGTACCAACTAGAGTTGGAGTTGTGTCCCTATAGTGACTAACACAATCTGATACTATGTACAAATGTGGGAGCTCTACATGTGACCCTACCCTAAAGATCAAGACATTAAAGTATTACTCTGATTTAAAAAAATAAACTTTTCACATGTCACACAGACATGTCAAAAGTGTTGATTGGTCAAGGTATCAGCCCCCTGAACAATTCCCTGAACACCACTTTAAGGGGGACCCCCACCATTCTCTAGATATAGTCAGGAGAAGCACCAGGCTTTGCACTTCACTTCCCAGCTGGCTGTCAAGTTCAACTCACTACAGGATATTTTACAAGTACAAAGATATGTCACCAGCGCTGGATGTATTATGCAATGCCCTGACTGCAGCAACACCATAAGCACGTCTCCCTGTATTTGCGTGCAATTTGTAAAAATTATCTAGAATTATATATAATAGTGAGTGCTGAGAGGGTCTTATAGAATGTATATACTTATATTGCCACTCTAAATATAAATATTTGCATACCTGTATAGGGTAAGTTGGTTATGATGATCCTTTGATATGACTCTAGAGGGGAGCAGGCAGTGACTAAAGAAAGAAGATGGTAAATATGTTTATATATATTAGCCTACTACCTGGTATAACCCACTTTTCATTAGAATATACCTTACGTACTTGTCTATAAGGATTTGGCTTTTTGAAAAGCTTTATAGGTGCTATTCACGGTTAGTTGGGTTTTGTATTTGACACTGTGGCTAGATACCAGTCTATTGCTGTAGGGAGAGATATTTCATGAGTTCAATATAGTGCATTTTATGTCCGGAGGTATTATATCTATTACCAGCTTTCGCTGAGTACCTGTAAGACCATCAGTGCTCATGTCCTGAGTTTGGCGGAATCCGCTGTTTCCTCGGTGGTGGTCCGGCTTCCCATGGTCTCCAGCTGGTGTATTCGTCTGTGTCGGGCAAGGGTGCAGTGGGAGAATGCCCCGGCCGGTGGCATCTCAACCTACCTGCGTTCAGCTACTGTATTGCTTGGTGTTGCTGGCAAAGGATAGTGACGTCCCTACGGTAGCCTCTGAGTTCCACAAGGCTTTTTGGCATGTTTCAGAAACTAGCGTTCGGTTTCCTTCATCTGGATACTTTTGGGGACTTCCATTTCTATGCAGTGCAATTCTTTATAAAAATGGCACATTATCATTATTTTTCTTACCAAATTTATATAGGTTTTGTTTTATTTTAGTACATAACTTTTTGTACGAAAAAATCACCAAAAATCTGCAATTCTGGATTTTGTCATTTTTTACATTTACGTCATTGATAGTGTGGTTAAACTAATGTCCTATTTTAATAGTTTAGACATTTGTGCACGCAGTAATATTACATAAATTTATGTACATTTTTGTTTACATTCAATAAAATTCTGCATCAATTTTGCATCAATTCTGCTTCAAACTCATTTTCTCAGAAAAAAACAAAGCCCAATTGACTTCAATGGGCTTTTACTCAAGGATTCCAAATTTTGAATGAACCTGAGTGTCGGGATTTTTTCCGCGAAAAATTCCTCAGTGTGAACAGAGCAGCATAAAAGACCAATAAAATCGATTAAACTTTTATTGAAGGCAGAATTGAATGGAATACTGTTGTAGAATTACGCAAGTAAATTCCTCATCCATTCCTCAGTATGAACAAACCCTTAGGCTAGGTTCACACTACAGAATTTCCACCTGCAATTCCGCGTTGAAATTGCAGGCAGAAATTCCGCTTACTAAAATGTATAGTGTAGTGAATGGGTTTCCGTTCACAAATTCACACTTCGGAATTTTTTAAGCGGAATTTGTGAACACAAAATCTGCTTGGAAATTTCTGCCTGAAGAATGGCGTTGCTCTTTCTTCAGGTGGAAACACCTGCGGAACACATTGCAGTCTATTGGAGACTGCAGTGTCCGCGCAGTCCTAGCGCAGACTGATACAGCCGGCGCTGGCCGCACTTGGAATCTCCTGGAGGAAATGTTCTGCCCGGAAATTCTGTAGTCTGAATCTAGCCTTACACTTACTCTTAAAATAAAAGCTATATTACAACATGTTAAGAAAAACCTCTGAAATAGTCGTGTGTGAATAAAAAGAAAACAGATGCACACATTATGAGTGCAATGGAGAGGATAAGTACAAGATTGGCTGAATTACAGCATTGTTTTCAGTTTTTTTCTCTCCTGTCAGCTAAACCAGCAGCGGTGAATTGAAGTGCATTGAGGGGCATGGAACTTAATAAGTAGCACAGCATAGCCCTCCACATGCACTTCATAACATATATTTTCCAAAGTCTCTACCACTTTAACCGTCTTTGCTTAAAAAAAAAAAAAAAAAACCTGAAGGGAGTTTTGTAACCCTCTATTAACATTCCTGTCGCTGCTGTCCATCTCTATCTTTTCTGTCCCTTACAGTAGAAGATGAAATGTTTTCACAGATTATCATCCCTCTGTCTACTTAGTTTGTGTGATTCACAGAAAGACATAGTGGGGGAGAGAAATATAAAAATGGCATTGGAAGGAAAATGTAATCAGATATAATAAATGTTAAGATTATACATGTGACTTGCAACATTTTCTTTCCTTGTCAACAACTCTATTGGAAAGAAAAGTGGCGAGAAAAATGTGTCACTTCACAAAGAAAAATGTTGTGGGCAATGTTCAAAAACAGCACTAATTGCTTTCTATTTAATGGGATTTTTACTGCCAGATAGCTAAAGTCTTAAAGACATCAGCCTTAGACGCGGAAGACGATTTCTCAAGAAGCAAATGAGTTGTTGTATTTGATGCAATTCTTTATTGAGTTAACCCCTTGCCTTTAAAAAATCATAACTCTTTCAATTTTGCACCTAAAAATCCATATGATTGCTTATTTTTTGCGCCACCAATTCTACTTTGTGATGACATCAGTCATTTTGCCCCAAATCTATGGTGAAACGGAAAAAAAAATCTTTGTGCGACAAAATTGAAAAAAACCCCGCTGTTTTGTAACTTTAGGGGGCTTCCGTTTCTACGTAGTACATTTTTCGGTAAAAATTACACCTTATCTTTATTCTGTAGGTCCATACAATTAAAATGATACCCTACTTATATAGGTTTGATTTTGTCGTACTTCTGGAAAAAATCATAACTACATGCAGGAAAATTAATACGTTTAAAATTGTCATCTTCTGACCCCTATAACTTTTAAATTTTTCCGTATATGGGGCAGTATGAAGGCTAATTTTTTGCACCGTGATCTGAAGTTTTTAACGGTACCATTTTTGCATTGATAGGACTTTAACGGTACCATTTTTGCATTGATAGGACTTATTGATGTTTTTTTTTTTGAGCGTACGCCATTGACCGAGCGGTTTAATTAACAATATATTTTTATAATTCGGACATTTCCGCACGCGGTGATACCATATATGTTTATTTTTATTTACACTGTGGTTTTTTTTTATGGGAAAAGGGGGGTGATTCAAACTTTTAATAGGGGAAGGATTAAATGATCTTTATTCACTTTTTTTTTTCACTTTTCTTTTGCAGTGTTATAGGTCCCATAGGAAACCAGTGATCGATGATTCTGCCGCTTGAATGCTCATGCCTGGATCTCAGGCACTGAGCAGTCATTCGGCGATCGGACAGCGAGGAGGCAGGTAGGGACCCTCCCGCTGTATTGTAAGCTGTTCGGGATGCCGCGATTTATCCCGAACAGCCCACTAAGTTAACCGGCAGTTTTTACTTTCACTTTTAGCCGTGTGGCTCAGCTCTGAGCGCGCGGCTAAAGGGTTAATAGCGCGCGGCGCTGTGATCAGCACTGCGCGCTATTAGATGCGGGTCCTGGCTTCACTATGACGCTGGGCCCGCCGTGATATGATGTGGGGTTACCGTGTATCCCCGCGTTATATCACGGGAGCAGGACCAAGGACGTACAGGTACGTCCTTGGTCCTTAAGGGGTTAATATTGTCTAACTTTTTATTTAAAAAAATATGTATATTGTTATGCCCTTTTAGTGAACCCAGAGATGTCAAATAAAAATAAATTAGCAACCTAGTTATATAAAATAAAGTTGTTTTTTTCAACTGAAGATAAAAATGTGATCACTGTGGCTTATAGGACAAAATACCTGCTCCTATGGACCCCTGTCAGCTCTTTACATCTGTATTTCCCAATCGTTGTGCCTCCAGCTATTGTAAAATTACTACTCCAAGCATGCCCAGACAGCCAAAGGCTTTTTTTTTTTTTAAGATAAATAAAAAGCGTAGCTTTAGTGCTACATTAGTGTCAATGGGAGTTACACAAATTGTATCATTGTATCTTGACTGATTTTGGCACCCCAACCCTCTCTGCAATCCTCAAACAAACTGGAAATGTCCTGGCAGTCTGTCTTTTATTCACTGGAAAACCAGTGGGCACAACTTTAAACCATTTCAAAAAAATGTATTTCTCTTCATGCAAATGCAAATGTGTATTAAAGGGGTACTCCGTTACCTTGCTGTCGGAGCTCCGCTTTCCAGCGTCCGGAAGTTATTGTTCCGAACAATGTGTGTGTGCGGGCTTCCATGTTCAGGGCCGCCCCTCGTGATGTGACGTCATGCCCGCCCCCTCAATGAAAGTCTATGGGAAGGGGGCGCGAGGGGGCGAGCATGATGGCGCAAGGGGCGGCCCTGAACACGGAAGCCCGCACACACATTGTTCAGAACAATAACTTCCGGACGCTGGAAAGCGGATCTCCGACAGCAAGGTAACGGAGTACCCCTTTAACCCCTTAAGGACACGTGACGTACTGGAACGTCATGTGTCCACTCCCGATCTATAACGCGGGGCCACGGCGTGGCCCCGCGTCATAGCGGTTCGGGCCCGGCCTCTAACAACGGCCGGGACCCGTGGCTAATAGCGCGCGGCATTGATCGCTGTGCCGCGCGCTATTAACCCTTTAGACGCGGCGTTCAAAGTTGAACGCCGCGTCTAAAGTGAAACCGAAAGCATGCCGGCTAGCTCAGTGGGCTGTTCGGGATAGCCGCGGTGAAATCGCGGCATCCCGAACAGCTGACAGGACAGCGGGAGGGCCCCTACCTGCCTCCTCGCTGTCCGATCGCCGAATGACAGCTCAGTGCCTGAGATCCAGGCATGAGCAGTCATGCGGCAGAATCATCGATCACTGGTTTCTTATGAGAAACCAGTGATCAATGTAAAAGATCAGTGTGTGCAGTGTTATAGGTCCCTATGGGACCTATAACACTGCAAAAAAAAAGTGCAAAAAAAAAGTGAATAAACATCATTTAACCCCTTCCCTATTAAAAGTTTGAATCACCCCCCTTTTCCCATAAAAGAAAAAACACAGTGTAATTAAAAATAAAAATAAACATAAATGGTATCGCCGCGTGCGGAAATGTCCGAATTATAAAAATATATCGTTAATTAAACCGCACGGTCAATGGCGTGCGCGCAAAAAAATTCCAAAGTCCAAAATAGTGCATTTTTGGTCACTTTTTATATCATGAAAAAATGAATAAAAAGCGATCAATAAGTCCTATCAATGCAAAAATGGTACCGTTAAAAACTTCAGATCACGGCGCAAAAAATGAGCCCTCATACCGCCCCATACACGGAAAAATAAAAAAGTTATAGGGGTCAGAAGATGACAATTTTAAACGTATAAATTTTTCTGCATGAAGTTATGATTTTTTCCAGAAGTGCGACAAATTCAAACCTGTATAAGTAGGGTATCATTTTAATCATATGGACCTACAGAATAAAGGTAAGGTGTCATTTTTACCGAAAAATGTACTACGTAGAAACGGAAGCCCCCAAAAGTTACAAAATGGCGTTTTTTTTTTTCAATTTTGTCTCACAATGATTTTTTTTCCTGTTTCACCGTAGATTTTTGGGCACAATGACTGACGTCATTACAAAGTAGAATTGGTGGTGCAAAAAATAAGCCATCATATGGATTTTTAGGTGCAAAATTGAAAGAGTTATGATTTTTTAAAGGCAAGGAGCAAAAAACGAAAATGCAAAAACGGAAAAAACCCCGGTCCTTAAGGGGTTAAACATAGTGCAGACAGAAATGTGGGTAACATTTTTGTAACTTTTTTTTCTGATGTTTTTTCTTCCTATGTTTGCTGACTATGAAAGAGCTGATGTAAACATTGAAGCTCCCTCTTTCTCCATAAAAAATGTTGTCTAACAAACACTGGGTCAGTTTTGCTACTGTAAGAGATGAGCAAATTTTTGGAACATTCCATTTGGCGGATTCGATTTGATACAAATTTAATCACGGCAAATCACTATTAAAAAGGACTATTTACGGACTACAGAGAGCCTTATTAGGGTTGTAGAACACTTTGCCATGTCATAACATGCATTGGGAGTGTGCTGTGTTAGTGAAACAATACTGTTATTCAGTATGACATGCAGATAACAGGCATCATTAATAAAATCGCTGCCGCACAGCGGCACAATGACAGAGCCTGGTTATTAGAATGAGCAAACTTTAAATCCTTTTTCCAGGACCCATTGGAAGGCAAGTCTGGTGCCAGCAGCCATGGTAATTCCAGCTCCAATAGTGTATAATTGCTGCAGTGTAAACAATGGAAAAGTTCTTAGTTGTATCTTAAAATCGAGCTGGTGGTCCACCACGAGGCCAGCTACCGCCTGTTCCAGCCCCAGACTCTCAGCGCACCCCCATGCTCATGACCAGCACTTGAAAAGGGAGGGACTGCAGTACCAGGAACTTGGACAGAAGCACATTCAGCTTCAGCACCATTGGATGAGTGGGCGCATACTGCTGTCTCTTGGACATGGCTTCACCGATGGATTGCTGGTGGAATGACTTGAAGTAGGAGGAACAGGAGCATCTGGAGCAACAGAAGGACGATATGACACACAGCTCCATTCCGCTGAGGTGGTGGAGTCTTGGCTGGCTGAAACAGATAGCAGCATGCCACTGGGTGATACAGCAGGCTTGACCACCGCATCGGAGCCACGGTTCTCCCAGGCCGCTTTATGGTGACGCTGCATATATTGATGCAGGGCCGTGGTGCCAACATTGGGACCCTGGTCACACTTCACCTTCTGCCAACACATCTTGCATGTGGCCATGTTAACATCCTCCGGATGCTTTATAAAAATCAGCCACACCACCGAGTAGCTGATTTTCACCCCAACAGTCCGCACTGACTGAATGCTACTGCCGCCGACTCCAGGAACCCCTGTTCCCATACCTCCCGGGAAGGTAGGCAGGTGGTCTACCCTGGGCACGTTTGGTTCCAGACTTCCCACTTCTGCCACCATGCTGACTCCCAACCATGCTGCCACCTTGCTGGCTCAGCTGCTGCCTCACAGGCAACCTGCAACCCTTTTCTCCTGATGATGATGAAGCGCCTTCTGCACCTGGATCCCAAGTGCAATCGGCTTCATCATCGAGTTGTGTCTGCACGTCACTGATGTCCTCCTCAGGTTCCTCAACAGTGTCATCTGCAGGAGCCTGAACGCTTGCAACACCACCTCCCACGCCACTCTCCTCATCACTACTTGCCCGCCTAGCGGAGTAAGCAGCGGATGTCTCCTCCAATTCTTGGCTGGGTAGTAGCTGCTGACTGCCCTCTAGTAGATCGTCCTCACTTAATAGTGGAGCTGAACCCACAGCATATGATACTTCTGTGGGGGAGGGAACAGCACAGGACAGAGGCAATTGGACAGAGGCACCCGGGCCATGCCAACTGAGGGTTGTATCTGAGGAACCCACTGACTGTTGACTAGTGTTGAGCGGAATAGGCCATATTTTAATTTGCAATATTTCGCGAATATATGGACTAATATTCGTCATATATTCGCTAAATTCGCATATTCGTAATATTCACGTTTTATTTTTGCATATGCGAAAATTCATATATGCGAAATTAGCATATGTGTAAATTAGCATATGTGTAAATTAGCATATACAAACATTTGCATATGTAGAAATTTGCATATGCAAAAATTTGCATATGAAAATGTTTGCATATTCAAAAATTCGCACGCCAGTCTGATACAGTAGTATTAGAGCCTTCCCTTACGTCCTAACCAGTGGCACATATGGGGTATTTCACCCCCGTGGAACTGGTTAGGACCGGTGGAATTTTAATGACACATAGCAAGTAATTAAGTTTTTAAGACTTTCCCCCTCCCTCCATAAAAGGAGGAGGAACCCAGCCCCCAGTTGTGTTTTATTCTGTCCTCCTGGACAGAGTTAGGATCGGTGTTTATGCTCTTTTTTATCTAGTGGGGGTTATGTGCTTACCTTTTTCTCTTACGCCGGTGTCCTCCTCTGTGCCCGGAACTTGCGGCGCATTCCGCCGCTCTCCTCTATGGCCGCATCCCCGACTCTGTTTCTCTGTGCTGTGAGCGCTGTATGTTTGCCGGGGCGGGTCGGAGCTCCGCTACGTCACTTCCTGTTTCGGAGCTCCGAATATTTTGATTGTTTAGCATAAAAAACAGGGTTTTTACTGCATACATAGTGTTTCCCATCTCCTGGCTAGCCCAGGATACCTATGTGAATTCTTTTTCCCATTATTTTTTGCAAACCATAGTTTAGCTCCTGTACCTCCCTCTTGGGGGCGGAGCTAAGGATTTTGGCACCCAGGAGACTATATAAACTTGCTGAGGCAGTCATTAGGTCTCCTGGAGCGTTGTTGCAAGTTTCTTGTTGTCACTTACCTTGAGTCCTAAGTGTTATAGCTTCACTATTTTTGTTATAGCAGCCTGTGTGCTATTTTTCCGTACTATTGTTCGGTAAAAACTTTTTTTTTTCAGGAAAAATGTATTTTTATATTTTTCCATTTCTTTCCCCCCCTGTTAACCATTCTTGCTCTTCTTTTCAGAGCATGTCTTCTGCGGATGGGTCTAGGGATGCTTCCTCTAGGAAAACTTCCTCTAAGAGGAAACATCTCCAGTGCCATGACTGCCTGGGGCATCTGGAGGATGACGATCAATATTCCCTTTGCCCGTCCTGTCGTGCTAGAAATCAAGCTCAGCAAGAGCCAGGATATGGTCATCTGGGTGAAAGACTTCGTCTCATCCAACATGTCTTCCATGGGGGCCTCTATTGAAGAATTGAAACAGCTTGTGTCCTCCAAGCGTGCCAGACCATCGTCTCCACCTAGGTCCATGGTAGTGTCGGGGGAAGCTGCTCGGGAAGACTCCCAGTCTTCATCGTCTGAGGAAGAGGATAAATTTCAATATATGTTCTTTCCTGAAAAGACCCAGCGGCTACTTAGGTCCATCAGGTCGGGGGACCATGATGTTGACGGGGGTGAAGCCTCTACTTCTGCCTCTAAGGGCCCCAGGGCCTTTAAAGCAGATGATTCCCTCCTGTCTTTGATGAAGACAGAGTGGAAGAAACCGGAGAACGGTCCCGTTTTAACCAAACGGTTTAAAAGTATGTTTCCCATTCAGGAGGACCAGGTGTCTTCCTGGGGACCTATTCCTAAGGTGGACTTGGCCATCTCTAAACTATCCAAACGGACCCTGGTACCATCTGATGATGGTTCGAGTCTCCAGGATCCGATGGACCGTACTCTACTGCCTCATCTGCTGCTTCGGTAGCCATTTCATCTACTGAGGTAGCTAGATTTTTGAGAAACCGTTTTTCTCAAATTCAATCTGACTTGGACCAGGGGTTCTCAAGAGACAACATCCTTGCCTCCTGTAAGGCCGCTAGTCTAGCGATTGATTTCCTTTGTGATGCTGCTCCCCAGCAACTAAAGCTTGCTGTCAAATCTATGGCTCTCTCTGTTGCGGGCCGTCGCCCTCTGTGGCTTAAGCCTTAGAGGTCTGACACATCCTCTAAGCACACTCTATCTGCTATGACCTATGAGCCAGACCGAACTTGACCATATTATGGAAGGGCTGTCTGACAGGAAGGGGAAATCTCTTCCACAGCAGTCCTTTCGTGGTTGAGGGAAAAGGTTCGGAGCCAGGTCTGGCTCCCAAAACCAAACCCAAAGAGATTGGGGGTCCCAAAGACAAAGGGGCGCTAGACGCTCCAGGGGTTCCAAGGGTGGAAAGTCCTCGGCACCCTGACTATAAGCCTTCTTGAAGCTCTTGGATTGCTGCCAGTGCTCCTGTTCTGTCTCTATTCCCTTCCCCTTCCCCTTCCATTCCTGTTGGTCGCCTTCAGCCTTTCCTGTCTTCCTGGGAAGCTCATGTTCAGGACCCTTGGGTCCTTCGGATAATTTCAGAAGGGTACAAGGTAGAGTTAGACAGCATTCCCCCAGACAAGTTTGTCAGGACCAGACTGTTACCTTACAACAAACAAGTAGTTTTGGAGGCTTACATCCTAGAATATCTCCAAAAGGGGGCCCTAGAAGAGGTTCCTCTTCAGGAGGAGGGGGCTGGAATCTATTCTCCTATGTTCTTAGTCCCCAAAGTTACTGGGGACTGGAGAATGATAATAGACCTAAGGTTTTTCAACCAGTCTATCAGATGCAAACATTTCCGGATGGAAACAATACAGTCTGTCATAAATCTTCTCATGCCAGGGGATTTTCTGGCAACCTTGGACCTCAAGGATGCTTACCTTCATATTCCCATCCATTCTGGGTCCAGAAGATTCTTAAGGATCGCTGTCCAAATTCAGGGAGTATTAAAGTATTATCAGTTTCTTGCCCTCCCATTTGGAATTTCTTCGGCCCCACACACCTTTACCAAAGTGGGGGTTTCTGTGGTGGCATCTTTAAGACTTCAGGGATTATGTATAGTCCCTTATCTAGACGATTGGCTTCTCAAAGCCTCCTCTCAACCGATCCTGTCCCAATATATTCAAACGGCTGTTTCCTTCCTCCATCAACTAGGATGGATAATCAATTGGAACAAGTCCAATCTTCAACCAGCCACCTCAGTGAGATTCCTGGGGTTCCTGATAGACTCGGTAGCCATGACAATTCATCTAACTCCCGAAAGGAAGCTGCGAGTTCAGGAAACAGCCCAATCTTTCTTAGTGCCCAGGAGGGTAACCCTCCGTTATCTAATGGGAATGTTGGGACTAATGTCGGCAACCGCGGAATTGGTTCCTTGGGCATTATGGCACCTACGTCCACTTCAAGCGGAAGTATTAGCCAAGTGGGATCACAGTCCGGAGGGACTAAATTCCGTGCACTCCCTGCCTCACCTAGTCTGGTCCTCTCTGAGATGGTGGAGTCATCTCCAGGACGGCAAATCGCTGATCCAACCCAATTGGATCATACTTACCACAGATGAATCCCTCCTAGGCTGGGGACCGCATTTGTGTGACAAAACAGTCCAGGGGTTCTGGTCACCCCAGGAGAAGATGTTGTCTTCAAATCTCCTAGAAATCTTCATCCAGACATCTTCAAGGAGATTTCACTTAGGTGGGGCATGCCAGAGATCGATCTCATGGCAACGAGGTTCAACGTCAAGGTGCAAAGGTTTTGCTCCCTTTACAGGGAGGACAATCCTGTAGCGGTAGATGCACTGTCAATCCCTTGAAGGTTCAGGCCTCACATCTTCCCTCCAATTTCCTTGATTCCGAGGGTATTGATGAAAATCAGGCAAGACCAAGTCTCTATTATAGCAATCATTCCATACTGGCCCAAAAGAGCTTGGTTCACCCAGCTCATTCAGATGAGTCAGGGTCAATTCTGGAGGCTTCCCCCATAGCAAGCACTAGTGTCGGGGGACACTCACAGCTGCTCCAATCTCCAAATGTTCAACCTGACAGCCTGGAGGTTGACCAGTCCCTTCCAAATGTAGAAGGACTTTCAGGTGCCATCTTGAGGACCTTATCTCACTCTAGATCTGAAGCTACATCAAGATCCTATGAAAGAATATGGAATATGTTCTCATCCTGGTGCCAGCTACGCCAACTGTCTGCAAAGAATTCTGCCACTTCTGCAATCCTTCAGTTTCTACAAGACGGATTAGACAAGGGGTTATCTCCTTCCACTCTAAGAATGCAAGTGTCTGCCATCTCAGCTTTTCTCAACAGGTCTCTTTCTCAAGATCCACTGGTTAGAAGATTCCTTAAAGAAGCTTCTAGAATCAAGCCTACAATCATTCGACCTATCCCTGCATGAGATCTATCAGTTGTGCTCAGGGGGTTATCATCTCCCCCCTTTGAGGCTTTTGAAGGAGGTGGATCTTAAATATCTCACTTTGAAGATTACCTTCTTGTTGGCCATTACCTCTGCAAAACGAGACGGTGAACTCCAAGCTCTTTCAGCATTTGAGCCCTACACTCAGTTCCTCCCGGACCGGGTTCTTTTGAAGTTTTTGCCATCCTTCATTCCTAAGGTGCCAACTTTTACTAATATCAAAAAGGTTGTTTCTCTTCCTGTGTTAACTCCACTCCCCTCCTCAGAAGAAAACAGAGGCCTTCAGAACCTCGACCTATCGAGATGTCTTCGGATTTACCTGGATCGATCCAAGGAGTTCCGTAAGGATGAAATCCTTCTTATCCTTTTTTCTAGTAGCCGTAAGGGCCACAAAGCTTCCAAACCAACTATCCGTCGCTGGATTAAGGAAGCTATTCGGGAGTCTCATGTTTCTTAGGGTCTGGAGCCCCCTGAATTTGTTAAAGCTCACTGTACTAGAGCAGTAGCTACTTCTTTTGCAGAGAGAAGCTCGATTCCGTTGGAACTCATCTGTAAATCAGCTTCTTGGAGTCCTCACTCCACGTTTATCTCTCACTATAGAGTGAATTCCAGAATAGCTAGCTATTCCTCATTTGGGTGGACTGTTTTATCCTCTGCCAGGCAGGAGTGCCCTCCCATGGGGGTATCTGCTTGCTAAATCCCCATATGTGCCACTGGTTAGGACATAAGGGAATCGTTAATTTCAAATGATAATTTGTTTTCCCTTAGTCCTAACAGTGGCACAACAATCCCCCCTATATATATTTTTGTATGCTTTTCTTTTTCTGTACTTGCTATAACACAACTGAGGGCTGGGTTCCTCCTCCTTATATGGAGGGGGAGGGTCTTAAAAACTGAATTACTTGCTATGTGTCATTAAAATTCCACCGGTCCTAACCAGTTCCACAGGGGGCGAAATACCCCATATGTGCCACCGTTAGGACTAAGGGAAAACAAATTATTGTTAGAAATTAACGATTCTTTACACCACACAAGCTGGAAGCAGAGAGGGATGATCACTGTGATGTGTACTGTGAAAAAAACAAAAACGAATATTCGTAATTTCGAATATATAGTGCTAAAATTTGCATTGCAAATATTTGCGAGCAACACTACTGTTGACTAGGGGTGTCAGATGTCACTTGTGATGAAGTGGATGACCGAGTTAACAATCAATGATGGCAGATGGGTTGCAGTCGAGACACGACTGCTAGCTGATATCAGGAGCTCAGGCCTCTCGCTGCGACTCCTGCTTCCACTCGCCCCTACTCTGCTGCATCCTCTGCCTGATGAATTTAGGCCTCGGCCATTTCTTTGTGCACATCCTGGCACTTCTCTGCCTGACATACCTATACACCAGCTGAGTGCGTATATGTTACACTTATGATCCATATGCTCCACTACGCGTAAAACTGTATTTGGCTACAAAAGCAGGTGTGTAGTTTTGGCTATCCTTTCAGAGTAACTAGGCCCTTATGACTTTAACAGGAAAAAAATTGTACACCACGTAGGTGTATATATAGTTTACACTTATTAGAGGAGGACAATATGCTCCAATACAAACTGTATTAGGCTACGAAAACAAGTGTGTACCTTTGGCTGGCCTTTCACAGTAACTAGGCAAAAATGAGTTTGACAGGAAAAAAAAAACACATACACCACCTATGTACACACAGGTTACACTTATGAGAGGACAATAACGCTCCGCTCCGCAACCTGTATTAGTCACAAAAAGCAGGTGACTATGGCTTTTAGTGCACTGCTCACACACACTGGCCCCTATTAGCTTTATAGTTGTACTTTATCTCTCTCTCCCTTCCCTGTCAGTGCTTTTCTGCAGTGATTTGGGCTTGTGGTGAATCGCAACACACACACTGCTCTCTCTCTCTCTCTGTGCAATAAAACGCTGTAGCGATGGCTGCTGATTATATAGGGCTGTGACATCACAGGGTTGGCTGGCTGCTGATAGGCTGCATGTGATTCAGGGTGATCCCACCTACCCACCTTCCCAGAGTTTCTTGACCCATATCCTCACGAGTGGAGACGCCATTTTAGATGCCCAGAGGCCTGGACCGCAATAATGGAGTTTAACTCCTTAAGGACACAGGGCATACCTGTCATAGCGGGTAGGGCCCAGCCTCTAACAACGGCCGGGACCCGTGGCTATTAACCCTTCAAAGTTGATCGTCACTTATAAAGGAGAAACTAAACTGCTGCCAGGGGCTGTTCTGGATCGCCGTGGTGAAATCTCGGTGTCCCAAACAGCAGTAGGACACGAGAAGTGTCCCCTTACCTGCCTCCTGGTGTCCGATCCCCAAATGACTGCTCAGTGCCCGAGATCCAGGCATGAACAGTCAAGCGGCAGAATCATAAATCAATGGTTTCCTATTAGGAACCATTGATCAATGTAAAAGATCAGTTAGTGCAGTATTATAGCCCCTTATGGTAGCTATAACACTGCAAAAAAAGTGAATACAGATCATTTAACCCCTTCCCTTATAAAAGTTTGAATCACCCCCCTTTTACCATAAAAAAAAACATTGTAAATAAAAATCAACATATGGGGTATCGCCACATGCGGAAATGTCCGAAATATAAAAACATATTGTTAATTGAACCGCACGGTCAATGGCAAAAAAATTGGTCACTTTTTATAAAATGAATAAAAAGCGATCAAAAAGCCTGATAAATACTCTGCTATTCTTCTGGTTATTTCCTTTCTTTTCTTGAACCCTTTCTTCCCCCGTTCTGTTCTTTTCCCTGCTACCTTCTACTTCCTCTTCGTCTTGTCCTCCCTCTGCTTCAATGTCTTTTTTCACTTGGTTACTTGGTTCACATGTGAGTCACTCCACATGTTTAGCAGGCTCTCTTTTATCAGCGTGAAGGGGTCACTGCTCGTCTTTTGGCTATTGTACCATTGCGATGTATTTGTTTATTGCCCTAATTGTGTTACTACTGTGGTACTTATCCTCTTTTGTGTAACATGCTCGGTGGATCCCCCAACATTTTCTTAGTCCTGCGTGACTCACACGGATGTTTGTATGTTTCTTGTTTATATAAAAATTTTGAAAAATTAAGAATTGATAAAAAAAAAGTCTGATCATGGTGCAAAAAAGGAGGCATCATCTCGTCCCTTAAACGGGAAAATTAAAAAGTTATAGGGGTCAGAATATGACAATTTTAAACGTATAAATTTTCCTGCATGTAGTTATAATTTTTTTTCCAGAAGTACAATAAAATCAAACCTATATACCGTATTTATCGGGGTATACCACGCACCGGCCTATAACACGCACCCTCATTTTACCAAGGATATTTGGGTAAAAAAAGTTTTTTACCCAAATATCCATGGTAAAATGAGGGTGCGTGTGTGCACTTGTATACCCCGATACACCCCCAGGAAAGGCAGGGGGAGAGAGGCCGTCGCTGCCAGCTTCTCTCCCCCTGCCTTTCCTGGGGTCTAGAGCCCTGCTGCTGCCGCTTCTCTCCCCCTGGCTATTGGCGCCACTGCCCGTTCTCTCCCCCTGACTATCGGTGCCGGCGCCGATAGCCAGGGGGAGAGAAGCGGCGCCGGCAGCCAGGGGGAGAGAAGGGGCAGCGGCACCCATTGCCGGCGCCGCTGCCCCGTTGTCTCCCCCCATCCCTGGTGGCATAATTACCTGGGTCGGGTCCGCTCTGCTCCAGGCCTCAGGCGTGCGTTCCCTGCGTCGTTGCTATGCACGGTGCGGCGCACTGACGTCATGCGCCGCGCCGTGCAGCGCATAGCAACGACGCCGAGGACGCACGCCGGAGGCCTGGAGCAGCGCGGACCCGACCCAGGTAATTATGCCACCGGGGATGGGGGGAGGCAACGGGGCAGCGGCGCCGGCAATGGGCACCGCTGCCCCTTCTCTCCCCCTGGCTATCGGCGCCGGTACCGATAGTCAGGGGGACAGAACGGGCAGCGGCGCCGATAGCCAGGGGGTGAGAAGGGCCGGCAGCAGGGCTCTAGACCCCAGGGAAGGCAGGGGGAGAGAAGCGGGCAGCGACGGCCTCTCTCCCCCTGCCTTTCCTGGGGCGGTATCGGCGTATAACACGCACATAGACTTTAGGCTAAAAATTTTAGCCTAAAAAGTGCGTGTTATACGCCGATAAATACGGTAAGTAGGGTATCATTTCAACCATATGGACCTACAGAATAAAGATAAGCTGTCGTTTTTACCGAAAAAAGCAATGTGCAGAAACAAATTCCCTCAAAAATTTCAAAATGGCGTTTTTTCTTCAATTTTGTCGCACTATTATTTTGTTTTTCCGTTTCGCCGTAGATTTTTGGGTAAAATGACTGATGTCATTACAAAGTAGAATTGGTTGCGCAAAAAAATAAGCCATCATATGGATTTTTAGGTGCAAAATTGAAAGGGTTAGTATTTTTAAATGTAAGGAGGAAAAAACAAAAGTGCGAAAAAGGAAAAACGTTTGGTCCTTAAGGGGCAAGTGATTCATTTTATTGAATTGTGGCGATATTCAGATTCATTACAAATCAAATTTTCATGAAATTCGTAATGAATTTGGATATGTCAGATTCGATTCCCTCATCCCTAGCTACCATATCCCACTCATCTCTATGCCACCCACATTTTGAATGCCAGCTAATGAGACATATAAGAATTGCCCTGTTCAACCCAGAAATGCCCTAAAATGACATAGGATGACACATCTTAATGTGACTTACTCTTTTCACAGACTTTGCACAGACAGTCCATAAAAATCTGACTATTTTACACAAGGAAAAAACACTAGTTCAGCTCCCCTGGACAACCTCCCCAACCTAAGTTGCTTGTGATAAATTGAATCCAGCACGGGATCGTGCAATTAAAATCTCAGAGGCTTAGGGTATGTTCACACAGCGTAATTCCGTGAGCAGAATTCTGCAAGCAGAATAATGTGCAGTGAACACTACATCAGTGTGAATGGGTCTGAAATTGATCTGCACAAAAAAAGAACATGTCTATTCTTTGTGTAGAACTCCGCGAGCACTGCATAGCCATCAATGGTGATGACGGCAGACCACACGGTCTTATTGCCAAAGTTTTTTGGCAACGGCCGCCAGATGGAATCTCTGCTCTTTACATTCTGCAAATGGAGATTCTTTTCATATTGCACAGTGTGAACATACCTTTAAATTGACATGAAGTACACAGTGCAGGGATAGTGGAACAGAAGTGACACATTAATTTACAGTAGACATTATTTCTTCAGGAAATATCACATTCATTACGCATGGGTTGGGTCCAGGACTTGAATGCCCCTCTGATAACTCTGACAAATGCCAGATAGGCCAATGCTGTCAGTGTGCCACTCTTTTCTTCCTCTACAGCAGCTCAAGTTCTGTGGTGCCTCCCTAGGCTCAGACTGACACTCACACCATCACTATGTTCCAGCCTCTGATGCGTAAATGGTGCTTCCAGTTCTACTGTTTCCCCAACAAGGGGACAATGGTAAACTCTAGAGATGAGCGGACTTTTGAATAATTTGATTCGGCCAATTTGCCAAATTTTTTGAAAAAATTCAGTTAGATCCGAATTTATTCACGGTGAATCTATATTAAAAACGGCTATTTCTGGACTACAGAGAGTTTCAATAGGGGTGTAGAACACTTTGATTTGTTCTAACACGCAAGTGGAGTGTGCTGGGGTAGCGAAATAACACTGTTATTCAGTATGACATGCAGATTACAGGCATCACTTTTAGAATCCCTGCCGCACAGCAGCACAATAACAGAGCCTGGAGGTGGCATCAGTATGAGGAGACCATATAGTGGCTGAATGACACAGTATGGAGGTGTTGGCAGCATGAGGAGACCATATAGTGGCTGAATGACACAGCCAGGAGCTGGCAGCAGCATGAGTAGACACTAGGACTTCACAATCCCTAAGATTAAAAGATGAATTTTGAAATTTAAATTGAAGATTTATGGTAGCTAGTGCTACCATAAGTATTTTTAGGCCCAGGCCCAGCAGCATCACTAAACCATATATTGGCTAAATGACACAGCCTGGAGGTAGCTGAAGCATGAGGAGACCATATAGTGGCTGAATGACACAACCTGGAGTTAACTGAAGCATGAGGAGACCATATAGTGTCTGAATGGCACAGCCTGGAGTTGGCAGAAGCATGAGGAGACCATTGAAATTTAACATTTTTAAATAGAAATTTAAGATTTTTTAATTGAAATTGAGGATTTTGAAACAGAAATTTTAACTCCCAAGTTTTAGTGTCCTGGTCTCCAGCGTGTGGGTACAAGGGACCAAATCTAACAGGGAGTCACATTTCACATGGCAGCACAATGACAGAGCCTGGAGGTGGCATCAGTATGAGGAGACCATATAGTTGCTGAATGACACAGCCTGGAGCTGGCAGCTGCAAGAGTAGACACTAGGGCTTCACAAACCCTAAGATTAAAAGATGAATTTTGAAATCTAAATAGAAGATTTGTGGTAGCTGGTGCTACCATAACATTTTTTAGGCCCAGGCCCTGGCCCAGCAACATCAACAAACCATATATTGGCTGAATGACACAGCCTGGAGGTGGCTGAAGCATGAGGAGATCATATAGTGGCTGAATGACACAGCCTGGAGTTGGCAGAAGCATGAGGAGATCATATAGTGGCTGAATGACACAGCCTGGAGTTGGCAGAAGCATGAGTAACCATTGAAATTTAAGATTTTAAATTTAAATTTAAGATTTTGAAATTTAAATTGAGGATTTTTAAATTTAAATTTTAACTCCCAAGTTTTTGTGCCCCAGGCCCCGGCGTGTTGGTACACAGGACCAAATTTAACAAGGAGTCACATGTCAGGAACCCACTGACTGTTGACTGGGGGTGTCGGATGTCACTTGGGATGAAGTGGATGACCGAGTGAACTGATCAATCATGGCTGCAGGGTTGCTGGTTGAGACACGACTGCTAGCTGACACCCGTAGCTCAGACCTCTCGCTACGACTCCGGCTGCCACACACCCCTACTCTGCTGCCACCTCTGCCTGCGCCTGATGAATTTAGGCCTCTGCCACTCCACTGTACACATCCTGGCACTACTCTGCCAGACATATTTATTGTGTATATTAGGGGAGTACAATACACTTCATTTTGTCTATAACAGCAGCAGGTGTGTACTATTGGCTGTCCTTTCACAGTATATAGACCTTTGACAGGTACAAAATAGTACACTGCTTAGATGTAGGTATGTGATATGCACTTATGAGGGCAGAAAAATGTGCGACAGTACTTGCAGTAGTACTATTAATATCAATGACATTTGCAGTTTTTGGCACAGTTCTTCACTGTGCTAACTTTTTTGTATGTTTTTGCATTATATTATCTAAAGTTAACATGTCTCACCAGTATTTCATTTTTATAAGCAAAATACTTATTTTTATATATTTTTACATTTTTTATACAAGAGTTTTCCTCAGGGTACTTGCTTAAAGTGTCTATAACTATTTTATATATTTGTTTGTTAGAAGTGTGTTGTTTTGTAATTGTTATTTATATTTGAAAGATTTTGTCATTTAAATAATTGCCGTGTGTTTGCTGTCTTGTATTAGAAAACAGAACTGACACTTTTCTGCTCTTTAGTGAAAAATTAAGTCAGCACCCTTATTATCTGTTGAGCAGCGATTAAAAAGTGAAATAGTTAGTTTAAAAAATAGGCCCTTTGAAAAAGTTTGGGGGATTTGGTGTCCCCCAACAAAGGGAAAAAAAATACATATTTTTGCACAACAACAGCTGTACACAACAGTGCTTCAGCACACAGTCAATTTGTAATAAAATTTGTAACAGATTTGGATTTGTCAGCTTCGATTCGATCATCTCTATTAAACTCCATATAGTACAATCATGGACTTCCACAGAAATATTATCAAGGGGAACGCAATTTTAATGTCATCTATGCTCCACCTCTATTTTGACAATGTCATGAAGGGGAGGGGAATAATCAGTATTACCAAAAGTCATACAAAGGGTTGGGTAAGCTGATGTAAAGTTTAATAGAAGATGAGGAGGTGGAGTGAAATGGGTGCATCATGGTTGTTACCATCACTTCGAAAGGTGGAGCTATGAGGTGGAACATTAGGGGAGGGGTTATAGGCTATTTAAACTTTGAATGCTTATTTGTCTATATGCCTGATGAAGACTCTGATTGTACAGAGCTGAAGAGAATTGCACATAAAAGTTTTCTGATCCAGATACTTAAGTGTTACAAGTATAATTCAATTCTAGATGATGGCCTCTGACTGCTTCAACTGCTGACTGCGAACAGATCCCTGCACAGCTTCAATTGACCTAAGAGCTCAAACTTTCCAAATGTACATTTCAGCAAGTCATGAGTAAGTTTTAAGAAGCCGTCCTCTGCAGAGCTGCCTAGAGAAACTGGGCATTCCCTATAGTAATAGAGGCTGCAGCAATGAATCTGCTGGTAAATAAAATGCAGTTTTTAAATAAATTGACTTCAGTTCAAGCAGTTTGATATCACTCTGACTTATATCTCAGTACGGTTACAGCTGCTAGAGATGCAGAGCTAACACTACTTATACTAGGATTGAATTTGCCCTGTATATTGCATCCATACCACATCTATTTTTTGCAGACTGTAATACAGAGCTAATAATGGCAATCAATGGGACTATTCACATGGCAGCATGTGCTGCATGTAATATGCCTAGTAAAGTTTACAGAGGGTCATTGATCATAATATGTCTTTAGAAGTTTTGAAGTAATTGATTTTTGCTTTGGTTTTGCTTACATGCAACATATTTTCACAAATTTGGCGCACAGAAGCAAAAACCAGTAAATCACTTCAGAACACCCCTTTGTATGATTCCTCTGTGACTTTTTTTCAACTTTTTACCCTGTCTCTACAGCCAGTTTTGTAAGCCAGGTCTGGGCTGTTATAGATTTTGTGACTTTTTAAAGAAAGGTCACACTTCAAAAATAAGCAACTGCTGTAAAATGAAACACCATAAGTGGCACCAAAGTCATTTTAGTCAAAATCACTTTAGAAAAAAGTCACGCATTTTTTCTACACCAAAAAAATAAAAAAAATAAAAAGAACAACTCTAAATAGGCTGTATTCTTAGTGATGTCACTGCTGCTCTCTGTGTCCCTGCACCCTGCTCCCTGAGGATCATACAGGCTGTGTTCTCAGTGATGCCACTGCTTCTCTCTGTGTCCCTGCACCCTGCTCCCTGAGGATCATATAGGCTGTGTTCTCAGTGATGTCACTGCTTCTCTCTGTGTCCCTGCTCCCTGAGGATCATATAGGCTGTGTTCTCAGTGATGTTACTGCTTCTCTCTGTGTCCCCGCACCCTGATCCCTGAGGATCATATAGGCTGTGTTCTCAGTGATGTCACTGCTTCTCTCTGTGTCCCTGCACCCTGCTCCCTGAGGATCATATAGGCTGTGTTATCAGTGATGTTACTGCTTCTCTCTGTGTCCCCACACCCTGGTCCCTGAGGATCATATAGGCTGTGTTCTCAGTGATGTCACTGCTTCTCTCTGTGTCCCTGCACCCTGCTCCCTGAGGATCATATAGGCTGTGTTATCAGGGATGTTACTGCTGCTCTCTGTGTCCCTGCACCCTGCTCCATGAGGATCATATAGGCTGTGTTCTCAGTGATGTCACTGCTGCTCTCTGTGTCCCTGCACCCTGCTCTATGAGGATCATATAGGCTGTGTTCTCAGTGATGTCACTGCTGCTCTCTGTGTCCCTGCACCCTGCTCCCTGAGGATCATATAGGCTGTGTTCTCAGTGATGTCACTGCTGCTCTCTGTGTCCCTGCACCCTGCTCCCTGAGGATCATATAGGCTGTGTTCTCAGTGATGTCACTGCTTCTCTCTGTGTCCCTGCACCCTGCTTCCTGAGGATCGTAAAGGCTGTGTTCTCAGTGATGTCACTGCTTCTCTCTGTGTCCCTGCACCCTGCTCCCTGAGGATCATATAGGCTGTGTTATCAGTGATGTTACTGCTGCTGTCTGTGTCCCTGCACCCTGCTCCATGAGGATCATATAGGCTGTGTTCTCAGTGATGTCACTGCTGCTCTCTGTGTCCCTGCACCCTGCTCTATGAGGATCATATAGGCTGTGTTCTCAGTAATGTCACTGCTGCTCTCTGTGTCCCTGCACCCTGCTCCCTGAGGATCATATAGGCTGTGTTCTCAGTGATGTCACTGCTGCTCTCTGTGTCCCTGCACCCTGCTCCCTGAGGATCATATAGGCTGTGTTCTCAGTGATGTCACTGCTTCTCTCTGAGTCCCTGCACCCTGCTCCCTGAGGATGATATAGGCTGTCTTATCAGTGATGTTACTGCTGCTCTCTGTGTCCCTGCACCCTGCTCCATGAGGATCATATAGGCTGTGTTCTCAGTGATGTCACTGCTGCTCTCTTTGCCCCTGCACCCTGCACCATGAGGATCATATAGGCTGTGTTCTCAGTGATGTCACTGCTGCTCTCTGTGTCCCTGCACCCTGCTCCCTGAGGATCATATAGGCTGGGTTATCAGTGATGTCACTGCTGCTCTCTGTGTCCTTGCACCCTGCTCCCTGAGGATCATATAGGCTTCGTTCTCAGTTATGTCACTGCTGCTCTCTGTGTCCCTGCACCCTGCTCCCTGAGGATCATATAGGCTGTGTTCTCAGTGATGTCACTGCTGCTCTCTGTGTCCCTGCACCCTGCACCATGAGGATCATATAGGCTGTGTTCTCAGTGATGTCACTGCTGCTCTCTGTGTCCATGCACCCTGCTCCCTGAGGATCATATAGGCTGTGTTCTCAGTGATGTCACTGCTGCTCTCTGTATCCCTGCACCCTGCTTCCTGAGGATCATATAGGCTGTGTTCTCAGTGATGTCACTGCTGCTCTGTGTGTCTTCACCCTGCACCCCGAGGATCATATAGGCTGTGCTGTCAGTGATGTCACTGCTGCTCTCTGTGTCCCTGCACCCTGCTCCCTGAGGATCATAAAGGATGTGTTCTCAGTGATGTCTCTGCTGCTCTGTGTCCCTGCACCCTGCTCCCTGGGCATCATATAGGCTGTGTTCTCAGTGATGTCACTGCTGCTCTCTGTGTCCCTGCACCATGCTCCCTGAGTATCATATAGGCTGTGTTCTCAGTGATGTCAATGGCTCTCTCTACTGAATGTATAGGATGCAAATCCGTATTTCCTATACAGCACACAGCAAGTGCTCAACAAAAAATACCAATAGATGGGCTTTTAAAGTGTATGCATTGCTTAGAGACATGTAAAAAGTTTGATGTCAATGGCTCTCTCTACTGAATGTATAGGATGCAAACCCGTATTTCCTATACAGCACACAGCAAGTGCTCAACAAAAATTACCAATAGATGGGCTTTTAAAGTGTATGCATTGCTTAGAGACATGTAAGGATGTGAGTGTTTAGACCCCAATGGATCGGTAATGAAGGGTTGCTGTAAATTTATTTTATTTATTTATTTATATAGTGCCTACAGATTCCGCAGCGCTTACAATTATGGGGTACAAACAAAGACAAGTATCAGACATAAAATTACACAGTAACTATTCAAACAAGAGGCGTGGGGATATGTTGAGGATATGTTGAGGATATGTTGAGGCCAATTAAAGAATGTTATAGGCCTGTCTGAAGAGATGTGTTTTCAGGCCACGTTTGAAACTATGGATGTTGTTGTTGAGTCTGAAGGATTGAGGGATAGCATTCCAGAGAACCGGTGCAGCACGAGTGAAGTCTTAGACACGGGAGTGAGAAGTTAGGATTATAGAAGATGTTAGTGTGAGATCATTAGCAGATCGGAGAGAACGCGTAGGATGGTAGACAGGGAAAATAGAGGAGATGTAGGGAGGTGCAGCATTGTGGAGAGCTTTGTGTGTGAGACTGAGGATTTTGTACTGTATTCTGGACTGAATTTGTAACCAGTGTAGTGACTGGCACAGGGAGGAGGTGTCGGTGTAGCGGCTGTAGAGGAAGATGAGTCTGGCTGCGGCATTAAGGATGGACTGGAGAGGAGAGAGTTTGGAGAAAAGAAGGCCTATTAGTAAAGAGTTACAGTAGTCAAGGCGGGAGTGAATCAAAGCAATAATGAGAGTTTTAGCAGTTTCAGTAGTGAGAAACGGGCGGATTCTTGAAATGTTTTTGAGATGCAGGTGACAAGAACGTGAAAGAGACTGAATATGGGGAGTGAAAGACAGATCAGAGTCAAGTATAACTCCAAGACAGCGAGGCTGCTGCCCGGGAGTTATGGTAGTACCACATACCGAGATGGAAATGTCAGGGTTAGGTACAGTATCAGTTGATGGCGAAAAGACAAGAAGTTCTGTTTTAGAAAGATTTAGTTTCAGATATAAAGAGGACATGATGTCTGAGACGGCAGAGAGACAGTCACTGATATTCTGTAGGAGTGCAGGGGTGATGTTGGCGGAGGAGGTATAGAGTTGGGTGTCACCAGCGTAGAGGTGGTACTGGAAACCAAATCTACTGATTGTTTTTCCAATGGGGGATGTGTAGAGTGAAAAGAGTAGAGGACCCAGGACCGATCCCTGGGGAACCCCGACAGCAAGGGGAAGAGCAGAAGAAGTAGAGCCAGAAAACGAGACGATAAAGAAGCGGCCAGAGAGATAGGGGGAAAACCAGGCGAGAGCAGAGTCCTTGAGACCGATGGAGCGGAGACTACTGAGGAGGAGTTGGTGATCCACAGTGTCAAAAGCCGCAGACAGGTCCAAGAGAATCGGTAAAGAGAAATTGCCATTTGATTTGGCCGTCAGAAGATCGTTAGTGACTTTGGTTAGGGCCGTTTCTGTGGAGTGAAGGGAGCGGAAACCAGACTGTAAGGGGTCAAGGAGAGAGTTCTCGGAGAGATAGCGGATAAGGTGGGAGTAGACCAAGCGTTCCAGGAGTTTGGAGATAAAGGGGAGATTTGAGACGGGTCTATAGTTGGCTGCACAGGACGGGTCCAGAGATGGCTTTTTCAATAGTGGGGTTATGATAGAGTGTTTGAAGGAGGAGGGAAAGACCTCAGAAGAGAGGGAGAGGTTAAAGATTTTAGTTAGGTGACAGCTGATAGCAGGAGAGAGAGACTGGATGAGGTGTGAAGGCATGGGGTCACTAGAGCAGGTAGTGGGGCGGGTGGAGGAGAGGAGCCTGGAAACCTTATCCTCCGTTACAGGCTCAGAAACTGAGAGTGATGAAGAGGAGACGTGACTGGGAATTGGATCAGAACTTTTAGGGGACTGGGAGAGGATTTCATCACGAATGTCATCTATTTCAGTTTTTAAGTATTTGGCCAGGTCTTCAGCACAGAGATCAGTGATTGGGGTCTGTACTTTAGGCCGAAGGAGAGAGTTGAACGTGTCAAAAAGGCGTTTTGGGTAAAATATGTTTGTTTGGCGAGATGAAGAGCGGAGTAATAGGATTTAAGCATGAATTTATAGTGCAGATAGTCTGAAGAAGTTTTAGTTTTCCTCCACAGACGTTCAGCACACCTAGAGCATCGCCTGAGAAAGCAGGTTGTTAGCGTGTGCCAGGGTTGCTGCCGTCTGTGTCGGGAAGTTCGTGTTTTGGATGGTGCCATTTGATCCAGGGTAGACTTTAGGGTGTCATGGTAATGTTTGGCTGCTAGATTAGGGCAGGAGAGAGAAAAGATTGGTGATAGTGAAGATTGTAGAATGTCTATAAATTGACTGGTGTTTATGGCACGCAGGTTTCTGTAAGTGTACAAGGTTGGAGTGTCTGGAAGAGGATAGGAGTTACTGATAGAGAAAGAGAGAAGGTTGTGGTCAGAGAGCTCAAAAGGAGAATTAGTGAATTTAGAGACAGAGCAAAGTCTAGAGAAGATCAAGTCCAGTGTATTCCCATCCTTGTGTGTGGGAGAGTCAGTAAGCTGTGAAAGGGCAAAGGAGGAGGTTTGAGACAGAAGCCGAGAGGCAGAAGTGGAGATTGGGGTATCGATGGAGATATTAAAATCACCCATGATGAATGTAGGTGTTTCTGAGGAAAGAAAGTGAGGGAGCCAGGTGGCAAAATGATCCAGGAACATTTGGGGAGAACCAGGAGGACGATAGATGACCGCCACTCTGAGAGACAATGGTCGGAAGAGCCTGAGGGTGTGGACCTCAAAAGAGGGAAATGTGAGTGAGGGTAATGGGGGGATGACTTGAAAAGTGCATTGTGGGGCTAGAAGCACCCCAACTCCTCCACCATGCCTGGTGTCAGATCTAGGGGTATGGGAAAAGTGAGGGTCACCATAAGATAAAGCAGCGAGAGAAGCAGTGTCAGAAGGTTGTATCCATGTTTCTGCGAGAGCCAGCAGATTAAGAGAATTAGTGAGAAATAAGTCATGAATCTGGGTGAGCTTATTGCACACAGATCGAGAGTTTAGAAGAGCGCAGTTAAAGTTTGTAGTGATTCCGCAAAAGGCAGGTAGTGTAGAGCAACTATTCATGATAGGTGGGCCAGGGTTAGGAGCAATGTCCCCAGCAGCTAAAAGCAGGAGAAAGAAGAGGGAGAGCAGATGGCTGGGTGAAGTGATGGAGCGACTTCTGTGCTGTACCATGGAATGAGGTGACTTTGGGTGGTTTATGATGGTGAGCAGTGCATACGAGCAATACATAGGTGAGGGAAGGAGGCATGGACAGATGTATATAGAGTCCACCGGAGAAATCGGTGGGGGATATAAGAGAAAATGTATCGCAATGATGTAAGTACTAAGTGAGTGCATGTTTGTTTTTTTGTTTTTTTTTTCTGAAAAAGAATGACTTACTTTTGTAGTTATAATGTTGAGTTAGTTCCATTTTGTTCCCTTCTGGTTCAATTCTGGTATAATTCTTGATGTCACACTTAAGAAGCACTTTAGATAGCAGCTTTAGATGGCATATTTGAATGTCTCCAGACCTAAGGTCTAACAGACCTATAGCATATAGCCTATAGGATTAGGATTTTTAAATAGAAGTAATTTACAAATCTGTTTAACTTTCTGGCACCAGTTGATTAAATATTGTTTTTCCAGTGTAGTACCCGTTTAACCCCTTCCCGACCTATGACATACCTGTGCGTCATGGGTGGCAAGGTGTTCCCGACCCATGACATACAGGTACGTCATGAACATTTTCACCGCTACTCGCGGCATCCCGCAGGGCCCGGTAAGATGGTGGCTATCACTGATAGCCAGCCATCTTACCATGCGACCACGGGGGGTTTCATCCCCCCCCCCAGCGATCGCTGCTATCAGCTGGTCAAATCTGACTAGCTGATAGCAGCGTTCACGGGGATCGGGACACACACCGCTCTGCTAAGTGTCCCTGACCCGTCCCCCGGCATCACTTACCCGTCCGAGCGGTCCCGGCACGAGCGATGTTCTCCAGGCGGTCCCGGCGGCGCTGCGTCCCGGAGGTGAGTTTCCGGCAGCAGTGCGGCATCTTCATTGGCAGCAGTGAGATCGCCGTAAAGCGATCTCACTGCTGCCTCTGGGAGTTTCAAAACTGCAACTCCCAGCATGCCCAGACAGCCTTTGGCTTTCTGGGCATGCTGGGAGTTGTAGTTTTGCAACATCTGGAGGTCCTCAGTTTGGAGACCACTGTATAATGGTCTCCAATCTGTGCTCTTCCAGATGTTGCAAAACTACAAATCTCAGCATGCTCAGTCTGTCCAGGCATGCTGGGAGTTGTAGTTCTCTAACATCTGGAAGAGCACAGATTGGAGACCATTATACAGTGGTCTCCAAACTGTGGACCTCCAGATGTTGCAAAACTACAACTCCCAGCATGCCCAGACTGCCCAAGCATGCTGGAAGTTGTAGTTCGGCAACATCTGATCCTTCAGATATTGCCGAACTACAACTTCCAGCATGCCTGGGCAGTCTGGGCATGCTGAGAGTTGTAGTTTTGCAACAACTGGAGGCACACTAGTTGGGAAACATTGTCCGTTTCCTACCTCAGTGCCTCCAGCTGTTGCAATTGTTGCAAAACTATAACTCCTAGCATGCACTGACAGACCATGCATGCTGGGAGTTGTAGTTTTGCAACAGCTGGAGGCACACTGGTTTGGAAACACTAAGTTTGGTTGCAAAACACTTGAAAGTTTATTACTTAACTTAGTGTTTCCAATCCAGTGTTCCTCCAGCTGTTGCAAAACTTCAACTCCCAGCATGCGCGGACAGCCAAAGGGCATGCTCGGAGTTTGCAACAGCTGGATGTTTGCCCCCTCCCCCCAATGTGAATGTACAGGGTACACTCACATGGGCAGAGGTTTACAGTGAGTGCTGCAAGTTTGAGATGGCGCAAATTTTGCGCTGCAGCTCAAACTTCCAGCGGCAAACTTGCTGTGAACCTCTGCCCATGTGACTGTACCCTAAAAACACTACACTACACTGACACTAACCTAAAATAAAAAGTAAAAAACACTACATTTACACATATCCCTACACAGCCCCCCTCCCCAAAAAAATGAAAAACGTCTGGTACGCTACTGTTTCCAAAACGGAGCCTCCAGCTGTTGCAAAATAATAACTCCCAGTATTGCCGGACAGCCATTGACTGTCCAGGCATGCTGGGAGTTTTGCAACAGCTGGAGGCACCCTGTTTGGCAATCATTGGCATAGAATACCCCTATGTCCACCCCTATGCAAATCCCTAATTCAGACCTCAAATGCGCATGGCGCTCTCTCACTTTGGAGCCCTGTCGTATTTCAGGGCAACAGTTTTGGGACACATATGGGGTACCCCTTATTACATTCCATGAGGGGTATAGTTTCCAAAATGGGGTCACATGTGGGGGGGTCCACTGTTCTGGCACCATAGGGGCTTCCTAAATGGGACATGCCCCCCAAAAACCCTTTCAGAAAAACTCACTCTCCAAAATCCCATTGTCGCTCCTTCCCTTCTGAGCCCTCTACTGCGCCCGCCGAACACTTTACATACGCATATGAGGTATTTCCTTACTCAAGAGAAATTGGGTTACAAATTTTAGGGTGATTTCTCTCCTTTTACCCCTTGTAAAATTTCAAAAATTGGGTCTACAAGAAAATGCGAGTGTAAAAAATGAAGATTTAGAATTTTCTCCTTCACTTTGCTGCTATTCCTGTGAAACACCTAAAGGGTTAAAACACTTACTGAATGTCATTTTGAATACTTTGGGGGGTACAGTTTTTATAATGGGGTCATTTATGGGATATTTCTAATATGAAGACCCTTAAAATCCACTTCCAACCTGAACTGGGCCCTGAAAAATTACGATTTTGAAAATCTTGAGAAAATTTGGAAAATTGCTGCAGAACTTTGAAGCCCTCTGGTGTCTTCCAAAAGTAAAAACTTGTCAATTTTTTTTATGCAAACACAAAGTAGACATATTGTATATGTGAATCAATATGTAATTTATTTGGAATATCCATTTTCCTTTCAAGCAGAGACTTTCAAAGTTAGAAACATTTTTTACCATGAAAGAATGCAAATATCAGTGAAATTTTACCAATAACATAAAGTAGAATATGTCACGAAAAAACAATCTCGGAATCAGAATGATAAGTAAAAGCATTCCAGAGTTATTAATGTTTAAAGTGACAGTGGTCAGATTTTCAAAAAATGCCCAGGTCCTGAAGGTGAAAATGGGCTGGGTCATAAAGGGGTTAAAGGTAATCTGCCGGCTGTAAATGATTGACATACATGGATATACATGACAGCAGTGCTTGATAGCTGTTAGGCTATAAAAGGAATGGTATCTTTGCTGGGCCTGGTGCTAAATCCAAATTTTATTTAAAAAAATAATGTTTTTACTATGTAATTCAAGTGTCAAAGAGATGTGTTGTTCTGCTGTCACAGCTAATAGATTGAGACAGAACTGCACTACACTGCACCGAATGGTGAGAAAATAAGAAGGCAATTTGGATATAAAGTCAGTTTCCATAATTTTCAGCATAGTCATCCACACTATATATCTTGTATATGAATTAAGAAGGGACAAGGAGAGGAGAGGGAGCAAGGAGATGTGCCAAGCTACGCACTTTAGCAACTTTGCACTGCATTTTTTTTTACATTTGAAGTAAATGAAGGCCACTTCATAAAGTTTACTTCTAGGTCCAGAAAAGGTACTTTGCAGGTTTTTAGCCTAACAGCTACCCAGCACTGGGGTCAGCTCTATGCATCAGTCATAGCTGACAGACTCCTTTTAAATGTGTATTCTTGTGACTACTGGCCCTGATTAGGAGCATATCACAGTCACAATGAGTAACTCATATAGATAGAGTCTTTGTGGTTCCCCAGCACAGGCTGCTACCCATTGGAGTTCTTGAATGGCTAAGTTAATAATAGGAATCATGGTAATTTGGTCACATGACAACTCCTGCCCAATAGATGCAGGAGCAAGTCCCAACTTCACTCTCTCTCACCTTGGCAAATCAAACAGTGTTTTTAAACAGGAAACTCCTGGAAAAATAAGTTGATCTCAGTCTTTTCTAGTCAGTGAAGGCCTGGCTTTTGCCAGGTGCATTGATTGTTCTACATCCCTGTTATTACTGAGACCAAGAAGTGGACCTAAGATAATGCTAAAGTTATATAGGCCACATGTCACTATTCATGTCTGCTGTCCTGCCAGGATACAGTCCACATTTCAGCCCCAAGAGGAATTTTTTAAAGCACTTATAAGTTATACAAGGGCCGCTCTACATTTCACTGCATCTTTTTTTGGTTTCCATTCCAGTGTTAGCTTATCTGCCAACTCAGGGAGGATTTTCCTGGATATGCTTCTCTGAGTGTCATTTCATAGATTACTACCAAAAGACTGAGTAAAGGGGAGTCCTATGTTGCATTACATCATCGGTACAAATCCCTGAGATCTTCATCCAGTAGTTTCCATAATTCGGACTGCGATCTTGGGTAAGGCTATGCTCACATCATAATTTTGCAGTACGGTTTTGCTTCAGTTTTTTTCCCCCAAAACAGGAAACAAAAAAAATGACAAAACCGTAGGCAAAATTGGATGTTATTAACCCCTTAAGGACCAAGTACGTACAGATACGTCCTGAGTCCTCTCCCTTACTATAACGCAGGGGCAATGGCCGGGACCCGTGGCTAATAGCGCGCGGTACTGATCGCGGTGCCGTGCGCTATTAACCCTTTAGACTGGTCTAAAGTGAAGGTAAACCAATGCTGGTTAGCTCAGGGAGCTGTTCGGGATCGCAGCGGTGAAATCATGGCATCCCGAACAGCTGTAGGAAAGTAGGAGGGTCCGCTTACCTGCCTCCTGTTGTCCGATTGCCGAATGACTGCTCAGTGCTTGAGATCCAGGCATGAGCAGTCAAGCAGCAGAATCATTGATCACTGGTTTCCTATGGGAAACCATTGATCAATGTAAAATATTAGTGTGTGCAGTGTTATAGCCCCCTATGTGAGCTATAACATTGCAAAAAAAGTGAAAAAAGTTAATAAAGATCATTTAACCCATTCCCTAATAAAAGTTTCAATCACCCCCCTTTTCCCATAAAAAAAAAAACTGTGTAAATAAAAATAAACATGTCGATATATAAAATATATTGTTAATTAAACTGTAAAAAATGAATAAAAAGTGATCAAAAAGTTCAATCAATACAAAAAGGATACCGTTAAAAACTTCAGATCACGGTGCAAAAAATGAACCCTCATACCGCCCCATAAACCAAAAAAATAAAAAAAGTTATAGGGGTCAGAAGATGACAATTTTAAATGTATACATTTTCCTGCATGTAGTTATGATTTTTTCCAGAAGTACGACAAAATCAAACCTATATAAGTAGGGTATCATTTTAACCTTATGAAAAATGTACTGCGTAGAAACGGAAGGCCCCAAAAGATACAAAATTATGTTTTTTCTTCCAGTTTGTCGCACAATGATTTTTTCCCCGTTTCGTCATAAATTTTTGGTAAAATGATTGTTGTCATTAGAACGTAGAATTGGTGGCGCAAAAATAAAGAAAAATAAGATATCATATTGATTTTTAGGTGCAACATTTAAAGAGTTATGATTTTTTAAAGGTAAGGAGGAAAAAATGAAAGTGCAAAAACAGAAAAACCCCTGGTCCTTAAAGGGGTACTCCCGTGGAAAACTTTTTGTTTTTAAATCAACTGGTGCCAGAAAGTTAAACAGATTTGTAAATTACTTCTATTAAAAAATCTTAATATTTCCAGTACTTTTTAGGATCTGTATACTACAGAGCAAATGGTTTTCTTTTTGGAACACAGAGCTCTCTGCTGACATCATGACCACAGTGCTCTCTGCTGACATCTCTGTCCATTTTAGGAACTGTCCAGAGCAGCATATGTTTGCTATGGGGATTTTCTCCTACTCTGGTCAGTTCCTAAAATGGACAGATATGTCAGCAGAGAGCACTGTGGTCATGATGTCAGTAGAGAGCTCTGTGTTCCAAAAATAAAACCATTTCCTCTGTAGTATTCAGCAGCTAATAAGTACTGGAAAGATTTAGATTTTTAATAGAAGAAATTCAGAAATCTGTTTAAAGGGGTACTCTGGTGCTAATACATCTTATCCCCTATCCAAAGGATAGGGGATAAGATGTCTGATCGTGGGAGTCCCGCAGCTGGGGACACCCGTGATCATGCACGCGGCACCCCGTTTGTAATTAGTCCCGGAGCGTGTTCGCTCCGGGTCTGATTACGGTCGACCACAGGGCCGGCGGCGTGTGACGTCACGCCTCCGCCCCCGTGTGACGTCACGCTCCGCCCCTCAATGCAAGCCTATGGGAGGGGGCGTGATAGCTATTCTGATTACAAACGGGGTGCAGCGTGCATGATCACGGGTGTCCCCAGCTGCAGGACTCCCGCGATCAGGCATCTTATCCCCTATCCTTTGGATAGGGGATAAGATGTGTACGCACCGGAGTACCCCTTTAACTTTCTGGCACCAGTTGATTTAAAAAAAAAAAAGTTTTCCATGGGAGTACCCCTTTAAGGGAAACAATATACAGTTTTTATACTGGTCAACAATCCTTTCCACAGCCACCTGCGGACTCCCACAGTCGGAGGATGTGCAGGAGCTGTCCCTCATTTCTGCAGTACTACATCCCTGGGCTGTGGGAGTCTGCAAGCGGCTTTGGAGTAAATAAAAAAACAAATAAAAAAAACAGACAAAATTGTGCACTAAATTGTACAGGTACAAAAACTTACACAACTGGATACATCTAGTTGTGTGAGTAAATGTATGGCAAGTCAATGGATATCATTTGCATCGCGGTTGTATATGGTTTTCAAATAGAAACCGTATATGGCAACAAAACAGCAAAAATGTGATGTGAATGCACCCTAACAGAGAACGTTAACAACCACATACAGTATCTGCAGAGCAAATATTCATGTACATGTGCTAACAAAGCACCAAGGCATATCTGCCAAAGAAGTATTTAATTAAAGGGACAGTGACCAAATCTGCATTCTCCTGACTCCTAAGTTGTACTTTTCAAAAGCTGTATTTCAAGAGGCTCCTGTGGTCTCATCTTACTACAGTGTTAGCTAAATAAAGTCAATGAAACCTGAATTTGAGTTGCCATTCTTTCTACATGCGTACATTATTCTGTGTATAGTGTATAAATTTTAATTTTATATCAGACAGGAGGCTCACATTATTTGCATATTCTTTCTTTTACTGGTAATATAGCAACAACATTAAACGTTTTATCACATAAATAAGAGAAAAAACTTTGATAACAGCTTGGTACAGGTATCACACATAAACATGCTACAGGTGAACAGGTAGCCAATAGGAATCCCAGGTATGCTATATAAGGACCTGACGATTGCAGCTCCTCCTCTTTCTTTGCTGCTGGGATTACAGATAAGTTCTATGTTTTTTAATGTGGCTAATTATTCTTCAATTAAACTCACTTTTCTTACATGCTGTCCTACTGGGACGTCTTAAATATAATACCTTCTTCCTTACTTTACCATACCTTCCTTATACGTGGGCATAGGTTGCTTATCCTACCTTCTCAGGTTTTCCTATATATTCTATATACATATATATATATTTACATTACTTTCTTACTTCTCTTGTATTCCCTTCTTATATCTTACATTCGCATTTGCGTTGTATTCGCGCCATTAGCGAGGCCGCATCTCGCGCTCCTCGCTCGCGCTGTTCACTCGCGCCGTCCTCTGCATCTGTGACGTAGCTCCCTTCTCAGTTATCGCGAGATCTCGTTCAGTTGGTGATCAACTGGCCGTTCCCGCCCTCTCCTCATTCGCTGAGGAGAAAGGAAGTCAGACCGGACCTCCACCATTGGCCTAATGCTATTCTGACTCAATTTTCCATATTATACAGTACTGTACTGCCACCCGGTGTCCTTTTCAGGACACTGTCGTCCATTTATCTCAAATTTATTTAATTTAATTTAATAATTTAATATTTGCTCAGTTTTTCTCCTCATAATAATAGCCTTAATAACACCATAGCATTATAAATATTGCTTAATATATTTTATATTTACACCTTCCTATTATTACTTATCAATTAGTTATAATTAATTAATTTACCCATATATTTTAAAAGATTTCATATATTTACACTATGTCCTGTGAACAACTTTCAAATAAAGATCCTAAGGGTTCTTTACCACATGATATACAGGACTTAATTGACCAATCAGTGGCCAAATCTGTTAAAAGTGCAGTAACTGAGGCAATGTCCTCTATGCAGGATGCTATGGCTTTGTCTGTGGCACGTTCAATCACACAGCTTTCTGCTCAAAAACCTCATTCAGAAGGCGCACCTAAAAAATGCCCCCATAAGAGACCTCTCACATCAGACGACCCTTCCACTGTTCCTCATAATAAGGGTCAGGATCAATTTTCAGGCATGCATTCATCCTGCTGCCAACATTCAGATGCTTCCACATCGCATCCTCAACCCTCTTCCCGGGAGGAAGATATTAATTTACGGGGTGAGAAGGCCTCAAAACGTACAAAGCCTAACTCCTTTAAGGAAACTAATGATTCCGACTCAGAGTATGATTCGGATGATTGTGATAAGGCAGAACCCTCTTATGATAATATGGAATCTGAGGGCGATGACAATAACTTTGAGGAAACCCAAACTTCTGCCTCTACTATTTATGATTCATTGGGATTGCCTTATTTTGATCCCTCACAAATATCACACCCCAGATCGGGTGAATGGTCCACCAACCCTCAGGTTGACAAGTTCATCTCATACTGGCTAAAAAAGGGCTTAGATAAAAAACAGAGGAACAAGTTACGGGCAGAATGCCCAAGACCCACTCTTACAGTAGATACTGCACAAACTCCAGAAATTGACCCTGTCCTCATAAAATATATACAAAAATCCGGCAAGAACCCTAAAAATGATGTGGACCGGAGTTTTAAATCATGTCAAGACAAATTTTTGGACCTCTTAGGCCCTATAGCCAAAATAATTGATATCACTGAGGAAGCTGCCGCCTCAGGTACTCCAATTGACATCCCTACCATGAGGGGTTGGACCCAACGGGCCATGTGCCTATATGGCAATGTAAATCAGGCCTTCTGTACGGAACGAAGACGTTCCATACTTATGAAACTAGACCCTCAATTGGCCAACTTGGCTTCCTCAGAAACCTCCAAACCAACAGAGGGTCTGTTATTCGGGGATAGTTTTGTTAAGGAAATCTCCAAGTACGTGGGTCTTTTCTCCAGCCTAGATAAGGCCCAAACGTCTTTAAAAAAGGTATTTTCGAACAAGATTTTTGGGAGGGCTGGGAAAAGTAGGGGCCGTTTTCCCAGCCGGGCCAATCAATACCGAACCCAATATAGAGGCCCCCAACCTCAACCTGACAGGTCCAACTTCACCCCTCCAGTTGTCCAACCACAACCATTCTTTCCAACCCGGGCACGGCCATGGAGGGCAAGAGGCCAGAGAGGCACATACAGATCCAGACCTGCAGGTAAGTCACCTCAATTTTTCCCATCCTCCAGTGGGTGGAAGACTCCTTCTTTTTTCCCAGAATTGGGAGGAGGTGTCTTCCGACCAGTGGATTCTGTCAACTGTGAAAGGCTATATAATAGAATTCATGTCTCTCCCAATATAATCTCATCTTCCTCATCCTATCCACTTCTCAAAAGAGGATCAGATCCTGGTAGACTCAGAGATAATAGAACTTTCCTAAAAAAATGCAATAGTTCAAGTACCCCTCAATTCTCCAGGGTTCATAAGCAATCTGTTCTTAGTAAAGAAAAAAGATGGAGGTCACAGACCTGTCATAAATCTCAAAATACTGAACAATTTTGTTCAATATCGCCATTTCAAGATGGAAGGTATCCATCTACTAAAGGATCTTCTCCTTCAAGACGATTGGTTGATCAAGATCGACCTGAAAGACGCATATCTAACAGTCCCTATCCATCTATCCTCTCAACAATTCCTCCAATTTCTTTGGAAAGGCAAGAAATGGCAGTTCACCTGCCTTCCTTTTGGTCTGTCGTCGGCCCCTTGGTGCTTTACCAAACTAATGAAACCTGCCATTGCTGTGCTCAGATCCCGAGGTGTGCGTCTAATTATTTACTTAGACGACATTCTCATTATGGCATCCTCTCGTACTCAGGCTTACACCCATATGGAGTGGACTCTGTCACTTTTGTCTTATCTAGGCTTTTTGATCAATTACGACAAATCTATCCTTTCCCCATCTCAAGAACTGGAATTTTTAGGATTCCTGATCAATACCAAATCTGCTCTTTTAAGCCTTCCTCCAAAGAAACTGAAGACAATACGGAAAGAAATTCATTCCTTATTGAACAAAGATCTTATATCCCTTCGGGCCATAGCTCGTATAGTAGGTCTTTTATCGGCCTCAATTCAGGCAATCTTTCCGGCTCCGTTACACTACAGAGCCCTTCAGCGATTGAAGATTCAACACCTTCAAGACGGTCTAGGGTACTCGAGCGAGATCCCTCTCTCTTCAGAAGCCAGAGAAGAATTGATATGGTGGCTCCATCATATCCAGGAATGGAACGGGAAAACAGTTTTTCTCTCCAGACCGGATGTGATTTTGGAATCAGACGCCAGTCTATTAGGTTGGGGAGCTCGGATGGGATCTCTTTCGACAGGGGGCAAATGGTCCCCAAGGTCGGAATCCCTTTTGCATATCAACTATCTGGAACTCAAAGCGGGATTTTTTGCTCTCAAAAGTTTTACAAAACATATGTCTCACTGCTGCGTTCTCCTTCGTATGGACAACATAACTGCTGTCCAATACGTAAATCGCTTAGGAGGGACAAAATCAGAAACTCTTGCCAACCTAACAAAGGAACTCTGGCATTTCTGTCTGGACAGAGATATTATCCTAAAGGCGGAATACCTTCCAGGTTTATCCAATACTGTAGCAGATTGGAATTCGTGTCATCTTACAGATTACAGCGATTGGAAGTTGGATTCTGCAGTATTTCACCAAATCAATCTTCTTTGGGGCCCCCTTCACCTGGATCTATTTGCATCCAGGCTCAATCGTCAACTCCCACTGTTCTTCAGCTGGCGTCCGGACCCGGAAGCGTCAGGGGTAGATGCTCTCTTGCAAAATTGGCCTACACAGACTCTTTATGCTTTTCCCCCATTCAATCTGATATCCAGAGTTCTAATTCAGACTCTCATTCAGAAGTCGACCATAGTTCTAATCACTCCTTGGTGGCCGACTCAATCCTGGTTTCCCCAGATCCTGAGCATGTTACTGGACTTTCCGAGAATCATTCCATCCTTCCAGGATCTCCTCCAGGACCCTGCCAACAATCCTCACCCTCTGATTGTATCCCATCAACTTCCTCTGGTTGCTTGGTTAATTTCGGGCCGAACTCATTTGACTCGGAATTTTCTCTCTCAACTAGAGCTCTTCTCTCAGAGGCCTGGGCTCCAGGTACCAGGACTGCTTACCGATCAGCCTGGAAACTTTGGGTTGATTAGTGCACACGCAGGGATTTGGATCCCGTACGTGCACCTATCTCCCATATCTTAAACTATCTTTCCAAATCCTTTGATGATGGAAAAGCTTATCGTACTATCAATATTTATCGTTCAGCTATTTCCTTTTATCATGAACCCATTAATTCTATTCCTGTTGGTCAAAATTCTTTGGTATGTAAACTACTTAAAGGTATTCGCCTCAAACGTCCTCCTCAACCCAAGTACCAATCTACTTGGGACGTTAATCTGATTCTTGACTTGTTTCTCTCTTGGGAAGATAATGAACTTCTGTCCCTTACACACTTAACTCTTAAACTTACCACACTATTATGTCTAATTTCCATCAAAAGAGTTTCCGATGTTAAGGCTCTTGATATCTCTCATCGTCAATATTCTCCCCATGGGGTACTATTCAGGATTCAAAGGAGAACAAAAACTAATATTCAGGAAGTATTTTATCCTGCTTTTCCACATCATGATAAACTCTGTGTTGTCAGATGTCTTAAATCTTACGAATCCAGGACAAGTTCTTTCAGACCTCCCTCTGCTACTCAACTGCTTATTTCATTCCGTAAACCGCATAATCCAGTTTCCCCAGCCTCCATAGCTAGGTGGATTAGGCAGGTCATGTCTCTCGCTAACATCGATATCTCTCTTTTCGGAGCTCATTCTACTAGAGGAGCTGTCTCTACTAAGCTGATCGTATCAGGAGGTTCTCTTTCAGATGTTCTCAAAGCTGCAGACTGGTCTTCAGAATCTACATTTAAAACCTTTTACTTCAGACCTGTATCTCATGTTTCCTTGTCTTTACTCAGATAACTGTATAGCATATCATTGTTTATGTCAAGCTTTAAACTTGCAAATAATGTGAGCCTCCTGTCTGATATAAAATTGAAGATTTTCCTAACCCTTATGACGGAAAATATAGATTTTATGAAAGACAGGAGGCGAGCATTATCCCTCCCTACCCACCCTTTAACATTTTATGTTTTCTTTTTCAGCTTACTAATACTTACAGATTTTGGGAAAATCTCGCCTCCTTTACATATTCCTGGATCATCTCCATGTTCCTGTGTCAAGCATTTCTTCACCTTCTTCGTTGATAGTTACCTTCCAACATCCTTGTTTCTTCATTCCTGAGAGGACGTCTTCCGGAATTCACTTCTTTCCTACAGTTCCAGTTACTTCTGACAATTTTTTGTGATTTATTGTATGAACGTATATCACCAAAGAAAGAGGAGGAGCTACAATCGTCAGGTCCTTATATAGCATACCTGGGATTCCTATTGGCTACCTGTTCACCTGTAGCATGTTTATGTGTGATACCTGTACCAAGCTGTTATCAAAGTTTTTTCTCTTATTTATGTGATAAAATGTTTAATGTTGCTGCTATATTCCCAGTAAAAGAAAGAATATGCAAATAATGCTCGCCTCCTGTCTTTCATAAAATATATATTTTCCGTCATAAGGGTTAGGAAAATCTTCAATTATAATCAGATATCAGAAATAATTTATAGAAATTTATAAAGTTCAGTCCATTACTTATCATTCACAAATTTACTATTAGAATTATTATTTCTAAATATTATTTATTTATTTATTTCATAATGACTCTGGTTTAGATTTTCTGCTCTTTAAGTTTTCCACTTGTATTGATTGTAAATGTTACACTAATGGGAATTAGGTTTTAGACTTGCTGAAAGACCCTGGAAACCAGTTCCTGTATGTGTGCAGTAAATATGAAGCTACAGCTAAACAAATGTCAGCTGACGCCTCTGGTTAACACACATTTTAAAAGCAACATTCAAATATATTATTCATGTTGTTAATAAAACATAGAGATGCTGCATGATTCTTTTAGACAAATTGATCAAGCATCAACTGCACAGTACATCAATCTCTACATTTGTACTCGATCCAGCCCGGCACTGTAAGGCAAAGAAGAAAATGTATAAAGGCAGAGAAGCCCAGTCCCATCAAAATTCTGACTATCCATAATCCTTAAAGGGCACCAATCTTATCCTTTTCCTTTATGCCAGTATAAAATGTGCCATAAAATAACAGAAAAAAGGTGGTATCTTAACGCAAATTGGTCATTTTTACTGCGATTTTGGAAAATTGCAGCAGAAACGGCAAAAATGCAGAAAAGCAATGCTGTAAAAATTCAATGTTTGAAAACAGGCAAAAGTCTTTCAATCTTTATAAAATAACTCAATTATTATTATAGATCAAATCGCTTTTGCCTCATTACTATTTTTCTAAAAAAAAAAAAAATGCAAAAAACACATCATAACTGCTCCTAATGTAAACTGAACCAATTTATGAGTCTGATGAGTTCACACCTGGGTAAACTCCAGCAGCCTGATTAGATGACTAGGTGCAGTGATCAAATGCCACACTCACAGACTATTTATGGCAAATGAAGGCTCAATTATCAAATCATTTCAGAGTGAAATTGTAATGAAAAAGCAGGTAAAACAGGTGAGCACAAGGCATACACAAGAACTTAATTATTCTGTAACAATAGCCTATTGGTAATAGAAACTTCAAATACAAGCCAAATATAGTCTCCCCCTACCCCACCGATTTTGGTAAGATGCTTCATAAATTATGGATGCAAATGAATCATTTTGTTTTGTACTGTGTTACCAACCCAGCTTGCTAGTTGAAAAACTTTATTGATTCTTCTCTTTTGTCCTGTCTGATGGCTTTATTAGATTTAGTCATTTCGTTCCAAGGCTTGAGTTCATTCGGGTGCTAATTAAAATCACGGCAATCACTTTACGGCCAGCTTTAAACATCCTAGCAGTTCTTCTGAGACCCGCGCAGGAACAGATGGGCACCTTATTAAAACTTGTAAAAGAAAAGCTAACCCAATTTAGAAACATGTTATGATTTGCATCAGTTTAAACGCATTGCTATACTACTCTGATATGTCATCATTTTATAGGAACATTTGGCAGGTGCACAGGCCATCTGGGCCCTGTAAAACTTCTGCCCACTGGTTCCCCAGTGAATAGTTACAGAATTATGGTTTGATTGCAATCAATAACTTTGTTCATGGAAAAGGATAAATAACTGATGACTTTTTGTCAGCTTTAGAGGATTTGTTGGATTTGATAACAACAAAAGCTTAATGGCAAAAACATAATTGGCTCTTAAATGTAATTGGACCAGAAAAGATAGCATGTTACAACCCATAAAAAAAAAAATATATATATATATATATATATATATATATATATATATATATGTATATATATATATATATATATATATATATATATATATATATATATTATTGGTTAGCATACTTTTTATGTTTAAAGAGGTTGCCTGAAATAAGACAACCTAGCTTTACAACACATGCTGTAATCTCTATACATATATATATATATATATATATATATATATATATATATATAATTTTTTTTATTATTAACTGGTTTCAGAAAGTTATACAGCATTGTAAATGACATATAAGATTCAAACCTTCAGCTGCTGTATGTGCTAGAAGAAGTCCTGTAGTTCTTTCCACTGCGACATGGTTCTCCCTGCTGCCACTCCTGTCCATGTCAGGAACTGTCCAGACCAGGAGAGATTTGCTCTATAGGTTTACTTCTGCTCTAGATCATTTCTAACATGGACGATTAGTTGCATCTAATATCCTCTGTTCCTTTTAAAAGGGTACTCCGCCCCTAGACATCTTATCCCCTATCCAATGAATAGGGGATAAGATGTCAGATCGCCCCGGTCCCACTGCTGGGAGCCCTGGGATGCCCACTGCGGCACCACGCTCTCATTACAGCACAGAGCGAGTTCGCTCTGTGCGTAATGACAGGCGATACGGGGGATGGAGCAATGTGACGTCATGGCTACACCCCTCATGACATCACGGCCCATCCCCTTAATGCAAGTATATGGGAGGGGGCGTGATGACCGCCAAGCTCCCTCCCATAGACTAGTATTGAAAGGGGCGGACCGTGACGTCATGAGGGGTGGAGCCGTGATGTAACGGTGCTCAGGCCCCTGTACCGCCCGTCATTATGTGCAGAGCGAACTCGCTCTATGCTGTAATGAGAGCGTTGTGCAGCAGCGGGGATCGCAGGGCTCCCCAGCAGTGGGACCGCGGCGATCTGACATCTTATCCCCTATCATTTGGATAGGGGATAAGAAGTCTAGGGGCGGAGTATCCCTTTAATTTTCTTCGTTTAAGACACCACTGGGAAAACAAAATGAGAACTATAGTCTTATTTAACAAAGTAACAAAAAGTTAGAAAATTTATTGTTTATGGTACATATGAGATGAATCACTCATTTCTAATTTTCCTTTAAACCCACAGAATCATGAGTATACCCGTCGCTGCTGCACGAGAGGGTTATGAAGCGAGCTCAGGAGCTGAGCTCGCATCATACTCGCATGGTTCCGGCTGCTATCAGCAACTAGGACCCATGGCTAATGCCTGACATCGCCGTTCTGGCAGATGTCCAGCATTAACTCTTTAGACGTGATGATCAAAATTAATCGCCGCGTCTAAAAGTGAAAGTAAAAGCATCCCGGCAGCTCAGTAAAATCACGATGTCCCGATCAGCTAGGACGCAGCAGGACGGTATCTTACCTGCATCCTGAGCGTCTGAATGTCGATTGATTGCTGCAAGCCTGAAATCCAGGCTTGAGCAATCAGCCGCCGATAACACTGATCAATGCAAAGCTATGGCTTTGCAGTGATCAGGGTAAAAGAGTGTGTGCAGTGTGTGCAGTGTTACAGCCCCCTATGGGAGCTATAACACTGCCCAAAAAAAAGCGAAAAAAAGTTTATAAAGATCATTAATACCCTTCCCTAATAAAAGTTTGAATCACCCCCCCCCTTTTCCCATAAATAAAAAAAAACCTGTGTAAATAAAAATAAATATAAACATATGTGATATCGTTGTGTGCGTAAATGCCCAAACTATAAAAATATATTGTTAACTAAACTGCAAGGTCAATCGCGTACACGCAAAAAAAAAATCGAAAATTGCGTATTTTTGGTCACTTTTTATAACATAAAAAAGAACAAAAATCGATCAAAATGTCTGATCAAAACAAAAATGGCATCTATAAAAACTTCAGATCGCGGCGCCAAAAATTAGCCCTCATACCACCCCGTACATGGAACAATAAAAAGTTATAGGGGTCAGAAGAGGACAATTTTAAACTTATACATTTTTCTGCATGTAGTTATGAGTTTTTTCTGAAGTAATAAAATATCAAACCTATATAAGTAGGGTATAATTTTAATCGTATGGACCTACAGAATAAAGATAAGGTGTCATTTTTAATGAAAAATGCACTGCGTAGAAACCGAAGCCCCCAAAATTTACAAAATGTTTTTTTTTTCTTCCATTTTGTCGAGCAATGATAATTTTTTCCCCGTTTTGCCTTAAGGGGTTAAAGGGGTACTCCGGTGGAAAACTTTTTTTTTTAAATCAACTGGTGCCAGAAAGTTAAACAGATTTGTAAATTACTTGTATTAAAAAAAATCTTAATCCTTCTAGTACTTATTAGCTGCTGAATACTACAGACGACATTCTTTTATTTTTGGAACACAGAGCTCTCTGCTGACATCATGACCACAGTTGACATCTCTGTCCATTTTAAGAACTGTCCAGAGTAGAAGAAAATCCCCATAGCAAACATATGCTGCTCTGGACAGTTCCCAAAATGGACAGAGAATGGACTGTGTTCCAAAAAGAAAAGAATTTCCTCTGTAGTATTCAGCAGCTAATAAGTACTAGAAGAATTAAGATTTTTTTTAATAGAAGTAATTTACAAATCTGTTTAACTTTCTGGCACCAGTTTATTATTTAAAAAAAAAAAAAAAAAAAAAAAAAAAAAAGCTTTCCAGGGAAGTACCCCTTCAAGATTTCAGGCAGAAAAATAAGAGCTCTGCTTTTTTACAGTATGAGTAATCATATAAAATGGCAATTTCTACACCAAAAATTCTGTATAGAACCATGTAAACTTTTTATGCATATTTGGGATATTGTACAATAAAACATGAAATGTATGAATGTGCCTTTATGTGTTTATTCTTCTACACCATAGCATCAAACTTCTCTTTATATATGTGTGTGTGTGTGTGTGTGTGTGTGTGTGTGTGTGTGTGTATATATATATATATATATATATATATATATATATAAAATGTTTTTTATTAAACTGTTCCAGAAACATCATAAGTTTATTACCATATTGATTTTCTATACTTATATAGTAGAATTCTGAAAGTTATTATAAAAAAAAAACTGACACACAGAAATTATGAACCAATTGAAGAAAAAAAAAGCACTGAAGTTCCATAGTTCATAACACAAACATATGTAATCCTAGTGTCACCGTTAATTCAATTTATTGGCAAATGTGTAAAACAGACTCACAGTGAGAAATGAATGTCAGAGAGGGAGTTGTTGGAATTAAATGAAACTGTAAACAGTCATGGCCGTAAATGTTGGCACCCCTGAAAATTAAGTATTTCTCACATAAAAGGATTGCAGCAACACATGTTTTGCTATACACATGTATATTCCCTTTGTGTGCATTGGAACTAAACCAAAAAGGAGGAAAAAAAGCTAATTGGACATAATATCACACCAAACTCCAAAAATGGGCTACACAAAATTATTGGCACCCTTTAAAAATTGTAAAAAAAAAAAACAAGATTGTTTCAAGCATGTGATGCTCCTTTAAACTCACCTGGGGCAAGTAACATGTGTGGGCAATATAAAAATCACACCTGAAAGCAGATAAAAAGGAGAGAAGTTCACTTAGTATTTGCATTGTGTGTCTGTGTGTGTCACACTAAGCATAGACAACAGAAAGAGGAGCAAATAACTGTCTGAGGACTTGGAACCAAAATTGTGGAAAAATATCAATTATCTCAAGGTTACAAGTCCATCTCCAGAGATCTAGATTTGCCTTTGTCCACAGTACACAACATTATCAAGAAGTTTGCAACCCATGGCACTGTAGCTAATCTCCCTGGGCGTATATAGAAGAGAAAAATTTATGAAAGGATAAGCAGCCCCAAACAAGCTCCAAAGATATTAAAGCTGTCCTGCAGGATCAGGGAGCATCAGTGTCAGCGCGAACTATCCATCGACATTAAAATTAAATAAAACGCTATGGCAGGAGACCCAGGAGGACCCCACTGCTGACACATTAAAAAGCAAGACTACATTTTCCCAAAATGAACTTGAGTAGGCCAAAATCCTTCTGGGAATACATCTTGTGGACAGATAAGACTAAGATAGAGCTTTTTGGTAAAGCACATCATTCTACTGTTTACTGAAAACGGAATGAGGCCTACAAAAAAAAGAACACAGTACCTACAGTGAAATATGGTGGAGGTTCAATTATGTTTTGGGGTTGTTTTGCTGCCTCTGGCACTGGGTGCCTTGAATGTGTGCATGAAATCTTAGGATTACCAACTGATTTTGGATCGCACTGTACAGCCCAGTGTCAGAAAGCTGGGTTTGCGTCCGAGATCTTCCAGCAGGACAATGAAGCCAAACATACGTCAAAAAGCAGCCAGAAATGGATGGCAACTGTTACGCCGAGCGCTCCGGGTCCCCGCTCCTCCCCGGAGCGCTCGCTACACTCTCCCCGCTGCAGCGCTCCGGTCAGATCCACTGACCCGGGGCGCTGCGATTCCGCTTCCAGCCGGGATGCGATTCGCGATGCGGGTAGCGCCCGCTCGCGATGCGCACCCCGGCTCCCGTACCTGACTCGCTCTCCCTCGGTCCTGTCCCGGCGCGCGCGGCCCCGCTCCCTAGGGCGCGCGCGCGCCGGGTCTTTGCGATTTAAAGGGCCACTGCGCCGCTGATTGGCGCAGTGATTCCAATTAGTGTCTTCACCTGTGCACTTCCCTATATCACCTCACTTCCCCTGCACTTCCTTGCCGGATCTTGTTGCCATCGTGCCAGTGAAAGCGTTTCCTTGTGTGTTCCTAGCCTGTGTTCCAGACCTCCTGCCGTTGCCCCTGACTACGATCCTTGCTGCCTGCCCCGACCTTCTGCTACGTCCGACCTTGCTTCTGTCTACTCCCTTGTACCGCGCCTATCTTCAGCAGCCAGAGAGGTGAGCCGTTGCTAGTGGATACGACCTGGTCACTACCGCCGCAGCAAGACCATCCCGCTTTGCGGCGGGCTCTGGTGAAAACCAGTAGTGACTTAGAACCGATCCACTAGCACGGTCCACGCCAATCCCTCTCTGGCACAGAGGATCCACTACCTGCCAGCCGGCATCGTGACAGTAGATCCGGCCATGGATCCCGCTGAAGTTCCTCTGCCAGTTGTCGCTGACCTTACCACGGTGGTCGCCCAGCAGTCACAACAGATAGCGCAACAAGGCCAACAGCTGTCTCAACTGACCGTTATGCTACAGCAGTTACTACCACAGCTTCAGCAGTCATCTCCTCCGCCAGCTCCTGCACCTCCTCCGCAGCGAGTGGCCGCTCCTGGTCTACGCCTATCCTTGCCGGATAAATTTGATGGGGACTCTAAGTTTTGCCGTGGCTTTCTTTCCCAATGTTCCCTGCATCTGGAGATGATGTCGGACCTGTTTCCCACTGAAAGGTCTAAGGTGGCTTTCGTAGTCAGCCTTCTGTCTGGAAAAGCCCTGTCTTGGGCCACACCGCTCTGGGACCGCAATGACCCCGTCACTGCCTCTGTACACTCCTTCTTCTCGGAAATCCGAAGTGTCTTTGAGGAACCTGCCCGAGCCTCTTCTGCTGAGACTGCCCTGTTGAACCTGGTCCAGGGTAATTCTTCCGTTGGCGAGTATGCCGTACAATTCCGTACTCTTGCTTCAGAATTATCCTGGAATAATGAGGCCCTCTGCGCGACCTTTAAAAAAGGCCTATCCAGCAACATTAAAGATGTTCTGGCCGCACGAGAAATTCCTGCTAATCTACATGAACTTATTCACCTAGCCACTCGCATTGACATGCGTTTTTCCGAAAGGCGTCAGGAGCTCCGCCAAGATATGGACTCTGTTCGCACGAGGCGTTTCTTCTCCTCGGCTCCTCTCTCCTCTGGTCCCCTGCAATCCGTTCCTGTGCCTCCCGCCGTGAAGGCTATGCAGGTCGACCGGTCTCGCCTGACACCTCAAGAGAGGACACGACGCCGCATGGAGAACCTCTGCCTGTACTGTGCTAGTACCGAACACTTCCTGAGGGATTGTCCTATCCGTCCTCCCCGCCTGGAAAGACGTACGCTGACTCCGCACAAAGGTGAGACAGTCCTTGATGTCTACTCTGCTTCTCCACGTCTTACTGTGCCTGTGCGGATGTCTGCCTCTGCCTTCTCCTTCTCTACTGTGGCCTTCTTGGACTCTGGATCTGCAGGAAATTTTATTTTGGCCTCTCTCGTCAACAAGTTCAACATCCCAGTGACCAGTCTCGCCAGACCCCTTTACATCAATTGTGTAAACAATGAAAGATTGGACTGTACCATACGTTTCCGCACGGAGCCCCTTCTAATGAGCATCGGATCTCATCACGAGAGGATTGAACTTTTGGTCCTCCCCAATTGCACCTCGGAAATTCTCCTTGGACTTCCCTGGCTTCAACTTCATTCCCCAACCCTGGATTGGTCCACTGGGGAGATCAAGAGTTGGGGGCCCTCTTGTTCCAAGGACTGTCTAAAACCAGTTCCCAGTAACCCTTGCCGTGACTCTGTGGTTCCTCCAGTAACCGGTCTCCCTAAGGCCTATATGGACTTCGCGGATGTTTTCTGCAAAAAACAAGCTGAGACTCTACCTCCTCACAGGCCTTATGATTGTCCTATCGACCTCCTCCCGGGCACTACTCCACCCCGGGGCAGAATTTATCCTCTCTCTGCCCCAGAGACTCTTGCCATGTCTGAATACGTCCAGGAAAATTTAAAAAAGGGCTTTATCCGTAAATCCTCCTCTCCTGCCGGAGCCGGATTTTTCTTTGTGTCCAAAAAAGATGGCTCCCTACGTCCTTGCATTGACTACCGCGGTCTTAATAAAATCACGGTTAAGAACCGCTACCCCCTACCCCTCATCTCTGAACTCTTTGATCGCCTCCAAGGTGCCCACATCTTTACTAAATTGGACTTAAGAGGTGCCTATAACCTCATCCGCATCAGAGAGGGGGATGAGTGGAAAACGGCATTTAACACCAGAGATGGACACTTTGAGTATCTGGTCATGCCCTTTGGCCTGTGCAACGCCCCTGCTGTCTTCCAAGACTTTGTTAATGAAATTTTTCGTGATCTGTTATACTCCTGTGTTGTTGTATATCTGGACGATATCCTAATTTTTTCTGCCAATCTAGAAGAACACCGCCAGCATGTCCGTATGGTTCTTCAGAGACTTCGTGACAATCAACTCTATGCCAAAATTGAGAAATGTCTGTTTGAATGCCAATCTCTTCCTTTTCTAGGATATTTGGTCTCTGGCCAGGGACTACAAATGGATCCAGACAAACTCTCTGCCGTCTTAGATTGGCCACGCCCCTCCGGACTCCGTGCTATCCAACGCTTTTTGGGGTTCGCCAATTATTACAGGCAATTTATTCCACATTTTTCTACCGTTGTGGCTCCTATCGTGGCTTTAACCAAAAAAAATGCCGATCCCAAGTCTTGGCCTCCTCAAGCGGAAGACGCCTTTAAACGACTCAAGTCTGCCTTTTCTTCGGCTCCCGTGCTCTCCAGACCTGACCCTTCCAAACCCTTCCTATTGGAGGTTGATGCCTCCTCAGTGGGAGCTGGAGCTGTTCTTCTACAAAAAAATTCTTCCGGGCATGCTGTCACTTGTGGTTTTTTTTCTAGGACCTTCTCTCCGGCGGAGAGGAACTACTCCATCGGGGATCGAGAGCTTCTAGCCATTAAATTAGCACTTGAGGAATGGAGGCATCTGCTGGAGGGATCAAGATTTCCAGTTATTATTTACACCGACCACAAGAACCTCTCCTACCTCCAGTCTGCCCAACGGCTGAATCCTCGCCAGGCCCGGTGGTCTCTGTTCTTTGCCCGATTTAATTTTGAGATTCACTTTCGTCCTGCCGATAAGAACATTAGGGCCGATGCTCTCTCTCGTTCCTCGGATGCCTCAGAAGTTGAACTCTCTCCGCAACACATCATTGCACCTGACTGCCTGATCTCCACTTCTCCAGCCTCCATCAGGCAAACTCCTCCAGGAAAGACCTTTGTTTCTCCACGCCAACGCCTCGGAATCCTCAAATGGGGTCACTCCTCCCATCTCGCAGGTCATGTGGGCATCAAGAAATCTGTGCAACTCATCTCCCGCTTCTATTGGTGGCCGACTCTGGAGACGGATGTTGTGGACTTTGTGCGAGCCTGCACTATCTGTGCCCGGGATAAGACTCCTCGCCAGAAGCCCGCTGGTTTTCTTCATCCCCTGCCTGTCCCCGAACAGCCTTGGTCTCTGATTGGTATGGATTTTATTACTGATTTACCCCCTTCCCGTGGCAACACTGTTATTTGGGTGGTCGTTGATCGATTCTCCAAAATGGCACATTTCATCCCTCTTCCTGGTCTTCCTTCAGCGCCTCAGTTGGCTAAACAATTTTTTGTACACATTTTTCGTCTTCACGGGTTGCCTACGCAGATCGTCTCGGATAGAGGCGTCCAATTCGTGTCTAAATTCTGGAGGGCTCTCTGTAAACAACTCAAGATTAAATTAAATTTTTCTTCTGCATATCATCCCCAGTCCAATGGACAAGTAGAAAGAATTAACCAGGTCTTGGGTGATTATTTGCGACATTTTGTTTCCTCCCGCCAGGATGACTGGGCAGATCTCCTTCCATGGGCCGAATTCTCGTATAACTTCAGAGTCTCTGAATCTTCCTCCAAATCCCCATTTTTCGTGGTGTACGGCCGTCACCCTCTTCCCCCCCTCCCTACCCCCTTGCCCTCTGGTATGCCCGCTGTGGATGAAATTTCTCGTGACCTTTCCATCATATGGAGAGAGACCCAAAATTCTCTCTTACAGGCTTCATCACGCATGAAGAAGTTCGCGGATAAGAAAAGAAGAGCTCCTCCCGTTTTTTCCCCTGGAGACAAGGTATGGCTCTCCGCTAAATATGTCCGCTTCCGTGTCCCTAGCTACAAGTTGGGACCACGCTATCTTGGTCCTTTCAAAATTTTGTGTCAAATTAATCCTGTCTCTTACAAACTTCTTCTTCCTCCTTCTCTTCGTATCCCTAATGCCTTTCACGTCTCTCTTCTTAAACCACTCATCCTCAACCGTTTTTCTCCCAAATCTGTTCCTCCCACTCCTGTTTCCGGCTCCTCGGACATCTTCTCTGTCAAAGAGATCTTAGCTTCTAAAAAGGTCAGAGGGAAAACTTTTTTTTTAGTGGACTGGGAGGGTTGTGGTCCTGAAGAGAGATCCTGGGAACCTGAGGACAACATCCTAGACAAAAGTCTGCTCCTCAGGTTCTCAGGCTCTAAGAAGAGGGGGAGACCCAAGGGGGGGGGTACTGTTACGCCGAGCGCTCCGGGTCCCCGCTCCTCCCCGGAGCGCTCGCTACACTCTCCCCGCTGCAGCGCTCCGGTCAGATCCACTGACGGGGCGCTGCGATTCCGCTTCCAGCCGGGATGCGATTCGCGATGCGGGTAGCGCCCGCTCGCGATGCGCACCCCGGCTCCCGTACCTGACTCGCTCTCCCTCGGTCCTGTCCCGGCGCGCGCGGCCCCGCTCCCTAGGGCGCGCGCGCGCCGGGTCTTTGCGATTTAAAGGGCCACTGCGCCGCTGATTGGCGCAGTGATTCCAATTAGTGTCTTCACCTGTGCACTTCCCTATATCACCTCACTTCCCCTGCACTTCCTTGCCGGATCTTGTTGCCATCGTGCCAGTGAAAGCGTTTCCTTGTGTGTTCCTAGCCTGTGTTCCAGACCTCCTGCCGTTGCCCCTGACTACGATCCTTGCTGCCTGCCCCGACCTTCTGCTACGTCCGACCTTGCTTCTGTCTACTCCCTTGTACCGCGCCTATCTTCAGCAGCCAGAGAGGTGAGCCGTTGCTAGTGGATACGACCTGGTCACTACCGCCGCAGCAAGACCATCCCGCTTTGCGGCGGGCTCTGGTGAAAACCAGTAGTGACTTAGAACCGATCCACTAGCACGGTCCACGCCAATCCCTCTCTGGCACAGAGGATCCACTACCTGCCAGCCGGCATCGTGACAGCAACAAAGTGCTGGAGAGTTCTGAAGTGGCCAGCAATGAGTCCAGATCTAAATCCCATTGAACACCTGTGGAGAGATCTTAAAATTGCTGTTGGGGAAAGGCACCCTTCCAATAAGAGAGACCTGGAGCAGTTTGCAGAGGAAGAGTGGTCCAACATTCTGGCTGAGAGGTGTAAGAAGCTTATTGATGGTTATAGGAAGCGACTGATTTCAGTTATTTTTTCCAAAGGGTGTGCAACCCAAAATTAAGGTAAGGGTGCCAATAATTTTGTCCAGCCCATTTTTGGAGTTTGGTGTGACATTATGTCCAATTAGCTTTTTTTCCTACCTTTTTTGGTTTAGTTCCAATACACACAAAGGGAATAAACATGTGTATAGCAAAACGTGTAACTGCAATCCTTTTCTGTGAGAAATACTTCATTTTTTTAGAAAAATGTCAGGGATGCCAACATTTTCGGCCATGACTGTATACTAAATAAACAAAAACAAGAAAGCTGCAAATCAATATACACTGAAATAACTTTTAGATATTTTAACAGGGAACAATAACTGGCACACTTATGGGACCTGTCATCCCTATGGATGATACATCATCAAGCAGAAGTGTAAGCAGAGATGAAGCAGGGGAAATGAGTAGCAGGAGAATGGTGAAGAATCTTAAGTATATAAAGAAGTAAATAAAGAAGTTATTGTTTTCAGGTTTATATTTATTTAGTTCCATCCCGGGAAAACCCCTCAAAGGTATGGCAGTTGTCTTCTTTCATATGGCTGCTTGCATAGTTTTCTTTGTTCTCAAACAATGCAGTAAAATACATTTCCTTCTTTAATGAATATGGGTAATGATTTTAGAATCAGCAGGAATAACATATTCATCTTGGTACATTATTAATCCGTGTCTACAGATCACACTGAAATAAAGTTATGTCTTTGAACAATTTTTATTTAAATGGGAAATTAAGAAATTGCCAATTCTTTTCTACTTGCTCGGTGGAACAATATCATCAACTCTGTTGCCTTAATTAGGATAACCATAAATAAACATCTCTTACAAGACATAAGCGGCAAAGAACAAAACTGTACGGAAACAAAGACATAAATGCTTCAATTATGGGAGAACTCAAAATCTAAATAGGTCACAGCTAAAGATTGCAGAACATCTGCCTCGGAATATCTTAAATCACGGATGTGTGAGCCCCTGGGGAGAATGTTGGTTACAAAAGAACAGTTTGATTATAGACGAAGACTCACTGTGTACTTTGAACAGTCTGTCTATATTTTGATGTTTTCAGTTGCATCTATTCAATATTGGAAGTATAGCACAGAACATAGAACGCTGACTTTCTACTAGACACAATTGGCTGAAAAAAGTTAAAGTGCCATTAACTGTTTCTTAACACCAAGTTAAACAAATGTCCATTAGGTTTTATGGAGTATATGGAGTCTTACGTTCAGCAACCTCAAAGTAGAGAAGGACTACACAAAGGAAATTTAGCTCTTGAGGACTGTCCCATCCTGCACTATACAGAAAGCCTATTAATTTTGGATGAGCAATGTGTAATGCTTAATTTTCTCTATGGTGGTGCTGCAGGGAAATTGAACACTTACTGCTAATTATTTTTCCAGATAACAGCTGGTAACAGAGGATCCCAGCAGTGGTCTAACTTTTTGTTAAAGGATTTTTAAACAAGTAGAACTTGCCTTGAGTGAAGATCATCTTCAAATGCTTTTTTGACTTTTAATATAGAAGGTAAAACACAAACTATTTGCAATTTTTCATAACTTTACCTGTTGTTGACTTAGATACTCAGGTCTGTAAAGAATAGCAGTATTAGATCATGTAGTTCTTCTCCGATAACATGATATTTATGGGCTGTTTCTTGAACATTGATCCAGATTCACTTACACTCTCTGAGACAAAAACTGTCTGATTTTTCCATAGCAACAAACCTAAACTCAGCTTTATTTTACCAGAGCAGTCTGAGTTGTAATTGGTTGCTATGGGCTGTTTTTGTATTAAACAGCTTAATAAATCTGCAGGTTGGCACTTCGCAAATTGATGCAATGAGATTTATTCACTTACGAACATCAGCAGGTGTAGGGATACAGAGAGGGAGCAGACAAATGGAACAACGTCGTTTCGTGGTAACACACCGCTTCTACTGGTTCCTGCATGGAACCAGTAGAAGCGGTGTGCTACCGTGAAATGACGTTGTTCCATTTGTTTGGTCCCTCTCTGTATCCCTACACCTGCTGATGTTCGTAAGTGAATAAATCTCATTGCATCAATTTGTGAAGTGCCATCCCGTTCTTTCTTTGGATATATCCTTTGATGCATCCGCTTTCCTTGTGGATTGAGCACCGCTGAATGTGGATTGCCTTAGCAGCTGTGTGTACCAGGCGTATCTCCCGTCACCATTGAGTCCGGATTGGATTAGGTAGCGCCGACCTCCTTCACCCTTTTGTTTGTTTGATTAATAAATATGCACCTGAGAAAGTCCATAAACATTGTAGCAGTGGACTGTAACTAGATGGTGTAATACTTCTATTCTCAGAAACCTATCCTAGTGTCTTCTCATTCACATGAGCTTTCCTTGCTTAACAATATTTGCACCACTACAACCCTGCCAGTAACACCCTGGCTTGCAGTATTTCTAACACTTAGCAGCAACTCCTTCTAAACTTCTAGTTCTGTATTTTTTGAATTTTGGTTACTATGTACTGGAAAGGCACAAAAAATGGCATGACACGAGACCCAGCCGTGAACCCACTGCCTGTAGAGCTCAGGACTGTGTGAAGCCTCAGATCTTGGCAAGGTATAAAAAATATCTTCTACACTTAAAGGTCCCAGGAGCACAGTGGCCTCCATGAATGGAGTGTATCCACAATATCTAACTGCTCATAGCAATAGGAGGGAAAGCAAGTATGTATAAAACTAATTTTTTTTTACTTAAAAATTGACCGCCTAACTGCATTTTCACTTTTTGGGTCCACATGCTATAATTTTGCTCACCTTTAATGATGAGAGAAAAGAGCTTGATGCATGGAAAAGTGTTGTGTGGGAACTAATTTTTCCTTGTAAAGTCCCAGTACTCAGAACATAACAATGTTATCTACCAACACACTGTATGGAATTTTAAAAGATATTAATGAATTTGAGTTATTTGCTATAAGTTTTTTTTTTTTTTTTTTTTCTTTGTCTACTTTTCCTATATGTGCATCCCTAAGTGAGAACACGGAAAATATATTTCTAAAGGATACAGGGCATTAGGATAAGGGAGCAATGACAAAACATTGAACAACCAGGTTAAATAACCTAAAATTAAAGTATCACATAATGAATCCCTCTAGGATATTCACTCGATAAGGCACTTTGTGTTAATTTAACTATTGGGAATGTGTTGCTAATGCAATGTTTAATTATGTTAGTGTAGAAAAATTAGAGTGCAGTCATGTCTGCAGGGAGGAATTGTCTCTTAAAGGGAAATTTCTGATCAAGCTTTCATTAAGGCATGATAGAAAAAAAAAACTTGAGAACATAATTTGGTCTGAAGACCTAAAGGGGTTGTGACAAGAAAGCAACCGCAACCATTATCTGTAATTTTTAAATGTTTTTAAGACTGCTGTCTATGTTATTTCCAGTAGCATTGTTATAATTGTATTTGTGGTTTGCAAATACAATAATTTTAAAAAGATTTTAAAATCTGGTAGTATATTTTGAGCACTGGCACTTATGGAATTAATCAGCTAAGACACCTTCAAGTGGTTCCCTGCTGTACCACAAAATTGATTAAGATATAGAAAAATATTTGGTTTGGTGTCAGCGCTACTATAGTAGTGGTGTAGTAGTAGTTACTATTAATAAAAATGATTGTAAATATATTAATAGCCTCAAAAATGGTAATATTATGCAGTCCAGTAAAAGGGATTTATTATAAAATACTATTTCCTATTGTTAAATGAGTATTGATATTTCTTGTGAAGATACATGATACACTTTAGTTATATCATTTGTTGTTTCACTTAAGGTGTCGAGATGGAGGTCTGGATTGATTGCTATGGGCAACTGAGCAAATATTCCTCCACACAGGTTTCGATAAATCTCCCCCTATGTGTTTTTCTTTTTCTTTGCCCTCTTTTCCTTAGGCATTTCTTTTATTGTATGTTCATACTTTTTCTGGAAAATAGATACAAAATGAAGATTATTCTTCTGAGATGGTGATTGCATCCTGTACTACACCCTGTGTGACCATCCACTTTTGGCCCAGAGAAAATATGATGCAATACTTATGTATATAAGTCTGATAACCAATTAGAATGCTTACTCAATGTGCTATGCCCTACTGAAAGATGTATCTTATGTGTACACTACACAATAAATCAGAGAACCATTTTGACTCAATCGAGTGTCAATGTGTTTTTCTCCGTGCGTGTATTACCTAATTTGGAGCAGGACATAAACCTAGAGTGGTCACTTGGACGCATTAAAAAATATTTTGGCACCCAACGTGGGGCTTGAGGTGATCACCTCTGACCAAACATCCCTGCATGCCGGAGGACAGAACAATCTATCAACAGACACCAAGACTGCAGCCCATAAATCAGGGTAAGAAAATCAGTAATCTTACCTCTCATAGTGTCCTTTGTTAGAGTTAGAGTTAGACTAATGTCTAGTGTGGGAGGCACGTTCAACAGAGTGCATCCTTGAGGTGCTTGAGTAAGAACCCCAGTTTGAGAGCAGGTGGTTGATGTCTTGTGAGTTTTGTCAGTGCAATCTTATTCCTGTGTGATATTGAAACTTCTGAGTTTTGAGGCGCTTCTCAAATTCCAGTATTGAAATCAGCTCGGTGCCTGATTCAAAGACAGATGGGGGGAGAGGACAAACAGTTAGAGGCAGCCAAAGGTGACTGTCTCATGGTGAATTACAGTTACAATACACATAGGGAGCTGAGAGAATAGTCCCCAGTAGGTACGAGAGATGGGCGGTCTGTATGTGGCTGGACTGTAGTAAAGAATTTGAAAAGATGGGAGGGGGGGGCAGCAAATTTATGATGAAGAATGTAAATGTTATTTCTGTAAGATATAGTCAGGGCACGGGCAGCCACAGCCCTATAATGGTGCTGGCAAAAAAGAGGAGGGATGGGTGTCTAGTGTTTCTTCTCTGGAGCTTTACACCCACACTGCCACACTATCATGAGTATCGCCTCTGTCTCCAGGCTGGTCTCTTAATTTCCCTTGGGCCAAACCCCCTCCCCCCATCGATTCAATCTCTCTCTAACCTGTTATAAATCCTGACTACTTGCTGCCCTGAATGGAGAATGCTAGATATGCAAGCCCTGGTTCAGATAGCAAAGGGATTGGAAGTCTCTACTAGGAAGCAAAAGACGCCTGTGCTGGCAGACGCTGTTATGGGTGCGGCAAACCTGGCCGCATAAACAGGAACTGCTGCAGTTGTCACCTATGGGCCGCCCACAAAGCTGCACAGGATGAGTCCAACAAACAGTCACCTCTATCCACAACAGCATAGGAAGCCGGCAAGCCAGTGACAGCAGGGGAAACTGTGTGTATGGCCCTAAAAACTCCTCCTGCCGGCCCAACCCCACAAGTAAAACTCATAGTGGGAGGGCATGAACTTCTCTTCTTGGTCAAAACTGGTGCAGCCCTCAGTGTTCTACGTGATCTGGCCATACCTCCCTCCTGGCTTACTGATATGCAGCTTCCTTGTACATGGCTAGAGGGAACTGTTTAGCACAACTCGTTTACGCACCCTTTCCCGGTTACATCGTCGAAGCTTCACCTACCCTCTAGTACTCTATCACAGTTTGGTAATCAGCCGCACCTGTCCTTTCAACCTGCTAGTTACTGATCTCTTGCAAAAAGTCTGGGCTAACATGCAATTCCAAGAAGATGGCTCTGTCACCCTCAGCTCAACAATGGACCCAGAGGAAACCTGCATTCTCATTTCCGTCTCCTCAGATCCCGTTATCACCATGATGACGTATGAGTTGCTCCAACATGTCATCTCAACTGTTTCAGCCCACCTGTGGATCACCGATCCACATGACATTGGCCACATGAAGGTACCGCCAGTCCATGTGATATTGAAAGATCCGAATGTCCTACCTTACAAGCCACAGTACCCGCGGTCTGTCCAACAACTTACGGTCATCTCGAAACAAGTCAAGTCTCTGTTTGAAAGTGGAGGAATCATTGCGACAACATCCCCATGTAATGCACCATTGTACCCTGTTGTGAAGAAGCATGAGAAAGGAAAACCTGTAGAATACCGCATGGTGCAAGACCTACGTACATTAAATGAGGATACTGTGATGGGACCTCAATAGTGCCCAACCTTCTAACCTTTCTAGCAAGCATTCCTCCTACTGCAGCTATCTTCACTGTGAGAGATTTGGCCAACGCCTATTTCTCAATCTCTCTGGCAAACGAAAGCCAGTTTCTGTTTGCCTTTACCCTTCAGCAAGGCCACGGCCTCTGTGCTTCAACCTTGGCAAGCCCAACACCCAGAAGTGGATGTCCTACAATACGTGGATGATCTGCTACTCTGGGCTACTGACCAGGCAGTCTCCCTCGACACCACCACTTCACTCTTGACTTTCCCGATGCATTCCGGCTGCAAGGTACTGCAACAGAAACTCCAACTTTGTCTTCCTAAAGTGGTTTTCCTAGGCCACTACATCATCCAAGGAGCCAAACACCTTACGGACTAAGGCCATCTCAGATATCCAGGAGCCAGACACTCCCCACCAGCTTCAAACTTTCTTGGGTCTTGTCTCCTACTGTCACCCATGGATACAGGATGCCTCCCTCATGCAATCACTGTATGACTGCATTCCCAGAGATCATCGAACATACTTCTTATTCACTGCTGCTGTCTGCTCCTTTCACTCTCTCAAGGCCTACATTTCCTCTGCACCAGCACTGGGCATTCCCAATTATGCCCTTTCATTCCATCTCTATGTTACAGAATGACAAGGCCCCACCACAGGTGTCCTCACCCAAAGGCCAGAATCGGCCCTTGGGAAACTACTACAAACGTTTGGACCCTGTAACCCAAACCACCCCCTCTTTTATTAGAGCTGTGCACGCAGCCAGTTCCCTCTTAGATGCCACCTCTGACATAGTGCTTGGACACCCTCTTACAGGTCTGGCTCCTCATGACATCTCAGCCATTCTCCAGCAGATTCAACCATGGGATCTCACTGCTGCCCATCACCTATGGCTCCAGTGCAGCCTACTTCTCCCAGAAAACATCAAAATTCAACGCTGTCCCATTCTAAAACCAGCTGCACTTCTTCCTCTCCCAAGGTGGAAGTATAAGCAGGAGGACAGAGAAGAAACTTATTTTTTCCCTTATGGCAAAAGAAGAACTTCAAGAACAAGACCTATGGGCTACCACAGAATCACTTTATGGTGGGGAAGCACGACTGCCTCACATTAATGGACGCTGAAGTCAGACAACCTCCTACTGTGCCATTCTGGCTTTGCAGTAACGTCTGAGCACCAAGTGTTGCACATAGAACAGTTACGGCCAGATCAGTCTGCCCAAGAGGTTGAATTACCGGCTTTGACACAAGCTTGAAAAATGGTGCAGGATGCACACAAGCGGCAGCGGAATTAATGTCAGCAGTACTATTGCCAAAACAGGTGGCGGTGACCAAGGTCAAGGCCCATACCAGAACAAACACCACTGAGGCGAGAGGGAATGCACTGGCGGATCAAGCAGAAAAGAAAGCGGAAGTGGGAGAGAAAGAAGTGGGAGGGGAAGAAACTAAAGAGACTGCTGTCTGTTTGATGGCAACTCAACTAGAGGATCCACAGCAAGTCTCATGGGACCTATTGGAGAAGATGCAAGAACAAGCAAGTCAGGAGGAGAAGGAAATGTGGAAGAAGAGAGGAGCATCCCAGGAAGGATCTGAACTATGGACTCAAGAGAAGAAAGTGTGCCTACCCCGAGCATTTTATCCATTGATTGCAGCCTTGGCTTATGGACCCACTCATCAGTCCAAAACCATCATGAAGGATCTGATAAGCAAATCGTGAATTGCTTCAGGAATCACACCAGACCTGGTCAAGTTCTGTCAAGCCTGTCTAATTTGTGCAGAATGCAACCCATGAAGGACTAAGCCAACTCCCACCAAAGAGAAACTACTAAGGTCTCATTTAGCCATCCATACACCCTACAGACATCAGAGCAGCGGCAAGGTAGAAAGAATAAATTGAATTCTAAAATTAAAACTGTTAAAATAATGAGAGAGTCTACCAATAGCACTGTTTAGTGTAAGGCACACCCCCAAGCCCCCACACAAGTTAACTCCATATGAGATACTGTTCAGGTCCAGTCCTAGACTAGGGGTCTATTGCTAACAACAAATGCAGTTTATATATATATATGCCATGTATATATATATATATGCCATAAATGGTGTGAGTCCTGGTCCCTGGGGGCATGGAACACGGGAGATGATTGGGGATGTTTATTTTGCATGTGGGGATTTCAAACTTAGAACCAGGCTGGAATCCAGCTTGACGGGTCAAAGTGTCCTGACAATAGCAGTCATGCCCTTCCACGTCATCTCACCTCGTGAACTTGTCAATCCCTGGACATATACCAAGCACCGGGCCAAGAGGTCAGTTCCACGTTCTTTTGATCCACACACACACACATATATATATATATATATATATATATATATATGCGATAGGAGTCCAGAGGAGGTCTTCAACGAGTTTGAAGCCCAGATCAGGTAAAAGTGGGTTTGAATCCATCGTTCCTATTATTACAGTTCTTTAAACATAGGTAGGGACAGGTAAATCCTCTGCTATAGTAAAACCCTGTGACCAGGGGAACAGACGTAAGGAATGTGCCATTGCCACCGCAGGAGAAGAGGATTGCGAAGGGTATACTGGAGGATTTGTTAGGAATAGGGAATGAATAATGATCTCCAAGGGGGGACTGTTATGGATAATAGATACAAAATTAAGATCATTCATCTGAGACGGTGATCATCCCGTAATCCTGGTGACTGACTAATAATGTCGCTTCCTCAAAGGGCCTGAGCAAAGGGCAGGTGTCAGGTATGAGCGGCCACTGGTTGACATTGAAGTTACACAGGGGAGTACCCCTATCCGCTTGGATAATCAAAAAACCTGTGATTGCTTTTCTCTGTTCGTATAGTCAGTCCAACATATGGAGGGTGGAATTTCAACGTGTGGAAACGTTGCAAATCAGAATAGGTTGGGGTATGCCGTGCTGCAGCTGCAGCTCAAGGAGGGTGTGTTTTGCGGTGTATGAGTGGGAGAAGTGCATACAAAATTTCCTTCCGATTGTTAGCATGTCTTGCAGATGGGGGGAAAACTTCAGGATCCGCTTGACAAGCAGATTGAATACATGTGCCATGCAGGGCGCATGGCTCAGGCTTCCTTGTCGCAGCGCAGACAAGATCTTCTTCCTGTTATCGGTCACCATGGTTCCCATTTCCAGTTTTTGTGGCATAAGCCATGATTTGATTCCTTTATGAATGACTTTTAGCAGTTCCTCCCCTGTGTAACTCCATTCGCCAAGGCAAACCATGTAAAGAACAGCGTGACACCGCCGTGCCCTGTATACCCCCTTAAGGACCGGTGTTTTTTCCGTTTTTGCATTTTCGTTCTTTGCTCCTTGCCTTTATAAAATCATAACTATTTCAATTTTGCACCTAAAAATCCATATGATTGCTTATTTTTTGCACCACCAATTCTACTTAGTAATGACGTCAGTAATTTTGCCCAAAAATCTACGGTGAAACGGAAAAAAAATCATTGTGCGACAAAATTGAAAAAAAATGCCGTTTTGTAACTTTTGGGGGCTTCTGTTTCTACGTAGTAAATTTTTCGGTAAAAATTACACCTTATCATTATTCTGTAGGTCCATACGATTAAAATGATACCCTACTTATATAGGTTTGATTTTGTCGTACTTCTGGAAAAAATCATAACTACATGCAGGAAAATTAACAAGTTTAAAATTGTCATTTTCTGACCCCTATAACTTTTTTATTTTTCCGTGTATGGGGCGGTATGAGGGCTAATTTTTTGCGCCGTGATCTTTAGTTTTTAATGGTACCATTTTTGCATTGATAGGACTTATTGATCACTTTTTATTCATTTTTAAATGATATAAAAAGTGACCAAAAATGCACTATTTTGGACTTTGGAATTTTTTTGCGCGTACGCCATTGACCGAGCGGTTTAATTAACGATATATTTTTTTAAATGATCTTTATTCACTTTTTTTTCACTTTTTTTTTTGTAGTGTTATAGCTCCCATAGGGACCTATAACACTGCACACACTGATCTTTATCATTGATCACTGGTTTCCTATGAGAAACCAGTGATCAATGATAAAGATCAGTGTGTGCAGTGTTATAGGTCCCTATGGGAGCTATAACACTGCAAAAAGAAAGTGAAAAAAAAGTGAATAAAGATCATTTAAAAAAATATATCGTTAATTAAACCGCTCGGTCAATGGCGTACGTGCAAAAAATTTCCAAAGTCCAAAATAGTGCATTTTTTTGTCACTTTTTATATCATTTAAAAATTAATAAAAAGTGATCAATAAGTCCTATCAATGCAAAAATCGATGATTCTGCCGCTTGACTGCTCATGCCTGGATCTATGGCACTGAGCAGTCATTCGGCGATCGGACAGCGAGGAGGCAGGTAGGGACCCTCCCGCTGTCCTGTAAGCTGTTCGGGATGCCACGATTTCGCCGCGGCTATCCCGAACAGCCCACTGAGGTAACCGGCAGCTTTTACTTTCACTTTTAGCCGCGCGGCTCAGCTCTGAGCGCGCGGCTAAAGGGTTAATAGCACGCGGCGCCACGTTCGGCGCTGCGCGCTATTAGCGGCGGGTCCCGGCTTCACTATGACGCCGGGCCCGCCGTGATATGATGCGGGGTTACCGTGTAACCACGTGTTATATCACGGGAGCAGGACCAAGGACGTACCTTGGTCCTTAAGGGGATACATGGAATGCTGGAGAGGCACTGAAACTTGTCTATGCAGTAGAGGCTGAGGACACTGTGGAGGATGAGGAGGCGGAGTCGCAAACTGTCAAAGAACCAACGGCCTGAGAGCCTGGAGGCAGAAGCGGCGTGACCTGTCCAAGTTGCTGTTGCGGCTGTGCAGGAACCACATTCACCCAGTGGGTCGTAAAGGACATGTATTGTCCCTGATTGTAATGCACTTTGGTAAACAGTGACAGGTTCAAGGACTGTCCCACCATCTGTTCCACAAAATTGTGCAGGGTTGGTACTGCCTTCTTTGCAAAGAAAGTATGGCTTGGGACTCTCCACATCGGCTCGGCACAAGCCATCAGTTCTCTAAAAGGTGCAGAGTCCAACACTTAAAAAAGGGAGGGATTGCAGCACCAGAACTTGGACAGGAGCACATTCAGCTTCTGCACCGTTGGAAGAGTGGGCACATACTGTCGTCTCTTGGACATGGTTTCGCCGATGGATTGCTGGTGGAATGACTGACTCGAAGTAGGAGGAGCAGGAGAATCTGGAGCAACAGAAGATGAGTATGACACACAGGTCCCTCTGGCTGAGGTGGTGGAGCCTTTACTGGCTGAAACAGCGAGCGGTGTGCCACTGGGTGATGCAGCCGGCTGGACCACCACATCGGAGCCACGGTTCTCCCAGGCTGCTTTATGGTGATGCTGCATATGTTGACGCAGGGCCGTGGTGCCAACATTGGGACCCTGGCCACGCTTCACCATCTTCCGAAACATCGTGCATGTGGCCATGTTAAACTCCTCTGGATGCTTGATGAAAAACTGCCACACCACCGAGTAGCTGATTTTCCCACCAAAAGTCCATACTGATTGACTGCTACTACCCCTGTTCCACTACCTCCCGGGAAGGTAGGCTGCTGCGAAGCAGGTGGTCTACCCCCGGCATGTTTGGCTCTAGACTTTCCACTTCTGCAACCATGCTGACTGCCAACCATGTTACCACCTTGCTGGCTCAGCTGCTGCCTCACGGGCAACCTGCAAGCTTCTTCTCCTGATGATGATGAAGCCCCTTCTGCAACCAGCTCCCAAGTGCAATCGGCTTCATCATAATCGAGTTGTGTCTGCACGTCACTGATGTCCTCCTCAGGATCCTCAACGGTGTCTGTTTCAGGAGCCTGAACACTCGCACCACCACCTACCACACCACTCTCCTCATCACTACTTGCTCACCTAGCGGAGGAAGCGGCGGATGTCTCCTCCACTTCTTGGCCGGGCAGTAGCTGCTGACTGTCCTCTAGATCGTCCTCACTAAATAGTGGAGCTGAACCCATAGCATAAGATACTTCTGTGGGGGAGAGAACAGCATAGGGCAGAGGCAATGGGAGGACAGGGACTGCTTCCGGCCCATGTCAACTGAGGGTTGTGTCTGAGGAAACCACCAACTGTTGACTGGGGGTGTCAGATGTCACTTGTAATAAAGTTGATGACCGAGTTAACCATTCGATGACGGCAGATGGATTACTGGTCGAGACATGACGCCTAGCTAATACGAGGAGCTCAGGCCTCTCGCTGCGACTCCTGCTGCCACTTGCCCCCTAGTCTGCTGTGACCTCTGCCTGATGAATTTAGGCCTCGGACACTCTGTGCACGTCCTGATATTTCTGTGCCTAACATACTTAGTGCGTATATGAGGGGAGTACAATATGCTCCACTACGCTTAAAACAGTATTTGTCTACAACACAAGCAGGTGTGTACTTTTGGCTGGCCTTTCACAGTATATAGGCCCTTGATACTTTAACTGGAACAAAATAGTACACCACTTAGATGTACATACGTTGTATGCACTTATGAGGGGAGGGCAATGCGCTACGGTAAACTTAAAAAAGTATTTGTGTACAACACCGGCCGGTGAGTACTTTTGCCTGGCCTTTCACAGTATCTAGGCCCTTGAGACTTTAACAGGAACAAAATTGTACACCACTTAGATTTACGTATGTGGTATGCACTTATGAAGGGAGGACAATGCGCTACAGTACGCTGAAAAATTATTTGTGGACAACACCAGCCAGTGTGTACTTTTGCCTGGCCCTTCACAGTATCTAGGCCCTTGAGACTTTAACAGGGGTGACTGACTGCTGATAGGTTGCATTCTGCATGTGATTCAGGGTCATCCCGCCTAACCTTGTTCCCGCCTTCCAAAGATTCCTTGCCCCATGGCCATTTTAGATGCCCTGGAGCCTGGACCGCACTAAATAGAGTTTAATGAAGTGATTCGCAAGATTGAATTGCTCCGATATTCGCATTTGTTGCAAATCGAATGTTTCCTGAAATTCGTAATGAATTCGGATTCGTGAGATTCGATTGACTCACCTCTAGTAATGAGGTTCATATTTTACATAATTTTTCTTTTCATACATTCTGTATTTTCTTCTCTCTGTAGTCCGATGACCTACTACTATTTTCACCATTCTCACTGTATTTGAACTGTAGCTTTATATCCTTCTACTTAGTAGTATTCATTTGCATGACAGCTACAGCCAAAGGCTCCTTACATAAACCACCAATAAGGGCAAAGCAGGCTCTTAACTGGTATTTACACAGAATCAAAAACACAGGCATGGAATGGAGACTCTGAGACCCTGCGATGGGTCAACCCATGACAAGATCCCCTAGAGGAGCCACACAGTTGTGCTACATAATGTTTTCCTTCCATGTAGAAAATGTCTGTAACATGTAAATAACATTTAAAAAATCTCATCGCACTTCTCAATACCGCTATCTGTTGCAGCGTTTACAAACACAAATTTGTCAATAATATCCACAGCAACACTTCTGTTGAGTTACCTTAAAAACTAAAGGCAATGGGGTGTTTTATTTGTGTCCACAGTGTATAGATACTGTTTGGTAGTTGTGCACTTTATATGTAGGTAATATGTGTATGAATACATGTGTGCAGTCTAAGTACAGATGTAGCTAGCGTTAAGAATGAAACTTCATTGTGCCAAGAGAATATTCATTCTGAACCATGACACTATTTGTGAGGCATTTATATATGTTCCCTCTGCATCCATAATATATTCGGTATTATCTGGGTTTAACCTTAAATAGTGCCAACCTTGCTCTTCATTATTGCCCCAGCCAGTATTCCACTGCTTCTCACTATAACTCCCTTCATCCCAGCCCCAATGGGAAGTATTCAGACTTGGTGCCTTAGGCAGCACCAGCTGTACATGCAGCTACCAATGTTTTATGCCTAACTAGTAAAGAAATAGAAAGTGTCACCTAGATTTTTTTCACTGATTAAATCTGTTTCTGTTTTCTGATTGTAAGTTTTTATTTTTTTTACTTCATGTTGTGTACACTGTTTTGTGGCAGCCATCTTGAGCTGTTTTTAATATCCCTTAGAGATATGCTGTACAGCAAGCGCCATGGTCAACAAAAGAGAGGAGCTGTCCCATAGGTCTCAGGTATACCTAGATAATGTCACCTTCCGGATTAGAGTATAGAAAAAAAGACGTCCCTAAAGACAAAGTTACGAATTAGGCAATTCTTGATAAAATCCACCAAATAAAGATAGTGGGGGAGATTTATCAAAACCAATGTAGAGATAAAGTTGACCTGTTGCCATTTGTAACTAATCACATTGCTTCTTTAATCTTTGAAAAGGCTTCTGCAAGATGTGATCTGATTGGTTGCTATGGGCAACTGGTCAACTTTTCCTTTACAGGGGGGGTATTTTCAACAATCATTAAAAAGACAAAAAACAAGAAAATCCTGTCCGAAAATTTGGATAATCTTATATGAGTCTTCCCATAATAGAAGAACTACACATTGTTCCCTATAAAACAAATAACATAAAGGATATATATCAATGGAAGCGCATACACACCTGGTTAATAGCACCACAGGTATGTAAAACAAAACACAGCATATATACAATTTTAGAAGCCCTCAAATAAAGGATATATCACCGGAAGAGCATACACAACTGATTAATAATCACCACAGGCATGTGAAAAACACAGCATATATACAATTTTATAAATCCAACGCATTTCTGTCCAAACTGGGGATTAGAATAGTCAGCTAAATGTCCTCAGGGGGTAATTATCAGTATAATGCTGTAATCATATGCTCAAAATTTGGTAGGATCAAGGAAAGAATTATTATGCAGCAAGATTTGGGCATAGAAAACACAGGGCAACCAATTTTAGTCCTGGGAACCGCATGGATTGTGGATGGATTGAAAATTGTTTCCACACAAAGAAGCCACGTTAGTAAGGTGGCAGAGGACCCAGGTACAAAACATGTATTAAGGCAATTGAGAGGTTCCCCACTCATAATAGCCACAGTCCAGTGTCAGCCAACAGTAGGAGAACCAGTGCCTCATGAATGCTGCAGATAAGTAGATCAGTGAACTGCACAATCCAGCAATGGCAGGATTCCTAAGCCAGGAATAAGCCAGGAATCTAGAAAAAAACAAGATTGGCAACCCATACAGTGACTCCATAACATTGGCACTGGAGCATGCCCATCATAACATAAATGATGAAATGAGTCTGAATTATTATATGTTTAGATATAACAGTTGCTTCCACATTTTCTAAACTGTTGGCATAAAGGATAATGCTTTTCTCCAATCTCCAGAGTTAATCATAAGTGATTTTTTTTTCTATAAAATATCATCTCCTCTTCTGTTGAGTTGACAGCAGGTGGCAAACGTAAAACAGTAATTGAATTGTTTTAGTTTTCATACTGTAATATGCAATGTGTTCATACAAACATTTTCAGAGGGTCAGAAAGATGCCCCTGTTTTTTCGCTTAAGGACATGCGTTGAAGGCATATTTGGTAACAGCGAGAGAGAACGTATTAAATGATTACAAGACACCCTACCCTCTCGCCACAGGTTCTCTTGTCTTAATGGGCACTCCAAGCTGATTAATGGATTTCATTCCATTCTCAATCATAAATTTCATCTGTCTGTTTTACCAGTTCAGCACAATGAAAGTTAATGGGATAGAATAATTTCACTGCACACTAGAAAACAACACATTAGGATTGCATTTCTTTGTCCTATCATAAAGCCAATGCTGATCTAGTTTTTAAGCAGTGAAGACAAAATCATTTCAGTTACTTATATTAGAAAAAAATAAGACCTAGTGGATGCTGATTAAAAAAAAATATACATTGTAATTGAATGGTTGTGGTTTCTGTATCCATTATATGTTGGCCTTGGTTGTTGGAATTATCAGCAGAAATATTTCCTGCATACATGTCCAATCCAAATTGAAACATTTTTTGTTGGGTTTGTGAATTATTCAAATAGAAGTTGATAATAAAACATTTCCTTATGGAATTTACCATCTTTACTGTTTTATTTTGGTTATATAATAGGGTATAGACATTTTCTAAAATGGTGCTTTACTACAAACAATGGCTCTAAAAGGTGTTATCAGTGGAATGGCAATGGAATATACAAAATAATAAATAACTAGCATACATTGTATTTACAATTACAAAAATGTATTTGAAGGGTGTGGGAAGTTAAAACAAAATCCCAACATGAGAAATAAGATGAAGATTTGAAAAGCGTGAGATAAGCCTCTTGCTAAAACCACAAACCATTTGCTATAGAAAACGTATTCCCATGTTTATTCTTTGTATATCTATTAAATTAACAAATGGGTCATATCATAATTACTAATCACAAAAGTTGTCCGTGGTAATGATGAACAAGAGTTGAACTTTTTGACAGATACTAAAGCTGGTGGCTGAACTTTTGGTCAGGGCCACCATTAGCAGGGTACAGTCAGTACCCCATTAAGTGCCACCCAGCTGGTAACTGCCATGGTAGGAGTTGCAGCGGCGCAGTCACTGTAATTGACGTTCCCTGATCCTTCACCTGCTGGTCCCGATCGCACCCCCTGCAACAGCGCCTGTAGGTGAAGGGGGGCCCACCAAGGGATCCAGAGCACATGTCTCAAATCCCCTAGAAACCACAACTTTCAACACTGAATGCATCTTTAAGATGCATACAGTGTTGAACGTGCACCGCAATGGCTGACGTGAAAGGCAGGAGCCAGGAAGGAGGTGCATCTAAATAGTATCACTGACACATACACATTAAATGGAAACAATGGGGGATATTTATCAAAACCTGTGTAGAGGAAGCATGGTAAAGTTGCCCATAGCAACCAATCAGAATGCTTCTTTAATTTTTAACCCCTTAAGGACTCAATTTCATTTTTACATAAAAATGAGAAAAAGACAGTAGCCAGCATTCACCAGTCTTTAATGCAGATATCGGTGCAAATACATAACTTTGGTGGGCAGCATCTTACTAGCAGGAGTCTCGGGACAGCACTGTTTTGTGCAGCTCAGACGCTTCCACCAGCCGATACATCGACACACGAACCTCAATTAAGTATGTGAGGCAAGCGTGGAAGATTGTCATAGCAACACCCAAACTTGGGATAGTCATGTGACTTAGCTGTGGGATGCACAGATAGTTTAACACAACATTTATAATGCACATACAATAAAAAGAAACTGTCATCATAAGAAAGGAAGCAACTCATATCGATCATTGAGTCCCAGGACTAGAGATGTCGCAAATTGTTCACCGGCGAACAGTTCCCGGCAAATTTAGCATGTTCGCGTTCGCATCGCCGGGTGAACATATGGGAAGTTCGATTCGCCCCCTAAACTTTAACATTGCGGTAAACTTTGACCCTGTGAGTCATAGTCAGCAGACACATTACAGCCAATCAGCAGCAGTCCCTCCCTTCTGTACTGGGTGTAAGAGCACTAGAGCAACGAATCATCCCTCTAGCTGACAAGGAATGTCGTTTATTTTGGACCATCTAGGAGCAGCGCAAGAGCTCCTAGAGGCTTGCGTGTATATAAGTTTCCCTCTCAATTTGTTGAATATATGGGAACAGGCACATCATGATCATGCTTAAAGGCTTACTAATATCATTCTCCGAAAAAATAAAAGTGAATACAACTCAGTCACTGCTGACTTATGTCGTACGAAAATAGAATATCGTACGAGAGTCAGTGAGGCTACTGCTACTACATTGTTAAAGAAGCTATATAAAAAAAAGACCATTACCCAGGCTGAAATAAAGAAAAAAACTAGAAAAATGTATGAGACAAATCAGATTGTGACTCTCAACAGGTATTTACTTGGAATTCTAAGAAGCCCCAGTCTAGATGCCATCGACTACACACAGTTTGAAATTGATATGTACAAAGCCATCAGGAAAATAAATCTTTTCGAAATGTTTATCAAAAATGAGAAATCTGCACTAAGGGAGGGTGAGATGCCAGCAGTCATAGGTCCCTTAGGTTTTTCCCAAGAACCTTCATTTCTGAGGAATGAAAATGCCTGGATTTTTGGTGCGAAATGCCAGAGGATGAACCCATAGATCCCTAAGAGAGTGAGATAGAGGTTCTCCCATTTAAAGGTGGCAACCCATCTAGGATTTCACCTTCTATTCTTGCTGGCAGCCCTTTAGATTTGTTTATTCAAGCAGTCCGGCAGAATGTGAAGGCTCTCTTCTACCCAAAACCCAAGAGCAATCTTACATCTGGAGAGCAACATGCTCTTAAATGGCTGTCTTCCAGACCTGTTTTAAAAATTGCAAAAGCAGATAAAGGTGGTGGTACTGTTTTTATGACAGTTAACTATTATTATGAAGAAACTCAGAGATTACTGGGAGACAGATCCACATATGAGCCCCTTCCCTCAAACCCCACCAATAAGACTTTAGGTGCATTACGAACCTTTCTAAGATCTAATTGTGAACAGTGCTTGATTTCACAACCTATTGCTGAAAAATTGTTGCCTAATTTCCCTAGGTTTGCTAAATGGTATTTCTTGCCTAATATTCATAAGTCGCAGAGTTGACCCCCCTGACGTCTCATTGTGGCGGGGATTGGCTCTGCGATTGAACCATTATCACAATACCTTGAGTGGCTGTTAAAACCCCTTCTACATGTCACCCCCACATACATAAAGAACACTAGTGATCTTCTTTCTCAGCTTGAGAATTTTCCCTCACAAGAGGCTTTCAAACTTGCTTCCATTGATGTGGAAAGTTTATACACCCGCATCCCATGGGATGCGGGTGTATAAGCTGTCTGGGAAATCCTCCATGAGACTGAAAAAACAGAGGATTTCATTTCCTTTGTCTGCGATGCGCTACTCTTCGTTTTATCCAAAAATGAATTTTGGCAGGAGTTGGTATAGGCAGGTGACCAGAATAGCCATGGGGACGCCGGTCTCCTGTACCTATGCCAATTTATTCCTTGCCGCCATATGTTAAACATATCAAGTTGTTGTTTTTTTTTGCGATTTGTCGACAAAGTTTTTGTAGTGTGGGATGGTCTGAAGTCTGTTTTTATGAGTTCATCCAGTATCTTAATGATTGCAATTGTGAAAACATGCCAACCAGTGTATTTGAGGGGCTAGAGCTCGATTTTTTGGATGTGAAGCTTAAGGTCGAAGATGAGTCCCTGGTTACCATTGGTTACCGCAAGTCAACCGCCCAAAATGCTCTGCTCCACTATCAAAGCTCCCACCCAATGCACGTAGAATAGTAAACAATAGTAAACCTGAAATGTTCGACCACCAAGCAGAAGAATTAAAACAACACTTGTTAGAGCATCAATACCCTCTTACTGTAATAGAAGAGAGTCTTGAGCGAGTTAAAAAAGTAAAAAAGAGCTGACCTTTTAAGAACTAAACCTAGATCCACCACTCAACATAAACGGTTCACTTTCTCTTTAAATAATTCCAACTTAAATCGTATTGCAGCCAGGGCTTTCCATAAATATTGGTATATGCTAGAGGCCGACACTGATTTAACCTCTTCAGGATGCTGGGCGTATGCATACGCCCTGCATCCCGAGTCCTTAAGGACGTGGGGCGTATGCATACGCCCGTGGGAATTCCGGTCCCCGCCGCTAGCCCAGGGGGCTCCATGTCGGCAATCGCAGAAAATCGCATGTCAATTTAGACATGTGATTTTCTGCTATTCCGGGCTGATTGGGTCTCTGGTTACCCAATCACTCGGAAAATAGGGATGATCGGAGCTGTCAGTGACAGCCCCGATCATCCTGAGGGCTAGGAGCGAGGTCGCAGTGCTGCGATATCCTCCTATCCCCTGCCATTGGTCCGAACTGATTCTGACCAATGGCAGCGCAGGACAGTGGCAACCCCCGTTCTGCCCACCCCTGGATGTCGAGGGGAACGTGGGGAGAAGATGGAGGCCAGTACCTGGAGGAGAAGATGCGTGGGGACCCCGGAGACAGGCACAGGTAGGGAAATGACGGGGGGGGGGGGGGGGGGGTAATGAAAGTTAAAGTAAAGTGATCTTTACTGTGGCAACCACTAGGAAGGCCAAACTGCAACTCCCAGCATGCCCAGACAGCCAAAGGCTGTCTGGGCATGCTGGGAGTTGTAGTTTTGTAACATCTGGAAAGTCACAGTTTGGAGACCACTGTTACAGCCCTCCAGTCTTTGCCAAACTACAACTCTCAGCATGCCTAGACTGCCCAGGCATGCTGGGAGTTGTAGTTCTGTAACATCTGCCATTTCAGATTTTTTTGCTGCTCTACTTTGAAGCCCTATAATTTTTTTAAAAAGCAAAAATATGTCCATTTTATGATGCCAACATAAAGTGGACATATTGTATTTGTGAATAAAAGTAAAATTTATTGGGAAAATCCATTTTCCCTACAAGTAGAGAGCTTCAAAGTTAGAAAAATGCAAAGTTTTCAAAATTTTCATGAAATTTTGGGATTTTTCACCAAAAAAGGATGCAAGTAATGCCGGAAATTTACCACCAAAATAAAGTAGAATATGTCATGAAAAAACTATCCCAGAATCAGAATATTCGGTAAAAGCGTTTTTGAGTTATTAATTCGTAAAAACGACGGTGGTCAGAATTGCGAAAAAGGACTAAGTCATTAAGGTGAAAAAGGGCTGCGTCCTTAAGGGGTTAAAAACTGTAGCTTCTTTTAAACGTCTTGTCACATACAGGAAAAATACAACCCTAGGTGACAAGTTAAAGAAAATTGTATCCAATGAAAAAGAAAATTCCACAGGCTCAAAGTGGCTCACAAAATATACTCCCAAAGGAAATGACCATTGTGGAAATTGTTCTCTTTGTCCCCACAACATTGCCAGCAGACAGATACAATTAGGCGGCTTCACCCATGTAGTTAATCACCTTATTACATGTCGTACATCTCATGTTGTGTATTCACTGATTTTCCCTTGTGGTAAATATTACGTGGGCAAAACGATACGGCCACTCCATGTTCGGATCCGAGAACATTTTCGCTCATTCAGAACAGGGAATGGTGCCCCTAGACTAGAAGCCCACATTTGCGACTCACATGATAATGATCCTACCTGATTGAAATTTGTTGGCTTGGAGAAGATGAATCCTCCCGTGTATGGCGGAGATCCTAACAATCTCCTGCTGCAAAGGGAGGCACGATAGAATGTGAAACTTGACACAACCGGAGATCCTGGGACTCAATAATTGATATGAGTTGCTTCCGTTCTCATGATGACTGTTTCTTTTTATTGTATGTACATTATACATGTTGGGGGACATTTACTAATCTAGTGTATTCTGGGTATGCTTATAGACCAGCGTATGTGCTAGTCTCCTGTCTATTGTGCTCCTAATTTATCAAAGGTCTCACAGCCCTTGATAAATTCTGTGCTCAGACTTCAGGGTCTACAGCTTAAACTGGATTTAGACCTGCTCCAACATGGTCTGACATTTCAGCGTATTTTGGGCAGATGCGACTTGTCGCACAAAAGTCGCACTTGATAGATTCAGCACCAATGCATTTTCCAATGCATTTCCGTCTAAAATAGACTTGCATGCATCATGTTCTAAAAATCCTCTACAGCAAAAGTCGCAGAAAAGTCGCACATATTTAGACTGCGACTTTCTGTGCGCCAAATTTAGACATGAAAAACCAGTCTAAACCCTTTGATAAATCTCCCCCGTTATGTGTTAAATTATTTGTGCCTCCCACAGTTAAGTCACATGGCGTTGCTATGGCAATCTTCCCGGCATGCCTCGCGTACTTAATTGAGGTGCGTGCGCCTGAGCTGCATGAAACAGTGCTGTTCCGAGACCCCTGCTCCTAACATCCTGCCCGCCGAAGTTATGTATTTGCACCGATAACTGCATTAAAAACCCCTTAATGGTGAGTGCACTCTTCATGTGAATTGGCTATGTGCACCACCTTAATTTTGGATAAACGCATAAACTACTAGTGGTGTATGTGCCAGTGCATGTGCTTCTTACTTGAACTGTTCAATTTGATTATTACGTTTTCGTTTTTTCCTCCTTGTTTTCTAAAAATCACAACACTTTTTTCATAAAATGTATGGCACAACCAAAAAAATACAATTTTTGTGGGGAAATTTATAAGAAAATCACAATTTTGCTAATGTTTTCTTTGTTCTGTAGGTCAATACGATTAAAATTATACCCATGATATCATACTTTTCTATTATTGTAACGCTAAAAAAAAATGCTAACTTTTTAACCAAATTAGTGTGTTTAAAATTTCTCTATTTTGCTGAACTATAACTTTTTCATTTTTCCTTATTAGCGGTGGTATGAGGGCTCATTTTTTGCGCCGTGATCTGTACTTTTTTTTATACCACATTTGTATAGGAAAAACTTTTAATCAGGGCTGCCATCAGAAATTCCGGGGCCCCTTACACAGCTCAAGGCCTGGGGCCCCCCTCCTCCTCTTCCCATGGCACATGCTGGATATTATTATAGTATCTTGCTCAGAAACATAAAATAACACCTCCACTTCAGGGTGTCTACTCTGTTATTCTTTCTTCTCCATCTGTTCTGAGTCATCATGAAGACATCTCCTGACCACAACTCATCTTCACCAAATCTGCCAGACAAACATTTTAGGATTCTCACTACAGCAAAATCCTCACATTTATTCAACCCCCTATATGTATTACACTGCCCCATGCAGTATTAGATCCCTGTATAGTACTAGGCCCCCTAACATTGACCCCATACAGCATTAGGCCCCCTTATATTGCTCCTTTAAAGCTCTCTCACATCACACCCAGAGTAGCAGGCCCCCTCACATTACCACCATAAAGTAGCAGGTCAGAAACATTGCTCTCATAAAGTATTAGGGCCCAAACATTGCCAGCATAGAGTATTAGGCCCCAAACATTGTCCCCCTACATTGCCCCCATAGATTCCAATGCCCCCTTACATTGCCCCCATAGATTATTTTGCCCCATTACTTTTCCCCTATAGATTATTATGGTATACCCCCTTACATTGCCCCATAGATTATTATGCCCTCTTACATTGCCCCCTTACATTGCCCATAGAGCATTGTGCCCCCTTACATTGCCCCATAGATAATTATGCCCTTACATTGCCCAATAGGTCATTATTCCCCCTTATATTGAATAGAATAGACAAAAAAAAAAAACACCACTCACCTCTCCTTCATTCCCCCGCAGCTCCTGTCCTTCATCTTCTTCTGTCTCAGCTTCCTGCGTAGACAGCATCATTAGGAGCCGTTGCCGCACAAGAAGCCCGGTGACAGGACGCAGGTCACATGAGCTGCCGCTGCTCACGTTCAACACTTAAAGGCGCACTCAGTATTGAAAGTTTTAGACATTCGGGAATTCGGGACAGGTGTCCCGGATCCCCTGGTGGCCTCCTCTTCAGCTGCAAGCCCAGTCGCAAGGGGTGCGACAGGGCCAGCAGTTGAAGGGTCCGGATACCCCACTGCAGGGACCGTGTCACCACGGTTCCTAGCATGGGAGTCACAGGGTGCAGGCATAGGGCTCTGGGCCCCTTACTGGGGTACCGGCTGTACCCCCCTGATGGCGGCCCTGCTTTTAATCCATATTTTATCCATTTTTTTGGGAATAAAATGTTATAAAAAAAAAGCAGCAATTTTGGGCTTTTTTTTTTTTTTTTTTACATTCACGACGTTTACCATACAAAATAATTAACATTATATTTTAATAGTTCATATATTTATGCACATTGCGATACCAAATATGTTTATTAAAACATTTTTTTTTACACTTTTTGGGGGTAAAATGGGGAAAAATTTACAATTTACATTTTATTGGGGGAGGGGATTTTTTTTACTTTTATTTTTTACCTTTTTAACTTTTATTTTTACACTTTAATAGTCCCCATAGGGGACTATTTATAGCAATCATTTGATTGCTAATACTGTTCAGTACTATGCTCGTGGTCATGTACAGGACGTAAATGTATGTTCTGGTGCGTTAAGTACCTGGTGCGTTAAGTGAAAAATGAAAGAAGCAATCTGATCGGTTGCCATGGGCAACTGCACCACTCTTCCTCTACACAGGAAACAAGTCTCCCCCAATGGGTCTTGGTAGGTTAGTGACATAGTAACATAATTGTATGGTTAAAAAAAGCTCTTCCAGGAGTCCGATCCCCATAATGAAGCAGTTATACTGCTGCTATATTTTCAAGTAGTGGAGTATCCTATTAACCTGTTAAGGACCAAGGGCGTAAACTTACGCCCCTAGTCCCGCTCCCGTGATATAACGCAGGGTTACACGGTAACCCAAGATCATATCGCGGCGGGCCCGGTGTCATAGTGAAGCCGGGACCCGCCTCTAATAGTGCGCGGCACTGATCGCGGTGCCGTGCGCTATTAACCCTTTAGCCACGCGCTCAAAGCTGAGTCGGGTGGCTAAAAACAAAGTAAAAGTGCCCGGCTAGCTCAGGGAGCTGTTCGGGACCACCGCGGTATAATCGCGGCATCCCGAACAGCTGTAGCACAGGAGGAGGTCTTCTTACCTTCTCCTGCGCTGTCTGATCGCGGAATGAATGCTTCAAGCCTTAGATCCAGGCTTGAGCATTCAATCGCCGAAAACACTGATTGATCCATTCCTTTAGGAGCTATAATATTGCATAAGAAAAGTGTAAAAAAATAATGAACCCTTTCAATGATCCCTTCACCTAATAAAAGTTTGAATCACCTGGCATTTCCAAGAATTAAAAAAAAACAGAGTAAATAAAAATAAAAATAAACATATGTGGTATCGCCGTGTGTGGAAAGGTTCAAATTATAAAAGTATACCGCATTTTAAACTGCACGTTCAATGGCGTGCGCGCAAAAAAAGTCCAAAATAGCGTATTTTTGGTCACTTTTTATATCATGAAAAGATGAATAAAAAGCTATCAAAAAGTCTGATCAATGCAAAAATGGTACTGCCAAAAACTTCAGATCATGGCGCAAAAAATGAGCCCTGATAGCGCCCTGAACATGGAAAAATAAAAAAGTTATAGGGCTTAGAAAATGACAATTTTAAACATATACATTTTCCTGCATGTATTTATGATTTTTTTTCAGTAGTAATACAAAATCAAACCTATACAAGTAGGGTATCATTTTAACCATATGGACCTAGAGAATAAAGAAAATGTGTCATTTGTCACGAAAAATGTACTACGTAGAAACGAAAGCCCCCAAAATTTACAAAATGGCATTTTTTTTTCAATTTTGTTGCAAAATGATTTTTTTCCCATTTCGCCGTAGATTTTTGGGTACAATGACTGATGTCCTTATAAATTAGAATTGGGGGCGCAAAAAATATGCCATAATACAGATTTTTAGGTGCAAAATTGAAAGAGTTATGATTTTTTAAAGGTAAGGAGGAAAAAACTAAAGTGCACAAAACGAAAAACGCCTGGTCCTTAAGGGGTTAAGACCAATAGAATGGAGTATACTGTGTAAGAGCTGGTGGTCTACAGTGTCATGCACTGCAGAGAGATCCAAAAGGAATTAATAGGCAGTTAGTTACTTTAGTTTATGTAGAATGCAAAAACCAAATAGGGATTGAGAAGAGAGTAAAGAGATAACCAATTTGGTTAGAGTAGACGGAGAGTTTTAGGAATATTCAGATGACGAGGAGATTAAAGACAGGTGACTAAATAACAGCACATTGGTTCATCAATGAGTAAGTAAAACAGCAAGCGAGTAATAGACTGGACCAATTGTGGTGGAACAGAGTTTAGTAAGGCAAGAAAAACGACAGGAGCTTGAAGCTTCTTTGGTCAAATGCTAAAAATAAAAAAAGAGGAAATGTAAGGATTCTGAAAGATGATTTCATGCTAGATATGGTCAATTTTATTTTGAAATAAGTGACCAGGTTTTCGGCACTGAGATCTGTGATTACTGACTGCACTTTAGGACTACAGAAGGAGTGGAAATGTCAGAAAGTTTTGGATTATTAAATAGTACAGAGATAAGAAAGGTAAAACTGACTTTTTTTGTCGAGGAGCACTGCAGAGTTGTAAGTTGTAAGCATGAACTTAAAATCAAGAAAGTCATCTAAAATCTTTGATTGTAGACACGCTTAGGACGCTAAAAGCACAGCTGAAGGAAATGCCTTTGAGATGTTTGTCAAGGTAGCTACCAAATACAATGTAGGGATTGCTGCTAAACTTAGGCTATTTTTGGAGTATTTGAACATAATTTTTGGCAGTCATATTAGGCCTAGAGAGGCAAGAAACTAGGAGCAATAAAGACTTTAGTGGGGTAGAGGGTGTGATGCAGGGCCGATGGAATTACTCTAGGTGCAGATGGCATTAACCCCTTGTATTTGTGATGCCAGGGTGTGGTTTATCCTCAATACCACCCGAAGGTATACCGCTAGATCCTGGGCTAGGCACAGGGACAATAATGACTCCGATGCCAAATTATTTACAATGGTAGCTTTACTGAGTGACAGACGGAACAGTTTATACATTTCTGCCAGGCCCACGGAGGTGACCAGTGACTTCAGAGATCTTAAGGGCTTGCTGAGACTTGCAGTAGATTTAGACAATTTTAGTGCAGGCCACTCTGACTTGACAATAGATGACTGTGATTGACTTGTCTTGAGATAGACTAAGCTGTTACTGTAGCTTACTTGTAGACTTGAAAGCTTGTGGCTGCAGGACGGACTTGAGGCCTCCTATGGACTCCAGACACACTCTAGGACTTGACTGCACTGGACCTCAGCAAAGACTTAACTGGAAATCAAGAGCATAAGAGAGCGAGCTAGCTCCACCTAGGGCTTATATGGGGGGAGACTAGGAGGGGTCCCATAGGTCACCCTTAGGTCACATGGTCACTGATATACAGTGACATGACAACTCACATGACAACTGGTGATCACATGGTAACATTTCTTAAAGCAATAACACTCTTATATACATTTTAGAGTATAACACATGACAGAAAATACAGTATATATACAGAAGGGGACAGGTGTCAGGGGCCCAGGGGACACTGCAGGGAGGCTGCCTGACAGGGCAGCAAGGGTACAGGGGTATAACACTTGTACTGCGCCACCACAAACTCCTCCTCTTAAACACAGCCATCCTCGGCGCCCAGTCCTGGAGGGCGGACATCGGGAAGTGGCCACTGAGGCCTGGTGTTGGCAACATTTCCTGGGGCATAATTGTAGAATGTCCTTCACAGGTCTGAATATGAGTAACAAAAACAAGGGGCGAGTCCATGTAGCATTTGATGAAAATGTCCTTATATGCTCTTTTTGATAATGGTACATAAACATGTTGGATTTTATAACCCTTGTAACTGTATCCTTAACACATTTAATTCACTCGAGGCTCCCTACCCGATGCCTTAGCTGCTGGGGCACTTTGGTACTAGCTACTTCTCCCCAGAGCACTATACATGTTTTTATACAACATAGCACTGTTACCTTTATATACAGCAACTCTGTCACTATACATGCCTTACTCATATCTCAGGGGAACCCTCTGGCCAGTAGAGCACCCCGTACATGTGGACAGGAAAAATGATTAGATGTGTGTACATTAGGCAACTGTGGACTGGTAATATACATCCTGGCTACAGTCCTAACTAGCTATTATACTGGGCTAGTTTATACACAATACACTTATTTAGAAGACATTAGCATTTGACTATGCTAGACTGATTGAAATAGATGACATACTATACTGACAACATTTATAGGGTACTATTATTCACGATACCTAGCTGGTATTTGTCCTTGTGTTGACCTTTGGGATCTGCGCAACACCACCTCTGGAGAGTCTGGAACTCTTGAGATTTCTAGAGCTCTTGGGACTTCTGGAACTGCGGCTGGCTCTTCCACTGTGAACTCAAGAGCTGGTATTAATTCAGGACTGGCTGGACCCAGAGTCGCTGGCATCTATGCATGAGAGGCTGGAGACAGGGTTAGCACTCTGGAGACTGGTGTATAGGCCAGAGCCAACAGTGACAAGCCTGGGACTGGTGTGGAGACTAGTGTGGGTTGAACCAACCACGGGGTTGGTGAGACACAGAAGATCGCAGGCTGATTTGGAGAAAACATGAGGAAATCCATAGATGGGTGGATTCCCTCGCCCTAGATGTACTATCTCGCAGGTCTGACAGCTGGAGGAGGTGGTGCTGGGAGCACTGGTAGATCTTCTTTGAGACATAACTTGATTTGATTCCGGTGAACGACTTTCGGCTCATACCTAGGTTTTTGCACTTCGTATACATAAGACTCAGGATTGGGCATGGCCGTCATCATGTACAGTTAGGTCTGCCATATAGAGTCTAACTTATTGGTCCTTGGAAACTTTCGTAGCCAGACTTTATCGCCCAATTGGAGTGGTTTGGCGGAGGCATGACGGGTATAGTCCTCTTGTTGTCTCTGTTGATCCTCGCCCATCTTCTTGTTGACAATTTCTTTGCATCCTTCTCTGGTGGTCCAGGGAAGCTTGCAGAGAGTTGTTGAAGGAGGCCTGGAGCCTAAATGTCTGATCTTTAGGCAGCTGCCCATGTCGCTCCGTCATCAAGTAGAAAGGGGTATACCCCATAGAACAATGGACCGTGTTGTTATATATGTCAAGTAATTCAGGCAGCAGTCGAGGCCACTCTACTTGTCAGTTTCAACTCATAATCACAACGGGCCCCGGTGTAGACGGGTTCGATGACTCGACTTTCATCCTGAACAGTCTTCAAGGTATACAGGTATTCTTTATTCTTTTCGGACCTGGGTCCACCGTCACAACATTCTGGTTCACAAACCGTTGATAAATGGGGGCATCTCCACATCTTCTCACACGTCTTCGGCAGGTGGTTCTTCGCCGGGAGTCATCCGAGACAGTACATCGACATTGACGTTTGACTTGCCGCTTCTGTACTTGATAGTGAAATTGTAATTGGCCAGTCTTGAAGCCCATTGCTGCTCAATGGCACCAAGTTTGTCAGTGTTCAGGTGGGCCAACGGGTTATTATCCGTGTAGACAGTAAATGGTGTGGCAGCTAAATAGTCATTGAACTCTTCAGTCACGGACCACACCAGGGCGAGCAGTTCCAATTTAAATGAGCTGTAGTTGGCATCGTCCTTCTCTGCTCCTCGCAGGTTACGACTGGCATAAGCAATTACTCGCTCTTGTCCATCCTGGACTTGGAACAGGACAGCTCTCAGACCTTCAAAACTGACATAAGTGTATAGCCGGAATCGCTGACTGGATGGGTGGTACACCAGGATGGGTGGTTCTGTCAACAGACGTTTAAAGGGGAATTCCGGTGGAAACAAGTAGAAAACAAATGTTTTCAAATCAACTGGTGCCTGAAAGATAAACAGATTTGTAAATTACTTCTATTAACAATTATTGATCCTTCCAGTACTTATAGGCTGCTGTATAAAACAGAGAAATTTGTGAATTTCTTTTCTGTCTGACAACAGTGTTTTCTGCTGACACCCCTATCCGTGTCAGAAAACCTCTCCTGCTCTGTACAGTTCCTGACAAGGACAGAGGGGTCAGCAGAGAGCACTGTTAAGCTGGAAAGAACTTCAGAAATGTCTCTGTAGTATATCTGCAGTATACAGCAGCTGATAAGTACTATATGGGTTAAGATTTTTAAATAGAAGAAATTCTGTTATAATTCTGCAATCTGGGCGAAGTGGGGAATGAAGCGGTGGTAGCAGCCGGCAAATCCCAGGAAGCTCCTGACATCTTTCAGCGTGTGCGGGGAAGGCCAGTTCTTAACAGCTTTTACCTTTTCAGGATTGGGCTGGACTCCCTTTGCGCTGACAACATGACCCAACTAATGGGCCTGTGGTTTGAGCAGGTGACACTTGGACTGTTTAATCTTCAGCCCATGCCTAATCAAGACTTGAAAGACGTCCGACAGATGACTGAGGTGTTCCTGGTAAGACTTAGAGTACACGACGCCATTGTCCAGGTATAACAAGACACTCTGAAAATTCAGGTGGCCCAGATGCTGGAACATAGTAGGGGCTTTGCACAGCCCAAACAGCATTCTTTTAAACTCGAACAGCCCCATGGGTGTCACAACAGCGGTCATTTCCCAGTCCTCCATGGCCATGGGCACCTGCCAGTATCTGCTGGCTAAGTCCAGAGTGGAGAAATAACAGCAGACCTGGGGGCTGTGAGGGACTCCTCGTTCCTTGGCAAAGGATAAGCGTCTTTATGTGGAACATTGTTCAGTTTCCTGTAATTAACACAGAAGCGGATGGTTCCGTATTTCTTCTTGACAAGGACAAGTGGCGCCACCAAGGGACTCTGATTTTCTTGGATCACGTCCGCCTCTTTCATGTCGGCCAGCATTTTCTTGACATTCTGGTACATGCCTGGTGCGACTGAATGTTGCCTTTCCTTGATAGGTGGACGGTTGCCTGTGAGGATTCTGTGCTGGATCATGTACATATGCCCAAAGTCTGCAGGGTGCCTCATGGTACCTTTTTGCAACATTGATGGCTCCATTGACTTGGTCTCTTCTGACAATGTCGTCTCCAACCTGAAGTTGCCGTTGGTTACAGTGACAAGGCTTCTTGCAGCTCGGACAAGAGGATGATCTTCTAGTTGCATGAGTTCCAGCAGGGCCAGTGCATATTCTTGGCTCCGGGATGTGCAAGAAACTAGATGATAGTCTCTGTGTTAGGTTGTAAGGTCACCGACCTGATGTCTTGAACTCGTACTCGGCAAATTTCACCTTGCTTGTTGACAAACTTCTGCTCCGCCTGTAGAACTTGAAGCTAGAAGTGGTACTGTGCAGCCCTCTGGCCTGAGAGGGACATATGGGGAAGAGAGGCATACAAGGCATCTAACACTTCAATTCTTCATAATGTCCATCCCCAATATAAACTAAGCAGACCCCTTATCTGTCACATTAGTTACAATCACTCGCTGCCCGGTAAGTACATGCTCTCCTGAACTGAATGTCTGGGGACTGGTTGCCTATTTCCCACAACTACTCTGAAATTAACATCATCAGGCTCACACAATAAACTAGCATCCCAATGCTGATAGAAAACACTTTTAGGTATAGTAGACACTTGTGACCCTGTATCTATCAACGCCTCCAACGGTACACCTTCTACAATAACTTTTACATAGGGGCAGGAGGCAGGAGTCCTGACTTAGGTCGTTCAGGGATTGGACCTGATGTTTATTTTCCTGAGGGACGGTCCTCGACCTCAGGGGAAATCTGTTTAAATCCCTGCACTGCAGTTTCCAATTTCCTGACTTATTACAGTAAATGCAAAAGGGTCTTTGAGTTTCCAAGGTCTATTGGGTGAAGGATTGCAGTGGTTGTGATTGCGGGAGGTAGGAGTAGGGGCAGGTTTTCTAGGCAGGGGTAGTTCACGGTTAGGGGGAGCAGGCCTGGTGGCCAGCTCCTTTACAGCCTTGGTCAGTCGTTCAATGTCCTGCATAACAATCTGTAAGTCTGAGGCTGCAGCGACTGGCAAAGTAGATGGCACTGGGGCGGGGACAGACGACAGTGGTGGTATAGGTCTGGCTGAAGCCCCTAGTGGCTCTTGGACGGGTGTAAGGGGTGGACAAACTTCCTCTAACTCAGTCCTGGACTCAATGACGTACGTCTTGATAAAGAGCTCAGTCCGAGCTAAAAAACGCTAGCTAGTGCTTTTTATACCAACTTTTTATGTCTTTTCTGACGGAATAAAGATTGGGAGAAGCGCCTGGCTTTGGAGAAAATTTCTTCCTTTTTAATTGTCTGTTTTACTACTGCCTGCCGACCTCCTTGGATGATCGGGTTCTCCTGGGCTGCTGACCCACTATTGATGCGCTGTTGTAGATGCTATGCTCTGAGCATAACCAACTCTGGTGAGCACATGTGTGTTGAATACTTTGCTTTTAATGTTTTTGATAATACACTAGGATCACGCTCCTCTGTTCTTTTTGTCTCTTCAGTACACATATTAGGGCCCCATCAATAAATCTGTCCATTAAAACCTTGTTGCCCTGCTCGGGGGTTATACCATCAAATTTTTTGACAGTCTCTAGGGCATTCTGCAGGGCTACGGCATATGCTCTCAAGGTCTCAACTGGATTTTTCTGCCTTTCATACAGCTGGAGACGTACCTCTGATGGAGAATGTGACTCAAAACCTAGTACAGTCCTTCAAAGATCTGCTCTACAGTCACCTTCTCGGAGGCTGGCCAGGTGCGGACTTCCTCCAACGCTGGTCCCTGTAGTTGTCCTGTGAGCAATTGCACCTGTTGATTAGGGGGGGGCAAGACTAAAAGACAAACAAACTTTGGATCCTCTCTTTGAAATCCCTCAAGGTGAAGGGGTCTCCAATGTAGATAGGAAGGACAGGGTTCCTCAAGAATACCAGTGCAGACGCTGGAACACCAGGGCTGTTGACTGCAGGCAGGGCGGGCAAGTTCCCGACTGCTAGGACAGGTGATGACCTCACTGCTGGAGATGAAGGGGCGCTGGAGAGCTGGGTTCTGACATCCTTTTGATTTTTGAGTGCACTGTCGCTTTAAGTAAAATAAGGTGCATTCTCCTTTAAGATGCTTACTGCAGCACTGTTGCGGCTTTGACTTGACTAATGGGGGTACTGTTATGGATGCCCCCCTTTATTTTGCAGGCACCCAGTTGTGAAAAGTCTTGCGACCAGACTTGCGGGCACTACCGGGTTAATACTGACGGCTACAGGCATCGGATACTTGATACTGACTATCGTTGGTGTTTGCAGAGTCTGCACTTCAGCGGCTGCTTGACAGATAACAGCAGAAATGGGCACAGCAGTTGCAGCTTCCAATATGGCTGCGCCCAGGGAACTTCCGGTTTTGGTCCGGTCGGCAAAATCTTTCCTTGTTCAACACAGGGCGGTCCTTTGGTTCCACCTCGCTGTACTGAAGAGGCGCCACCACTGGGGACTGACGGGGCGGAGCTGCGATCGCTTGCGCCAACCTCTTGCACCGGACCAAGTCAACCCTTTCAGGTAACAACTCTCTACAGTTAACAATGGCAAATAACAGTCCTTTCTTCACCTCCCCCCCTTTCCCCAGCGCCTCAGGTAAAAGTCCTGTACACTTTCTGGCGCAAATTTTATTCGGATCGGCATGCGATTTTCTGACAATACTGGGCACAGTTCAGACTGGGGGGTACTTTAGACATAGAGTGCTCAACCGTATCCTGTTCCTGGGATGCCAAAAGTTGTGGTAGAGGGTGTGATGCAGGGCAGATGGAATAACCCAAGGGCAGATGGCATTATCTCCTTGTATTCGTGACACCAGGGTGTGGTTTATCCTCATCCTCAAGGTATACCGCTGGATCCTGGGCTAGGCATGGGGGCAATAATGACTCCGACGCCAAGTTACGGACAACGGTGGCTTCACTGAGTGACAGACGGAACAGTCTATACAGTTTAGCGAGGCCCACGGAGGTAAGCAGTGACTTCAGAGACCTTAAGGGCTTGCTGGGACTTGCAGTAGACTTGGACAATTTTAGTGCAGGCCACTCTGACTTGAAAATAGATGACTGTGACTGACTTAACTTGAGACTGACTAAGTTGTGACTGTAGCTTAATTGTAGACTTGAAGGACTTACCGTATATACTCGAGTATAAGCCGACCCGAGTATAAGCCGAGACCCCTAATTTCAACCCAAAATCCCAGGAAAAGTTATTGACTCGAGTATAAGCCTAGGGTGGGAAATACATCATCCCCCCTGTCCTCATCCAGACCCGTCATTAACATCTTCATCATCATCACCGCCTGTCATCATCCAGACCCTCATCATCATCACCTGTCATCATCCCCTTGTCATCATCTCACACATCCCCCCTTCATCATCCCCTTGTCATCATCCCACACATCCCCCCTTCATCATCCCCTTGTCATCATCCCACACATCCCCCCTTCATCATCCCCTTGTCATCATCCCACACATCCCCCCTTCATCATCCCCTTGTCATCATCCCACACATCCCCCCTTCATCATCCCCTTGTCATCATCCCCACCCCCCTTCATCATCCCCTTGTCATCATCCCACACCCCCCCTTCATCATCCTCTTCTCATCATCCGCCCTCAGTGGTCTTAAACCTGCGGACCTCCAGATGTTTCAAAACTACAACTCCCAGCAAGCCCGGGCAGCCATCGGCTGTCCGGGCTTGCTGGGAGTTGTAGTTTTGAAACCTCCGGAGGTCCGCAGGTTGAAGACCACTGCCGCCTTCAACATCATCCAGCCCCCTCTCACCCCCTTTAGTTCTGAGTACTCACCTCCGCTCGGCGCTGGTCCGGTCCTGCAGGGCTGTCCGGTGAGGAGGTGGTCCGGTGGGATAGTGGTTCCGGGCTGCTATCTTCACCGGGGGCGCCTCTTCTCCGCGCTTCCGGCCCGGAATAGAGGCGTTGCCTTGACAATGACGCAGAAGTACGTTGGAAATGAACGCACCTCTGCGTCGTTGTCAAGGCAACGTGACTATTCTGAGGCCGGGCCCGAAGCGCTTAGAAGAGGCCTCCCTGGTGAAGATAGCAGCCCGGAACCACTATCCCACCGGACCACCTCTCTCCGGACAGTCCTGCAGCACCGGACCAGCGCCGAGCGGAGGTGAGTATTGTACAGAACTAAAGGGGGGTGAGAGGGGGCTGGATGATGTCGAAGGCCGCAGTGGTCTTCAACCTGCGGACCTCCGGAGGTTTCAAAACTACAACTCCCAGCAAGCCCGGACAGCCGATGGCTGCCGGGCTTGCTGGGAGTTGTAGTTTTGAAACCTCTGGAGGTCCGCAGGTTGAAGACCACTGCGGGTGGAGAGTTTACTCAAGTATAAGCCGAGGGGGGTGTTTTCACCACGAAAAATTGTGCTGAAAAACTCGGCTTATACTCGAGTATATACGGTAGTTAGTAAAAGTATAATGGTAATATTCCTTGTATACTATTATTATTAGTAATATTCGTCCCAGTAAACAGGATTTGGTCAGAAAAAGTATGAGGGATATATGTTTTGTGATAATATTCTTCCTTGTATACTGGTATTAATGGTGATATTTGTCCCAGTATGTTGGATTTGGTCAGTAACAGTACAATGATAATATGCATGTTGTAAATATTGCCTTCTTGTATACTGGTATTATTGATAATATTAGTCTCAGTATGATGGATTTGGTCAGCATCAGTATAATCATAATGGCCCTGATTTACTATTGTAAACCCAACATGTTTTGTCAGGTTGTGTGCAAGATTCCATGGCAAAAATTCTGTCAGCGCCAGAATTTGCACCTGAATTTGAGCTGAATAACCCCATATTCATCGTCGTGAGCCGATTACAGAATCAGGTAGTGCCGAATGTATCTCTATTGGAACTTAACCAACAAAGTTGTGCACAATGCCGAGGGCTTTCGGAGGCTCAATAACAGCACTAAAATTGAAGGGTTAATCTAACAAAACCATGCAGGTATTTAAAATTCTTTTAAAAATAATGGTGCTCTTTAAAAAAAATTATTCACAAGGAAATGACCCTACAGTAGTGTGAAAGACATTTTTTAACACAATGCAGACCTTTACATATGTCCTCCTTATAAGAAGCCTCCGACACTCCTGACCAAGTCCACAAATTATATAGGACTCTTGAGCACTAAGCATGTATCTGTGATTTCACTTTCATACCACATTAAGTGGAAAACATCTTACAAAGAAACGGAGTAACAACCCAAGCAACGCCAAAAGCCATTTAGACACTAGCAGGCATTGTCTTCACCTATTGCAATGCCAGACTTCACTCCACATGTTCTAAAGACAACACCTGCTCTAATAATTTTCTAATAATATGCTGATGTAGTATGAGTAAGGTTGTTCAGGTATTCATGAGGAGAAAAAAACATCACATGTCTACTACTGTACATCTCCTTTCCTTTTCTACTGTTCACACTGTAGCTTGGAGCTAAGCCAGAAGCTTGAATGCAGTTAACTGTTTGGGGCCCATGTCTATTGAATTCTCTATGTAAACCTTTTTTATACACAGGCATACTATATCAGTACTCTCTGTAGTACTGGCAGTCAGAATTGGAAAAAATGCAGACCATGTTTTCCTTATCTCCCCATATTCTAAAAGGCCTTAAAGGGGTACTCTGCCCCAATCCAAAGGATAGGGGATAAGATGTCTTATCACAGGGGTCCCGCCACTGGTAACCCCCAAGATCTCTCCTGCTGCACAAAGCGAAGTTCTCTCCGTGCTTGATGACTCATGCTACAGGGGTCGGAGGATTGTGACGTCACGGCCCCGCCAACTCAATGCAAGTCTATGGGAGGGGGCGTGGCAGCCATCACACCCCCTCCCTTAGGCTTGCATTGGGTAGGCAGGGCATGATGTCACAAGGGGGTGGGGCCGTGACGTCAAGATCCTCCAGACCCTGTATCATGAGTCATCAGGCTTGGAATGAACTTCGCTCTGTGCAGCTGATGATGGGGTGCTGCCGGAGAGATTGTGGGGGTCCCCAGTGGCGGAACCCCCATGATCAGACCTCTTATCCCCTATCCTTTAAAGTACCCCTTTAAAGAAAAGCGCAAGTGGCAATTTTAGGGAGTATAAGAAAAGAGACAGCAGAAAGGCTGTAAATATTAAATTGAAAAGTAATAGGTTATATAACATTATTAAGCCTAGTTCATCATTGTATTATGGAATAAGGAAAAGGTGTACGGTGTGCAAAATTATAAACATGGTAATCGATGAGGATTTTCCAGATGATCATAAATTACTTTGCTGCATCCCTTTATCTCATTAGATGAACATTAGATTGATGATGTATTTTTCCTAAGGTTCACATAGGTTCTGGAATGGTTAACAGCTAGGAATACCAGCAGAACATTTACCCTGACATCCTGGGTCTGTTGAAGGCGCTAATTCCGTACACTCTGAAAAGGTCTTGTGAGGAGATACGAGTAATTAATTTCCATGCTGCAACATTGAAAAGGTTAACCTGATTTATTGAATGAGATTCCATCTCAAATGTGTTGTGTGTATTGTTAAAAAGCTCCAATTACAGCTCTAATTCTTATCCCTCATGGAAGTGTTATTTTGAAGATGCAAAGCAGACCCATGCCTAATACATGGTCAGACACAATAGTCCTTTGCTAGGCTTAATTCCCAGTTCACTCTGGAAAGCAGAATTATTACTATTAATATGATCTTCATAATTACCATTTCAGTAGATATTCCCTTTAAAGCATTTATATAGGAATCCATACATAGGATTTTATTGTGATGTGTTCTATGTTGGATGCATATCAATTATTATTCTACTTGATGATGCATTCAATTAATTGTTAATGAATACACATTGTTTTATTAATTGCATTAATTGTATTAATGCCACATTTACAAATCTTACACACTCAGTAAGCAAAGCCAAAGCATATGGATGGGTTTTAGGTAGGTACTTCACCTAACCATTCATAATATTGACTAATATGGGTTATGGGTAGCAGTCACACGGGGGCCCTGGTGCCTAAGGGGGCTCATCTACCCCATCAGAGACCGGCATTATAAATGACACCTGGGACCATGTTGAAGATTTTAAATTGGGGTCCAGAAGCTACAAGTTACGCCTCTGGATTTTGCTGCTTACAGCACATGACACTTTACTATTTAGGAACTGTTAATACATTTTACTAGTAGGCTTTTGCTTAAAGGGGTACTCCGCTTCTAGACATCTTATCCCCTATTCCTCTATTTCGGCTGCTGCACCCCAGACATCTGAGCGAACTTCCATCTGTGCCGGAGGACTGGCAATGCGGGGTGGAGGCTCATGACGTCACGGTCACACCCCACTTGTGATGTCATGACCAAGCCCCCTCAATAAAAGTCTATGGGAGGAGGGGTGACGTCTGCCACGCCCCCTCAAATTGACTTGCATTGAAGGGACGTGGTCGTGACATCAGGAGCGGGTGTGGCTGTGATGTCACGAGCCTCCATCGCTGCACTCGACGCTCTAAGCGAACGCTGGGTGCAGCAGGAAAATCATGGGGGTACCCAGCGGCGGGACCCCCGCAATCAGACATCTTATCCCATATCCTTTGGAGCAGAGTACCCCTTTAATGAAGTACTCCGATGCTCCAGCGTTCTGAACATTTTGTTCAGAATGCTCTAAGCTGGAGGCCGTGATCGTGACTCCACGCCACCTCCCATAGACTTGAATGGAGGGGATGTGGTGTGACATCACGAGGGGGCGTGGTGTGGTGTCATGACCACTGTGACAGGAACCTGGCATTCATTTAGAAAGCCAGGTACTGCAGGAGTTAACTGGGGGCCCCAGCTGCGGGACCACCGCAATCAGATATCTTATCCCCTTTCCTTTGGTTAGGTGATGAGATGTCTTGCAGCAGAGTACCCCATTTTTCATTTTGTGCTGCTACCTATTTCAATATATTTTGTTTGTGTAGTATTCTTTTCAGGCTATAAATTGTGACCACGTTAACAAATCTGGTGATGCTGCCCAATTTTGCATGTACTATTCTTACTTCATGATTTTTTTTTTTCAATAAAGTTCAAATTTTTTATGGATATTTTTATGAAAAGTTTTCACCGATGCTGGCTATACTACAGGGGCTTCTACTATTTTGAGTACTTTAGAGACTGTTAGACAATATTATACACGTGTTTTGAGGGTTATTGCATTACCAGTTTGTGTAGATCTCTGCAAACTAAACTTTTATGAAAAGGTGTGCCAGGTGAACAAAACTTTTGAAAAGCTTGCTCTTCTTTAGTTTTTGACCTTCTGAGATGACAGCAGACCACAAATCAGGGTCACAACTTCCAACTCTTGGAACATTGCCCCTGTAGCTAACAGAAAACCCACCTGATCCAGCATGTTTTAACTTCTTGTACACAGCTCTGGCATCATAACCAGCCTTGGCCACCATGCTTTTGCCAATGTAGTTTGCATTTCTCTTCCTCACTTTCTTTTAATTCCCCAACATCCGATTTTTGCGTGACAAATTGTTTCTTTCTAATGGAACACTTTATTTGATCATAAATTGGAATTGAAAACAAATATTAACCTAATTCTGCAAGTCAGTACAATACCCAATATATAATTTTTGCTGTTTACTTAAAAAATATATATATATCAATTCAAAAATGTCTTAAAGGGGTACTGTACACCAAAGTTTCCTCCAGTGGCCCACCTGCCTGTCAGAGTTTTTCCCTCCAGCCAAACAATATACACACATAAAATATAACATCTTAAAATATACAATAATAAAGTTCAACAACCTAATACAGGTCAAGCATTGAGGCGTTAAAGATATACACAACCTTTTACCTTGCGGGAATGTCCTCTCAACTCCTGAACATGTCTTTTAACTATTTGAGTGGCCCTAAAAAAAATTATTATTTTCTGTACACTATATTATGACATCCTTCAGAGTCTTCTTTCCTGACATCTCTTAGTAAATACTTGTATTTCCTATTAAATAAAAATTCTTAGAACTCTTGGGAATGTACAAAATCTGGTAAGCCATTTCACGAGATACACAAATATTTATTGAAACAGGCTTGAAATATCTGACAGATCCTCTTAAACTAGTACAGTTCTTCCCCGGAAGGATTACCAGTCTACACTGAAAACCGTAAACTACCAATGAATTAAGGGAATCTGTGGGACGCACTACAGGAGATGGTAATGTTGTGCTGAATGAAAAACAATCACTACCTGCGGGAGAAAAAGAAGATCATGCTGAAATGTTTTGCAATCTTTGTATCTTTAGCCAATGTAGTGAAACAAATCAAATTGTCAATTTATAACAGAGGATAAATAAGGCTCTTTACACGCCATATTTTTGTCAATCCAGCAAAGTATCATTCTTTTATTTGCTGAATCCAGCAAAGAAAAAAAAAAGTGTACAAAAGTGGACACTTTCAAAACGGTGAAGAAGAGTGGGGAAGATATATCAGTGAAAAATCGTTCTTGCATTGAAATAAATCTGTCCCTATGGGTACAGTATAAACAGCATCCAACCGCTTCCTGCTTTCCATCCTGGCAATCTTGGGATTGCCTGGTAGCTGCAGTGAGATACTAGATAATGGCAGGCCCAGATAAGCTCTGCAAAGAGTATTAGGGAGCTGTATTACCCCTGTACCTGGGGCTAATATGTCAGATCTAATTACAGTGTAAAAGGGAGAAAATGACCTTCAAAGATCTTTTATGACCTCATGCTGAGCACAGATGTGGAGCAAAATTAAAATAAATAAATGCAAAAAAGGATATGTAAATTAATTTCTTGAAACTAGTGGCCCAACAGCTTTCCCCTTAATACATCTCCTTGATAATGACCGAAATGGAGAGCGACACTACTTAAAAATGTGCTATTGATAAAAAAAAGATTATAAAAAAAAAAAAAAGCTGCTTTCTTCTAGGAAAAAGCTCCACTTTCCACTTGGTTTGTGTGTGTTATTGCAACTCAGTTCCTCTGAATTGAATAAAGAAGAGTGTAACCTCTCAATGGCATCACTGCTTGGTGATAGGTCATGGAGGTTTTGTAAAAACAGTATTATTATGTATTATTATACAGTTTTCCAAACTGTATTATTATATTAACCTCTTCAGGACACAGGGCGTATGGATACCCCCTGCATTCCAAGTCCTTAAGGACACAGGGCGTATCCATACGCCCGTGGGAAATCCGGTCCCCACCGCTAGCCGGTTGGGGACCGGAGCCGGATGCCTGCTGGAATCATTCAGCAGGTACCCTGGCACATCGCCCAGGGGGTCCTGAGACCCCCCATGTCGGCGATCAGAGAAAATCGCATGTCAATTCAGACATGCGATTTTCTCCAATTCCGGGCTGATTGGGTCTCTGGTGACCCGATCACCCAGAAAATAGGGCTGATCGGAGTTGTCAGCAACAGCCCCGGTCAGCCTAAGGGATAGGAGTGAGGTCGCAGAGCTGCGATCTCCTCCTATCCCCTGCCATTAGTCAGAACTGAGTTCTGACCAATAGCAGTGCAGGACAGGGGGTTGCCATGGATTCTGCCCGCCCCTGGATGTCGAGGGGATCTGGGAAGAAGATGGAGGCCATACCTGCAGGAGAAGATGCCTGGGGACCCGGGATCTTCGCTGGAGCCTGCTGGATACTTGCTCAGGTAGGGAATCGACGGTGGGGGGGAATTGAAAGTGAAAGTAAAACGATCTTTACTGTGGCAACCACTAGGAAGGCCAAACTGCAACTACCAGCATGCTGGGAGTTGTAGTTTTGCAACATCTGGAGGGTCACAGTTTTGAGACCACTGTTACAGTGGTGCCCAAACGGTAGCCCTCCAGATGTTGCCAAACTACAACTCTCAGCATGCCTGGACTGCCCAGGCATGCTGGGAGTTGTAGTTCTGTAACATCTGTCCCTTCAGATTTAGCAGTTTTCATGAAATTTTTGAAAATTGCTGCTCTACTTTGAAGCCCTCTAATTTTTTTTAAAAAGCAAAAATATGTCCATTTTATGATGCCAACATAAAGTAGACATATTGTATTTGTGAAGAAAAATAAAATTTATTTTGAATATCCATTTTCCATACAAGCAGAGAGCTTCAAAGTTAGAAAAATGCTAAATTTTCAACATTTTCATGAAATTTTGGGATTTTTCACCAAAAAAGGATGCAAGTAACGTCGAAAATTTACCACCAAAATAAAGTAGAATATGTCACGAAAAAACATTCGGTAAACTATTCGGTAAAAGCGTTTTCGCGTTATTAATTCGCAAAGTGACGGTGGTCAGAATTGCGAAAAAGGGCTCAGTCCTTAAGGTGAAAAAGGGCTGCGTCCTTAAGGGGTTAAGGGTATATTCAAACTTGAAGACTCCATCTGAGCGACCTCTGCCAGGATTGTTCGGTGGTAGGACTGCACGGACCTGTGCCGTCACCATTGACAGCAGTGCAGTGTGCGTGGAATTCTGCCGAAAGAATGAACATGTTCATTCTTTCAACAGATCAATTTCACTGCAAGAATTTTACAACATTTAAATTCCTCAGTGTGAATGGGTCAGCGGAAGGCTCGTACACTGGAATTCCCAAGCACAATTCCATGTGCGGAAATTCAGTAGTGTGAACATCCTCTAAATATGCCTGTGCATTCCAGAGACCTGTGAAGTAAAATGGTTTTGGAAAATTGATCATACTCAAGAAATCCTATAAAATAACCAAAGCTAAATTGCTGTTTAGTGAATTGTTCTGCACTTTTCACAACATGCAGTTTGAAATCTTCAATATTCTGATTTCTTTCATTAAACAGAAACACCTTTGTTTACAAACTTAATATAGTCCTAGTATTTTCCTGGGCTTTTAATACAATTGTATTCAGTCTATGAAATAACTTGGGGGGTGTATAGTAGTGGGGATGTTGTTTCGGTATATGAGGGGTTAATATTAACCCGATAGTTTGTGACGCCAGGCTGAGGGCTAGTATGCTGAGGTAATTCTCCGGCCTATCGCCGCCCTTCCCAGTAACAATAGGTGCATGAAATGACTGAAGGTCCACAAGGAAGTTGAACTTGAACTTGAATAACTTTACTTAAGTGCTTGCGGTAAATCCAATGCACAGTGACAGTCTTATATAAACAGTCTCTATATTGCTCAGTAACTGACAGCTGTTGCGGACCTTGAGTATTATTACAAGTCTCTGAATTGAGGATAATTATTGCAGATCTGTCAGGATTTAGGGGATAGATAAGGTCCGGTGATCTTGCAGAGTGCTTGGGATTGATACACTCACAATTCTGAATAGATTCAGCCATTGCCGCAAGGCTCAGGCCTAACTCACTGCGATAATAGCTGCGCAGATCCTTCTCGTTTGCCAGCCCAGGAACAAGAGAGAGAACAATGGCCGCCGCTCCCTTATATGGGCAAGGGGCGGGTTGAATCTGAATACCTGTCATTTACTGTTCCGAATACCTGTCATTTACTGTTACACGGTATGATGGGATTGCATACGTCATAAGGACCTCCAAAGGTCCTAAAGCAGAAATACAATAGAGTTCACCTAGTCATGTGACCCGCAGGTCCTGGTACGCTATGCGCAGGTAATTAACCATTTATTTACATGTATATCACTATATTTACATAAACCTTGAGTAAACTACTGATTTACTATATGCAATAGAGGTGACAAGGGCAGGCTATATAACGTGGACCCCTACGTCCTAGGGATTCTGGCTATGGGGACCCACAGACATATAGGTACCGTATAGGATGTGGTACCGGGACACCACAAAAGCAAATCCCTATAGCAAACCTCTCCTGCTCTGGACAGTTCCTGACATGGACAGAGGTGTCAGCAGAGAGCACTGTGGTCAGACTGAAAAGAAATTAAAAAATAAATGAACTTTCTCTGCAGTTTACAGTAGCTGATAAGTACTGGAAGGATTAATATTTTTAACAGAAGTAATTTACAAATCTGTATAACTTTATGGCACCAGTTGAATAAAAAAAATGTTTTCCACTCTTTAAGAGCAGTACAAACCTCTTATATTAGCCCCCAGATATTGCTTTCAATAAATACACCGAAAAACTCCTTTTTAGAAAATCATACATCTTGTCCTAGCATTTAGGACTTTTGAAAATAATTTGAGCAGGGAAATATGGGTTAAATTTATATGAAAATCCTGACTAAAGACAAAAATGTAAGATAGTGATTTATATTTATACAAATGTACGAAATGTGCCTAAAGTACAACCTGGAAATTCAATGTCCCCCTTATCTTGGAGACCCAGTGCGCTCATGTAAAATACATGGACTCTGAAACTTTTCTAATGATCCCTCGTTTGCTCTCTTCACACCTCAACTCCCATGTTAGTGATGTACATAGCAAATGGATGGACGATACAGGACGAGAAATAGACTAATAGGCTGGCAAACTGCATTGAAAGGTGTTCTACACACATCTCTTGCTGAGAAAGCATACATTATTTAACAAGAGTTTAAAATATATACTTATTTTAGTGAATCAGGGCTGGTTTAACTCTTCAGTCCATCACATTTAGTACAGTCTCTAAAGCTTTTAATACAGAAAAGCATAAAATACACAGAGTGCGCCTGTAATCATACATCCAGTTTTCAACAAATATCTGCTATAGGATTTCATACTACACGATATGTGTTATTTCAGTTTTGATGTTTTGTTAAGAAAGATTGATATGCACGTAATTGACTTTCTTTACAGAATATAAAAATAGTATTGTATCAAAAGGATGAAAGATCAGTTGTAAATGTTCAAAACTATTAAGGTCTGTTCACACCATATTGCGGTAGTTGTATGTGTAATGTGGGTTTATGCCTTAGTTTTTTTTTTCTTCTAAATAGTCATTGCAAAGAAAGCAATTTTGCAAAGTGCAATACAATACATAGTATTTACATAGTTAGTATGGTTGAAAAAAGACATACGTCCATCAAGTCCAACCAGGGAATTGAAGTGAAGGGTGTAAGGGGATAAGGGAAAGGGATGTAGTTTTATAATTCTGCATAAGCATTAATGTTATTTTGTTCCAGGAATGTATCTAACCCTGTTTTAATGCTGTTAATTGTTCCTACTGTGACCAGTTCCTGAGGTAGACCGTTCCATAAATTCACAGTCCTCACGGTAAAGAAGGCGTTTCGCCCCTTTAGACTAAACCTTTTCTTCTCCAGACGGAGGGAGTGCCCCCTCGTCCTTTGGGGGGGTTTAACCTGGAACAGTTTTTCTCCATATTTTTTGTATGGGCCATTAATATACTTATATACGTTTATCATATCCCCCCTTAAACGTCTCTTCTCAAGACTAAACAATTGTAACTCCTTTATTCGCTCCTCATAGCTAAGATGTTCCATGCCCCATATTAGTTTAGTCGTGCGTCTCTGCACCCTTTCCAACTCTGCAGTGTCCCTTTTATGAACAGGCGACCAAAACTGAACAGCATATTCCAGGTGAGGCCATACCAATGCTTTATAAAGGGGGAGTATTATGTCCCTGTCCCTTGAGTCCATGCCTCTTTTGATACATGACAATATCCTGGCGGCTTTGGAAGCAGCAGCCTGACATTGCATGCTATTCTGTAGTCTGTGATCTACAAGTACACCCAGATCCTTCTCTACCAGTGACTCTGCCAGTTTAATCCCCCCTAAGACATACGACGCATGCAGGTTATTAGTACCCAGATGCATAACTTTACATTAATCCACATTGAACCTCATTTGCCAAGTGGATGCCCAGACACTTAGTCTATCCAAGTCATCTTGTAACTTATGCACAACCTCTATAGACTGTACCGTGCTACAAAGCTTGGTGTCATCTGCAAAGATAGAAATAGAGCTGTTAATACCATCCTCTATATCACTGATAAATAAATTAAACAGCAGCGGGCCCAGTACTGAACCTTGGGGTACACCACTAATAACCGGGGACCAATCAGAGTACGAATCATTGACCACAACTCTCTGGGTACGATCCATGAGCCAGTGTTCAATCCAGTTACAAACTAAAGTTTCCAAGCCCAAGGACCTTAACTTACCTGTCAGATGTCTGTGAGGGACAGTATCAAACGCTTTGGCAAAATCCAGAAACACTATATCCACAGCCATTCCTCTGTCAAGGCTTCTACTCACCTCTTCATAAAAGCAAATTAGATTGGTTTGACAACTTCTATCCTTAGTAAACCCATGCTGGCTATCACTTATAATACTATTATCCCCTATGGATTCCTGTATGTAATCCCTTATAAGTCCTTCTAACAATTTACCCACAATGCACGTTAGACTTACCGGTCTATAATTGCCTGGCGAAGACCTAGAGCCCTTCTTGAAGATTGGTACCACATTCGCCTTGCGCCAGTCCCTTGGCACAATACCAGACACCAGAGAATCTCTAAATATCATGAACAAGGGTACAGATATTACTGAACTTACCTCTCTAAGAACTCTTGGGTGTAGTCCATCCGGCCCTGGAGATTTGCTTACATTTACTTTACTTAACTTACCTTGTACCATCTCTACATTAAGCCAGTTCAATACATTATATGATGTGTTACCAGCACTGACCTGGCCAATGTCAGCTCCTTCTTCCATAGTATATACAGAACTAAAGATCCCATTCAGTAGCTCCGCCTTCTCTTGATCGCCCGTGACAACCTCCCCATTATCATTATTAAGGGGTCCTACATGCTCTGTAATGATAATGGGGAGGTTGTCACGGGCGATGCAAGTTGATCAAGAACAAACAAGCGAATGCATGCTATGCAAAGAGTAAGGACAAAGGAGAGAAACAGAAAAGGGGAAACAAAGAAGGGGGTGTGAAAAAAGCACAGAAAATTAGTCATCCAAAGATTCAAGCTCTAACGTATAATGGAGGTGAGTTCAATACTCAATTTTTTTTTAAATCTCGAACAACTATTCTAGAACAGATGGAAGGGTCTGTTGTGGAGAGACTCCTCAGTACAGCCTAAGATGCCAGGATGATATCGACATGACAGATATATCGAACTTTAACTGTCACTACTAGCCGACCAAGGACCGATCAGAGTGGTCCCTGGTCCAGCCAATACACTTGTAGGGGTGCGGAATTATTATGACAGCTCCGATCCTTTGCAGGCATGGGGTGGGGTCTATATTTCATTTAATGATGCCCTGAAAGCCAAAGGGGGCTCATCTCCTTCTTGGTCCTACCAGGCGGTCAGGCAACCATATATGGCCTCAGTAGGGGCACTGCCCAGCCCGGAATGAATACGGTGATAAAATATGGGCGCATTTCCTCCATTTCAAAAGCAACTAACCAAAATGATGTCCCACAAATAATGAATTTGTGGGAAAAAAAGCTAATTGCTATTTTTTTCCACTGACTTTGAAATTATTCTAGCCACGCAATAAGGGCTCAACATACTCACTTTTGCCTTAGGTGAATACTTTAGGGGGCGTAGTTTCGAAAATAAGGTCACTTCTGGGGGTGCAGTATTGTCCTGACAGCTAGAATGCTTTGCAAGAGGAAGTCCCGCCTATAATTTGTATAATGATATCCTGAAAGCCAAATGGGGCTCCTCTCCTTTTGGGTCCCACCATGTGGCCATGCAACCAAATATGGCCTAAGCGGGGGTATTACCGAACATGGGACGAACAGCGTAATAAAATATGAGGCGCATTTTCTACTTTTCAGATAAAATGTACAAAAGATATGTCCCACAAATAATGCATTTGTTAAAAAAAGATGAAAATTTTAATTTTTCTACTGACTTAGTAACCATTCCAGCCACACGAAATGGACTCAAAGTACTCACTTTCAGTATAGATGAATACTTTAGGGGGTGTAGTTTCCAAAATATGATCACTTGTGGGGATTCTATATGGTTCTGGCAGCTAAAACCCTTTACATGCATGAAGTGCAGCCAATAATCCATCCAGCCTAAAATGATGCCCTGAAAGCCAAATGGCCCTCCTCTCCTTCTGGGTCCTACCACGCGGCCAAGGAGCCAAATATGGCCTAAGCTGGGGTATTTCCCAAAACGGGCCGAGCAGCTCAATAAAGGGTGCATTTCTTTCAATATCAGAAGCGATGTACAAAAATATATGTCCCACAAATGATGCATTTGTGAAAAAAAGCTAATTTAGAAATTTTTACACTGACTTCATAATAATTTCTGCCAAAAAACTATGGTGTTAAAATACTCACTGTGCCCCCTAGTGAATACATTGAGGTGTCTAGTTTTTAAAATGGGGTCAATTTAGGGGGGGGGTCCTATGTTCTACCACCTTCAAATTTCTGCAAACCTTGCATAGCACATGAAAAAAGATGTACTTTTCAAATTTTCTAAATGTTTTATTCAATTGTTAGGCTTCTAATTCATTTAAAATGTTAATTAAACAAAAGAAATGTTTTCAAAATAAAGTAGACATCTGAAAATATAAGTTTCAGAAACTATTTGGTCAGAAAGCATAAATATATGCAACCTATTAGTGTTAAAAAATGTTTTTTTTAATTCATGATTTTTTGTAAAAAAAATACTGCAAATGATATCGGCTTACTTTTACTATGTTCATGAAGGACAACTTGTGACAAAAACACAAGGTCAGAATTATTGTGATTGCCAAAACTTTACCAGAGTTATTCTCTAACAAAGTTGGACATCACCGATTAGAAAAAACAGGCCTGGTCTTTCAGGGGCATACAGGTTTACTTGTATTGGTCCTTAAGGTGTTAAAATCATTCCCTGAGATTTGTGCTGCAAAACAAACAAAGAACTGAAGCGATTAATGGTGAAGTTATGAAACATTGGTGGTAGGGTGTCTAGCCCTGAGTATCCACCATGTTCATTCTATATATCCAGTGTCTTTTTATAGGATATTCCTGTATTTAAAGGGATAGATGATGTGATTACCAATACAGTACAAAAAAGATCCCCCTGCTCTGCTGACATTCGAAAAAAACTGCTGCCTCAATTGTTTGCTACAATGTGTTCTGAAACTCATCAGCAGAGCAGGCAAAGTGTATTTTCAAGGTAAGGAAACTAGGTGATCAGGGTCGACAGGAGCAACGGTGCTGGATGAGGTGAGGTGACTTTACTGCAGTGTGGTTTTTAACTAAACTGAGAACAATCCCAATTAGGGTTCCTCAGAACTTGGCCAGGGGTCCCTCAGAAGACAGCAGTAGCACCTTTTTATAGTGGGGTTCAAAATACGATGTGAATGTGTAATGTATGTATATATAGGATATATATATATATATATATATATATATATATATATATATATATACATGCAGCATAAAATGACTATTTGACAAAGCCCAACCCTAGCTACTCTGCTCCTTGCTCACCCCCTCCCACCGAGTAGAGTAATTTTCTGTCCTCTTGAACAAAAGCCTTGGAGCCCGCCAGGATCTTTAGAAGAAGCATACCTTATATGGTATGCATATGGTATGCCAGGGCTAAAAACATCTCCCTAGTGAGGGTGGGAATTTATGTTAATTTCAATGGTTATATAAGCTGTAATTCTGCCAATAAAGGGTAGCAGAATTTTAAATACTTGAAACTGACATGGCTCCGTTTGATTTATTTTGGTGTATTCGTTCTGATGATTTGGTCGGGAGTAAGATAGTTACTAGATAACTGATAAAATCCATATCAAATGCTCAAAGGTGCAAAGCAAACAGTCAACAAATAAAAGTCAGGATATAAAACTACAATCCTCTAAACCAACCTTCTTTGAGGAGAATAAGGATCACCCTTAATATGAATAATTGTTTATGAATTTCCCCATGCAATAGGCACCTTTATTAAAGGGGTCCTTCAATGTTGTTAGAGTGCTTATCTACCTTCAGAAATTATACAGTTTCTTATGGTGGAAAGTGCAGCCAGAAGAACAGGCAATACTATTTATGAAAAAATTCAAACAGATAAATGAGGGCAATCTGTGAGCCAACAAACTTTCAAGGTGAGAAACAAAATGTGAGATAGTTGAAACTTAACTTTTAATTGTAATTCAGTAAAATATAATGCCAAAATTGATACCCTCTGGAATAATCTGGAAACCAGAGAAGGATAATACCCATCCTGCAGACTATGGAATAACGTATATTTGAACAGCTGAGTGAGGTAAACTCAATACAAGTACACTCAGTTGTATGGGGCTCACAATAAACATACCCCCAGACTACCACCACACCACAGCATATTCAAACACCTCCCCGGCAGTTTCTCCCCCTGAAGAGGTTGCAAGGTACATCGCAACAGAAACATGTTGGGTTGTTTGGAGGTATTTTCATCATGAGCCCCTTACAATTGAGTCTACTTTTATTTAGTTTAGCTCATTCAGCTTCTCTGGTTTCCAGATTATATTCCAGAGGGTATCGATTTTGGTAGTATATTTTATAGAATTACTATTAAATGTAAAATTTTAGGCACTTCAAGTAACTTTTTCCCCGATACCATTTCTGAAATAACTGTACCCTCCTGTATTAATTAACCCCTTAAGGGCCAAGGACGTACAGGTACGTCCTTGGTCCTGCTCCTGTGATATAACGCGGGGTTGCACGGTAACCCCGCATCATATCACGGCGGGCCCGGCATCATAGTGAAGCCGAGACCCGCCGCTAATAGCGCGCAGCGCCGGTCGCGGCGCCGCGCCCTATTAACCCTTTAGCCGCGCGCTCAGAGCTGAGCCACGCGGCTAAAAGCGAAAGTAAAAAGTGCCGGTTAACTCAGTAGGCTGTTCGGGATAGTCATGGCGAAATCGCGGCATCCCGAACAGCTTACAGGACAGCGGGAGGGCCCCTACCTGCCTCCTCGCTGTCCGATCGCCGAATGACTGCTCAGTGCCTGAGATCCAGGCATGAGCAGTCAAGCTGCAGAATCATCGATCACTGGTTTCCTATGAGAAACCAGTGATCAATGATAAAGATCAGTGTGTGCAGTGTTATAGGTCCCTATGGGAGCTATAACACTGCAAAAAAAAAGTGAAAAAAAAAAAGTGAATGAATATCATTTAACCCCTCCCCTATTAAAAGTTTGAATCATCCCCCTTTTCCCATAAAAAAAAACACAGTGTAAATAAAAATAAACATATATGGTATCACCGCGTGCGGAAATGTCCGAATTATAAAAATATATCCTTAATTAAACTGCTCGGTCAATGGCGTACGCGCAAAAAAATTCCAAAGTCCAAAATAGTGCATTTTTGTCACTTTTTATATAATTTAAAAATGAATAAAAAGCGATCAATAAGTCATATCAATGCAAAAATGGTACCGTTAAAAACTTCAGATCACGGCGCAAAAAATGAGCCCTCATACACGGAAAAATAAAAAAGTTATAGGGGTCAGAAGATGACAATTTTAAACGTATTAATTTTCCTGCATGTAGTTATGATTTTTTCCAGAAGTACGAAAAAATCAGACCTATATAAGTAGGGTATCATTTTAATCATATGGACCTACAGAATAAAGATAAGCTGTCATTTTTGCCGAAAAATGTACTATGTAGAAACGGAAGCCCCCAAAATTTACAAAACGGCAGTTTTTTTTCAATTTTGTCGCACAATGATTTTTTTTCCGTTTCACCGTAGATTTTTGGGCAAAATGACTGACGTCATTACAAAGTAGAATTGGTGGTGCAAAAAATAAGCAATCATATGGATTTTTAGGTGCAAAATTTCAAGAGTTATGATTTTTTAAAGGCAAGGAGCAAAAAACGAAAATGTAAAAATGGAAAAAACCCCGGTCCTTAAGGGATTAATACAAAACAGAATAATAATTCTAATAAGACAAAAGAGTGCAGCCTAAACCAAGTGTTTTATTAATTGATTTTCATGCTAAAACATTCTATGATGAGATATCTTGATGTTCCTTTCTGTGATTATTCATCCTAGAATGGTGACCCGGTTGATGTATGGATGTGATTCTCTTACTATATTTGTCATTTTACCATTGGCTTTTGTTGATGAGATTATGTCATGCCAGTCCGAATGGATTGAATCCGTAATTCAAAACACAAAGCTAACCATGAATGGGTTAACCTAAAATCTGCCATATGTATGTTTTTTCTGCATCAGCCATAGTGGAGTTGATGATGCTTATCTCATGACATTAATATGGCTCATTAAATTATTAGCACTACATCAAAAGGGTCAGATTTTACCATACTGCTAAAAGCATGCCGTGCGGCAAATATCCATACTGCGTAGTGAACATGGTCATCATTAATTTTACATTGACAGTTATGTTACATCCAATATTACATTGATTATTAATAAAACGTTGGTTTTAAAGAGATTTTCTGAGCATAAACAAAATGTAGTACAGTATGGAACTTATGATGAATAATGCACTTACCAATATACTTTATGTAAAAATTTGTAGCAGCTTCTGTTGTAGAAAACTTGCGGCAATATAGTTTACAGAGCAGGATGATCTATCACAACCGCACGGTGATGCTTCACCCCTGAATACGTACAAGTGTATAGGGCAGTGGTGTCAAACTTTGGCCCACACTTTGAGATCACTGACATGGAGCCTCCTATTATTGAAAACTGGAGCTGATATCAATTATTTGTATAGGTTTTACCTGGAATAAATGTTCTGTTTTAAGCTAGATTGTTTACAGAATGATATTTATCACCAAAAAAATTAATCCTCTACCTCTCCTGGGATTACTGATCTTATAAATGGTTACATTGTGTTTTAATGTCACTAATTAAAGGGGTTCTCCGGTGGTTAAGATTTTGGGCTATATTGCATCTTCTTTTAATGTTCATGTTTTTTGCAATTGACATGTATTATATGTTTGTGTAGCATGTGTCTTTTTTTTCTTACCTGTTTGTGGGCCAGGAAGTTCTGTTGTTCTGTGTTGGATCTCTTACTGTTGTCCACATGTTAGGATTAGGCTGTGGACAAGATGTCATAGCTTTTTTTTCTCTCTGTTCTTTCAGAACTGCATGACAGAGAGAGGCCACGCCCCCTCATCTCCCTCTCCTGGAGGATGCAGGTGTGCATGAGAGCAAGAAGCCAGAGCAGGGGGAGAGAGAGGATGTACTTCTATCTGAAGGGGAGGATAACAAAGTGCATGGGCTGGGGATGTATAGACTGCAGAGGAATAAATCTCGGACTGGGACGATTTCTATGGGTGAAGGGGGGGGGGGGGGGAACTCCTGAATGACACATGCTGGGAGTTTTAGTCCCTGTTATGTGTGTATGCTAGTGTTTACAAAACAGTGTGCCTCCAGCTGTTGCAAAACTACAACTCCCAGCATGTCCAAAGTCTGTCCAGGATGCTGGGAGTTGTAGTTTTGCAACAGCTGGAGGCACTCTGGTTGGGAATCACTGTTCTAGCCTATTCAGCATACACATCATGTTACACCAGTGTTTTCAAACCAGTGTGCCTCCAGCTGTTGTAAAACCACAACTCAGAGCATTCCCTGACAGTCTTTGGGCATGCTGGGAGTTGTATTTTTGCAACAGCTGGAGGCTCCCTGATTGGTAAACACTAGCCTAGCCTATTCAGTATATTACAAACAAACTGCATTGTTTCCCAACCAGTGTGTCTTCAGCTGTATCAAAACTTCAACTCCCAGCATGCCCGGACAGCTTATGGCTGTCCGGTCATGCTGGTAGTAGTAGTTTTGCAACACCTGGAGGCACCCTGGTTGAGAAACACTGGTGTATGCCCTATAGAGGTGTGGTGAACTACAACCCCCAGGAGACTACAGAGGCAGCATGCTGGTATTATACCACAGACTGAAGACTCCTGAATGACACATACTGGAAGTTGTAGTCCCTTTTGTGTGTGTGTGTATGACAGTGTATCTCAACCAAGGCTGATTATATTAGTGTGCTGTGTCTAAGGGGGCCAACCCGGGAAAATAGTAGGGTGGGTAAAGGGCGGAACAAAGAAACAAAAAAAAATGAGCCGCCCCAAACCAGCAAGGCATGTGGCATGCTGGGATTTGCAGTTTTCAGCACAGCAAGAAAGTGGGGATAAAAAGACAACAAAGAACGGAAATAGAGTTGCCTAAACAACAAGAATAAAAATGAAACAAAAAAATAGGGTAAGTCAAAAACGGAAAAACATGTTGACCACCGGAGTACCCCTTTAAGAACAAAAACCCTCTTTCAGTTTCAGATATACTGTACATCTCCCTCTCTTAACCTTAGTAGATGCAGCCTATATACAGAAACTTTTTTTTTGTTAAAGGCAAATAGGGGCAGCAGTGTAGTGCCAGCTAAAATTGGTGGTCAAGGATAATTATTTTAAGGGAGTTTACTAAGGCTGGCATTTTATACGTCCATCTTATATAAACCAAGTGCACTGTCGGTAGCGCTGGATTTGTTAAGAGGCGTCCACCACATCTTAGGGTGCATTCACACGAGGATTGATCAATACGGTGACCGGATGTGAAAACCAGGTGCTTCCGTATCCCTGCCAGACCCAGCCCACATCTCATTCATTTGAATGAGCCGACCGGAGTCAGATATGAGATGTGGGCCAGGTCCGTCTGGGATACGGGAGCGCCCAGTTCCGGTCACCGTATTGAACAACCATGGTGTGAATGCAGCCTTAGGCTGCCCTGTTAGCAAGCATAAATTGCAATAAATTCAATGCGTAGGGAGGCCAAGGCCCCTAAGTGTAAAGCCCCACTGACACAACAACATTTTTGCCCAGAAAGGGTGTTTGTGAAAAAGTTTATGACTTTTTGTCACCTCTTTATGTTTAGGGTGACATACATTCATACCCCTTTCCTCTCTGTGTATCCCTCTCCTCTCTATATACCCCCTCCTCTCTGTATACCCCATCTCCTGTCTGTATACCCCCATCTTTTTTGTAAGTATGCTCTCTTTCCTCTCTGTATACTCCCTTTCCTCTCTGTATACCCCTAACCTCTCTGTATACCCCCTTCTCTCTGTGTACTCCCCCTGCTCTTTGTATACTTCTTCTCCTCTCTGTATACCCTCTCTCCTCTCTGTAGGTATACCTCCCTCCTCTCTGTAGGTATGCCCCATCTCCTCTTTGAATACCCCCCTCAACTCTGTATATCCCCTATTCTCTCTATATACCCCCTTTCTTTTCCGTAGGTATATCCCCATCCTCTTCAGGTATACCCCCTCACTTCTCTATATAACTCTTCTCCTCTCATTATACCCCTCCTCTCGGTATACAACCTCTCAATTCTGTATACACCCCTCCTCTCTGTACTCTTTGTGTACTCCCTCTCCTCTCTGTTTGCCCCCTCTCCTCTCTGAATACCCCATCTCCTCTCTGTATACCCCCTCTCCTCTCTGTTTACCCCCTTCTCTCTGTAAACTCCCTATTCTCTCTGTATACACTCCTCCTCTATGTATGTCCAGCAGGGTAACAGGGGGTTCCCCAAGTGGGCCTTAACTCTGATACAAAAATGGTCTAGCATAAGTAAGTCTCATTTGAGGTGACTTTGAAGCCAACCACTTCCTACTTGAGTCTATATCTTATCAAAATATTCACAAATAACCTATTAGACCTTACTGATGATACAGTATGTCTCATGGGTACAATTATAGAAACAAGGATTATATGCAATAAAGTAGACATGGACATGTACTGTATAGAGAGAGCCCCTTATAGGGGTACTCAGGTTAAAAACATTTTTTTCTAATCAATTGGTTGGATAGATCTTTTTCTGTCTGAACACAGTGCTCTCTGCTGACACCTCTGTCCGTATCAGGAACTATCCAGAGCAGGAGAGTTTTGCTATGGGGATCTGTTTCTTCTCTTGACAGTTCCTCACACGGACAGAGGTATCAGCAGAGAGTACTGTGGTCAGACAGAAAATAACTACATAACTTCCTCTGTAGTATACAGCAACTGATAAGTACTGGAAGGATTGAGCTATTTAACCTCTTAAGGACTTGGGGCGTACCTGTACGCCCTTAGCCCGGTCCCGGTGTGAAAAACAGGGTCATGCCGTGACCCCTCATCACACCGGGTCGGTCCTGGCTGCTAACAATAGCCGGGACCCAGGGCTAACAGGGTGCGGCACCGATCGTTGTGCCGCACGCTGCTAACCCTTCAGACGCGGCGATCAAAGTTGACCGCCGCGTCTGAAAACAAAAATAAACGGTTCCTGGCAGCTCAGTAGGGCTGATCAGGACATCACGATAAAATCGCGATGTTCCGATCAGCTGGGACGCAGGCGGAGGTCTCCTTACCTCTCTCCGCGACGTCCGATCGTCGATTGATTGCTCCAAGCCTGAGTTACAGGCTTGAGCAATCGAGCCCCTATCTGACTGATCCGTGCAAAGCTATTGCTTTGCAGGGATCAGCATAGGATATGAGTGTGTGCAAAGTTATAGGTCCCTATGGGAGCTATAACACAGCAAAAGAAAAGTGAAAAAAAAAAAAAGGTAACAAAGGTCATTTAACCCCTTCCCTATTAAAAGTTTGAATCATCCCCTTTTCCCATTAAAAAAACTGTGTAGATAAAAATAAACATATGTGGTATCGCCGCGTGCAAAAATGTACGAACTAAAAAAATATATCGTTAATTAAATTGCACGGTTAACTAAAGTGCACGCAAAAAAATTTCAAAGTCCAAAATAGTGTATTTTTTGTCACTTTTTATATAATGAAAAAATGAATAAAAAGCGATCAAAATGTCCGATCAATACAAATATGGTATCGATAAAAAATTCAGAACACGGCGCAAAAAATGTGTCCTCATACCAACCTGTATGCGGAAAAATAAAAAAGTTATAGGGGTTAGAAGATGAGAATTTTTAACATATAAATTTTCCTGCATGAAGTTATGATTTTTTTACGAAGTACGACAATATCCAACCTATATAAGTAGGGTATCATTTTAACCATATTGACCTACAGAATAAAGATAAGGTGTTATTTTTACCGAAAAATGCACTGCGTAGAAACGGAAGCCCCCAAAATTTACAAAATTACATTTTTTCTTCAATTTTGTCGCACAATTATTTTTTTTTTCCGTTTCGCCATGGATTTTTTTGGTAAAATGACTATTGTCACTTCAAAGTAGAATTTGTGGTGCAAAAAATAAGCCATCATGTGGATTTTTAGGTGCAAAATTGAAAGCATTATGATTTTTAGAAGGTGATGTGGAAAAATGAAAATGCAAAAACGGAAAAACGCTGAGTCCTTAACCCCTTCATGACCCAGCCCATTTTCACCTTCAGGACCTGGGCATTTTTTGAAAATCTGACCACTGTCACTTTAAACATTAATAACTCTGGAATGCTTTTACTTATCATTCTGATTCCGAGATTGTTTTTTCGTGACATATTCTACTTTATGTTATTGGTAAAATTTCACTGATATTTGCATCCTTTCTTGGTAAAAAATCTAAAAATGTCATGAAAATTTTGAAAATTTTGCATTTTTCTAACTTTGAAAGTCTCTGCTTGAAAGGAAAATGGATATTCCAAATAAATTACATATTAATTCACATATACAATATGTCTACTTTATGTTTGCATAAAAAAATTGACAAGTTTTTACTTTTGGAAGACACCAGAGGGCTTCAAAGTTCCGCAGCAATTTTCCAATTTTTCTCAAGATTTTCAAAATCGTAATTTTTCAGGGCCCAGTTCAGGTTGGAAGTGGATTTTAAGGGTCTTAATATTAGAAATACCCTACAAATGACTCTATTATAAAAACTGCACCCCCCAAAGTATTCAAAATGACATTCAGTAAGTGTTTTAACCCTTTAGGTGTTTCACAGGAATAGCAGCAAAGTGAAGGAGAAAATTCTAAATCTTCATTTTTTACACTCGCATTTTCTTGTAGACCCAATTTTCGAATTTTTACAAGGGGTAAAAGGAGAGAAATCACCCTAAAATTTGTAACCCAATTTCTCTCGAGTAAGCACATACCTCATATGTCTATGTAAAGTGTTCGGCGGGCGCAGTAGAGGGCTCAGAAGGGAAGGAGCGACAATGGGATTTTGGAGAGTGAGTTTTTCTGAAAGGGTTTTTGGGGGGCATGTCCCATTTAGGAAGCCCCTATGGTGCCAGAACAGTGGACCCCCCCCCCCCACATGTGACCCCATTTTGGAAACTATACCCCTCATGGAATTTAATAAGGGGTGCAGTGAACATTTACGCCCCACTGGCGTTTGACAGATATTTGAAACGGTGGACTGTGCAAATGAAAATTTTTATTTTTCATTTTCACAGACCACTGTTCCAAAAATCTGTCATATGCCAGTGGAGTGTAAATGCTCACTGCACCCCTTATTATATACCGTGAGGGGTGTAGTTTCCAAAATGGGGTCACATATGGATATTTATTGTTTTGCGTTTGTCAGAACTGCTGTAACAATCAGCCACCCCTGTGCAAATTGCCTCAAATGTACATGGTGCGCTCTCCCTTCTGGGCCTTGTTGTGCGCCCCCAGAGCACTTTGCGCCCACATATGGGGTATCTCCGTACTCAGGAGAAATTGCGTTACAAATTTAGAGGGTCTATTTTCCCTTTTACCTCTTGTGAAAATGAAAAGTATAGGGCAACACCAGCATGTCAGTGTAAAAAATTTATTTTTTTACACTAACATGCTGGTGTAGACCCCAACTTCACCTTTTCATAAGGGGTTAAAGAAGAAAAAGCCCCCCAAAATTTGTAAGGCAATTTCTCCCGAGTACGGCGATACCCCATATGTGGCCCAAAACTGTTGCCCTGAAATACGACAGGGCTCCAAAGTGAGAGAGCGCCATGCGCATTTGAGGCCTGAATTAGGGATTTGCATAGGGGTGGACATAGGGGTATTCTATGCCAATGATTCCCAAACAGGGTGCCTCCAGCTGTTGCAAAACTCCCAGCATGCCTGGACAGTCAATGGCTGTCCGGCAATACTGGGAGTTATTATTTTGCAACAGCTGGAGGCTCCGTTTTGGAAACAGTAGCGTGCCAGACGTTTTTCATTTTTTTGGGGGGAGGGGGGCTGTGTAGGGGTATGTGTATATGTAGTGTTTTTTACTTTTTATTTTAGGTTAGTGTTAGTGTAGTGTAGTGTTTTTAGGGTACAGTCACATGGGCAGAGGTTCATAGCAAGTTTGCCGCTGGGAGTTTGAGCTGCAGCGCAAAATTTGCGCCATCTCAAACTTGCAGCACTCACTGTAAACCTCTGCCCATGTGAGTGTACCCTGTACATTCACATTGGGGGCGGGGGGCAAACATCCAGCTGTTGCAAACTCCGAGCATGCCCTTTGGCTGTCCGTGCATGCTGGGAGTTGTAGTTTTGCAACAGCTGGAGGCACACTGGTTTGGAAACACTAAGTTAAGTAATAAACTTTCAAGTGTTTTGCAACCAAACTTAGTGTTTCCAAACCAGTGTGCCTCCAGCTGTTGCAAAACTACAACTCCCAGCATGCATGGTCTGTCAGTGCATGCTGGGAGTTATAGTTTTGCAACAATTGCAACAGCTGGAGGCACTGAGGTAGGAAACAAACAATGTTTCCCAACTAGTGTGCCTCCAGTTGTTGCAAAACTACAACTCCCAGCATGCCCAGACTGCCCAGGCATGCTGGAAGTTGTAGTTCGGCAATATCTGAAGGATCAGATGTTGCCGAACTACAACTTCCAGCATGCTTGGGCAGTCTGGGCATGATGGGAGTTGTAGTTTTGCAACATCTGGAGGTCCATAGTTTGGAGACCACTGTATAATGGTCTCCAATCTGTGCTCTTCCAGATGTTAGAGAACTACAACTCCCAGCATGCCTGGACAGACTGAGCATGCTGGGAGTTGTAGTTTTGCAACATCTGGAAGAGCACAGATTGGAGACCATTATACAGTGGTCTGTATAATGTCATACCTGTATGTCATGTATGTCATGGGTCAGGAACACCTTGCCACCCATGATGTACAAGTATGTCATAGGTCGGGAAGGGGTTAAGGGGTTAAATAGAAGTAATTTACAAATGTGTTTAACTTTCTGGCACCAATTGATCTGAAAAAAATGGTTTTTACGGGAGTACCACAGAGCCCATTCCGACACTGTTTACTGAGGTTAGAGGGTTCCTTAGCAGCAGCGATGCTTCTGCATTTTAGCAACATAACAATGAATAAGAGTGCTGCCTTCAGGGTGGTTAGGGTACAGATCACTTCAGTACCCTATGACAGTCAAGGATTCTTTAGCACTGTAAATAACACTGCATGTAAAGCATGCAGTGGAATCATGAGTAGCAATTATATGAATTTGATCTGAAAGAAGGATCATGCCATATGTGTGAAAATTTATATGGGACAGGCAGAAAGGGGCTATCCTTAAATTACATCTGACTAGTGCTTTTTTTATACTGCATGGTCAAATAGGGTACCTTGCTGAGATTTTTATTCATGCAAATATTTTATAGTCACATTTATATAACTGTTTACATTGGGACCAATGAAGACTTTATTGGTTGCCACTGGGTGAATGCAGACAAATACTTTTCATTAATATTTATACAGGATCATATTTTATTACCATGCAATATTATGTTCCCTATCATTGTCTGCTTTGCAAAAAGTTCATGAGACAGACTTTCAATAAAGCCTTTCAGAAACAATGTCATGAACTTTTAAATGAGAAAATTGCAGTACCAGAAACAAAGATAATAAGATGCATAGGGATGTTTGATGCATACTCCCACGAGATCACAAACATAATGAAGAGATACTGGCCAATTCTACAGGCAGATAGAGACTTAAAGTAAGTTGTTGGATTGAGACCCAACATAACCTTTACGAGAGGTCCAAATTTGAGGGACCTCTTAGTCCACAGGCACCAAAAAGAAATTGAAGGAGATAAAGGCCAAAGTTGGTTTCCAAGTCCCCCAGAGGGATCATTTCCATTTGGCCATTGCGTAATTTGTAAACATATGCCCAAATTAAAGGCCTTTGAGAATGCATATGATGGGAAAAAGTACAACATTCGTGAATTTATAAACTGTGGAAGTAGAAATGTGATCTATGGAGCAAAATGCGGATGCCCACTCTTGTATGTGGGTACAACTATGCAGGAGTTGAGGAGGAGAGTGGGAAAACATTTAAGTATGATCGGAACAAAAGCAGATACCCCACTGTCTAGATATGTGAGGCAAAAACGTGGAGGAAATATGAACTCCTTGAGATTCTGGGGAATTTGTAAGATTAAATTGGGCCCTAGGAGAGGAGATGTGGACAACCTTCTTCAAAGGCAGGAGGCTAAATGGATCTACAGGTTACACAGTGGATCCCCTAATGGATTCAATAAGGGATTCTGATATTCGGTACTTTTGCATTGACTGGTAAGGAATAATGTATAGGATTGAAATACATGACAGATATACTTATATGGGACAAAATATTGATGTGTTTTTCAGATCTTGTGGCAGAAAATAAGGACCTAAATGTTTGGATAAGGATGGACCAACCGTTAAGGTAATAATTTCCGAGGCAATTTTAAAGAAAATAGATCATACTTACCTAATGTAGGTGTGGAGGGGTCTTGAAAATGTGGGAGAAACCCAAGGAGAGATCTAAAAACGATAATTAAAATAATAAAAAATAAAAATAAAATTTAATAATAAATAAATATATGTAGGTAGAATATATTGCTACTAATTGGAAAAGTAATGAAGAAGAGAAGTTATGTTAATAATAAATTATAAATAATAGTATATACTAATATAAGGGGGGGGGGACTCCCTCTGCCCCCTTTGAAATTAATCTCTGTAATATGAGCCCAAGAAATCAATAAGGAGAATTAGGACAGGTAAAATAGATACAAAAATAATTAATAGATATTAGGCATTGTAAACCTTACTTAATAAAAAAAAAACTCCTTAAATCTCTTTTAAAGGAAAGAAAGTTAAACAGATCATTTACCAAGTAAGAGCTGCCTATTAAATATGGAGGATAAGAATATATTGGCCAATTGAAATATTATAAAGTCTATTATCAAATCATGGAATGCGATAATACCTCTACTGGAAATTCCAACATAGCGCGCATGCGCGGACTTTGTGCGTATCTTTGAAAATCACTGGAGATACTAGCGTATAGAATATAGATCACATGAACGCTAGTCACGTGAGATAGGGTGTCAACATGACGTAAATACTCACGTGACCATGAACGGTCATGTAAGAGATCACATGACAGGAAATGCGGGTCAACGGGACTTCTGAACCCAGAAGAATGACAGGTTAATAGACGGTAAGCATATTACTGGCCATTTAGAAGGTGAATTAACCAATGAAATATCGTCTGATAGACAGAGGGAGTTGCGGAATTGACATGAAGGAATATGATTGGTATCCAGACGTCCACAGGTAAAATACATGACTACAAACAGAGGCTATTTAAGCCATGAGTGATGCATATACACCTCAGCCCTTGATAAAGCTGGTTACGGCGGGGGGGGGGGGGGGTTGTGTTGTGCATTTTGATTAGCAGCATATCTGGATCGATATAACAATGTTGGAATAGCCAAAAAAATCCATGGAGGAAATAACCAGGAACAAGTAGTATCCCTAAAGGGAAATGACTAGGATGTACCCCTGCCACAAATGATCCAGAAGCTGTGTTTTTTTAAAACACAATTTATTTAGTTTTTGGTCACAGTTTAGTAATTTTTAGAGTCATTTATAAAGAGAAGTTTTTTTTTACATATATATATTGGAGTTCCCTAGTTTGGGGCATTTAGTCTCAGAGGGGTGAAAGCCCTGATGGGAATTTGAAAATATTGCTTTGCATCTATGTCATATTAGCATCTGGAAACATGTAATCTAACGTCCTCAGAACAGGAGTTCATTTTTCTAGAGGCTCTCCACCAAGCCAAAAAAGAAAGGCTCCCCCATCATGACATCCACATACCTTTATGAAGCATTATTCCGATCATGCTCCAGCGTAGCCATAGACTTGCATAAGACTATATCAATCAAGATACAGATTTGCCATAAGTTTCATGAGTGTCCCGATTGCTGTAGTCTCGGCCAAGTCTCCTAGCTTTTTTTGTCTGAATTTGTTGCAGGAAAAGTTGCAGGCTGGCCCCGTGTGACTTTTCCAACAATCACTTTGTGCAGTTGTCACTATTTTATCACGTACAACTTTTCTGCAAAAAGTCGCACAGACCAGATGTAGCAGAAATCACAAGGCATTTCAACCCTGCCCTATATCACTAAATTTGGTGCACGGACGTCACTTTCCCGGCAACAGTTTTTGCTCTAAAGTGAGCAAAAAGCAAGTTCACATTAATAAATGCCCCTCAAAGTTAGTGGAAAAAATTGCTAATAAATGCTGGAACAGTTTTACAACTCTTGTGCAATTTGTGCTTAACTGGCTTAACTGATTTTCACTACACTAAGACACTACAAAATAAAAATCATTGTGCAACAAAATTTAACTAAAAACACAATTTTGTAAATTTGGGGGCTTCCGTGTCTATGCAGTAATTTTTTTGGTAAAAATGACATCTTCTCTTTATTCTGTAGCTCCATACGATTGAAATGATACCCTACTTATATAGGTTTGATTTAGTTGCACTTCTGCAAAAAAAATCATAAGTACATGCACAAAAAAATTATTTGTGTAAAATTGTCCTGTTCTGACCCCTATAACTACTTTATTTTTACGTGCTCATTTTTTGCTTCGTGATTCAAATTTTTTAGTGGTACCATTTTTGTATTGATTGGACTTTTTGATCGCTTTTTAGGCTAAGTTTCCACTTGGTTTTTTTTCTGGCAGTTTTTGGAAAACTACCACTGCAATTTTTTAGCCAAAGTCAGAAGTGGATCCATAAGGGAGGAGAAGCATAAGTCCTTCCTTTATATTTCCTATTCCCTTTGAATACATTTCTGACTTTGGCTCAAAAACTGCAGTGGCAGTTTTCCAAAAACTGCCAGAAAAAAAAAAAAACAAGAGGAAACTTAGCCTTATTCATTTTTTCATGATATAAAAAAGTGACCAAAAATACCCTATTTTGGACTTTGGATTTTTTTTGCGCGTACGCCAATGATCGTGCGGATTAATTAATGATATATGTTTATAGTTTGGACCTTTACGCACGTGGCAATACCACATATGTTTATTTTTATTATGGTTACATATTTTTTATATGGAATTTGTGAAAATGGTTGTGTTTTTTTTTTACTTTTTATGAAACTTTTTTTTTCTACACTTTTAGTTCTCTTAGGGGACCTTTAGGAGGAATCATTAGATTCCTCATACAGAACCACATTGATCTGTGTGCTCTGGGCTCGATTGAGCCTGCCAGGCTTTATCAATCACAGCGCAGCAGCTGGCATAGGACGTGAGGTAAGCCCTCCGGCTACCTCAGCAGTGGATTGCCCACCCCCCCGTGCTATTACGCTTGGGGGGCGATCCACCCTACTGGACCACCAGGGATGGTTTAAATGTCCCTTCAGACGTCACTGTCAACTTTGACAGCGGTGATCTAAAGGGTTAAGAGCTGCCCGCGGCAATTGCGGCATGTCGGCTATTGACGCCTGCCCCCAGCTACAATAATCAGCTGGGAGCTCGAGTCGGGAGCTCATGCTATACAATGGTTGCCATCTCAGGATTAGCCGGCTCATCCTTAGACAGCAACCAGTTAAGTTAAAAATAAAAAAAATAGACAAAGAAGGAGTTTTCTCCATTTTAGATAAGAAACATGGCATAGTGGAAAGTGGGAGTGGTTTCAGTGAAAGGGTTTGACTTTCATTTGACACCCCCAGAAATATGTCAAAAATTTGGTGAACATTTCTGGTTTACAAAAGAGCTAATCTAAAGCGGTGATCCAGGAATAGAAAAACAGAGCTTATTTCTTTCAAATGCAGCTTCACATCTGTCTCCAGGTCGGGTGTGGTATTACAACTTGGCTCAATTCACTTAAAGGGGTACTCCAGTGAAAACCTTTTTTCTTTTAAATCAACTGGTGGCAGAAAGTTAAACATATTTGTAAATGACTTCTATTAAAAAATATTAATCCTTCCTGTACTTATTAGCTGCTGAATACTAACGAGGAAATTCTTTTCTTTTTGGAATGTTCTCTGATGACATCATGACCACAGTTCTCTCTGCTGACGTTATTAAAATAATAATAATAACACTTTATTTATTGTTGTCCTTAGTGGGATTTGAACCCAAGTCCCCCTCACTGCAAGGCAACAGTGCTAACCACTGAGCCACCATGCTGCCCTTAGCATACATCTGCTATGCATGGTTGCTAAAATGGACAGACATGTCAGCAGAGAGCACTGTGTTCGTGATGTCATCAGTGTTCCAAAAATAAAGGAATTTCCTCTGTAGCATTCAGCAGCTAATAAGTACTGGAAGGATTAAGATTGTTTAATAGAAGTAATTTACAAATATGTTTAACTTTCTTCCACCAGTTCATTTAAAAGGAAAAAGGTTTTCACCGGAGTACCCCTTTAAATGGAAGTTAGCTGCAGAACCACACTCTGTTTTTCTATTCTTGGATAACCCTTTTTTTGAATAACCCTTTTTAAAATCAGATCTTTTTATTAACAATCTGGCACTAGTTGAATAAAAAAAAATGTTTTCCACCAGAATACCCCTTTAAGCCACCAGATTTGATTGTTTGCTTTTGCGTTTGTTTGCCTTTCGTGAAGTCCCTATTTGCATTTCCTGATCTGAGATACTATTCCATATTTCATTTTTTTTTCAGCCTTTGTCCCATCTAAGAGCTCTGTTTATAGCACAGTAATATTTGTTAAACAAGTACCATTTAAGACTGATGGATGTTGCTAAATAACAATGGGGCCTATCAGGTTCACTGATGTGTCCGTTCTTTCGGCTGATACGTCACTGTCTGCAGCATTAAATATTATTCCCATACAAAACTACTGAACCAACTTTCTCTGCTTATCTGTGTGTTGACAAAATATTATATGTTTTTCATTAAAAAATGAAGATACATTCTTACCCCCGAAATTATATTAAAATTACTGAATCTAAATTAAAAAAAGGAAGTCCTCATAAGTGCATATCTTACTAAAATGATAACAAATTGCAAGCTTTTAAAACTTTTTATGTAGCTTCATCAGGCATGGTTTAATGCAGTATGCAGTAGCTGAAGAGTTACATATTTAGACACAAAAAGGAGATAATATGGTAGAATAGTGTGTAAATAGTCTTATTTACAATACTTTTCCTTGATCATTCAGGTATAAAAATTAGATATTGGGCCTCATTTACTAAGAGTGTTTGGTTTTTACTAGTGGAAAATGTTATGTCTTGTTTTATTTACTATGGGGATCACAGATTTACAAATCGGGAACATTTCCTGACCAGCTTTTTCTAGGTGGAAATTTCCAGCCATTTATCCACAGGATTTTCTGTGAATTCAATAGTAAATAGGTCAGATTGTGAAACCACACCCCTTTTTTGGTTGATCACGCCCCCTTTGTGGCAGACCACGCCCCTTTTTGGATTTTCGCTGTGCAATGTCGGGTTTGTCAAATTTTCCTGGTGCACACTGTTGCACACTGACGCAGATAACCTGACAAAAACTGGTTTCAGCTTAGTAATTAGGCCCATTGTGTTAAACAATGCCTGATGGAGCAACATCAGTAGTCTGGAAAGCTTTCAATTTTGCTATTTGTTATCTTTTTAATTAGCTATTAAAAGATATCAACAAATGAGAACACTTTTTATAATTTCTACTGGTACAAATATATTTGTTTTGTCAATCTACTAAATCCAAGTATTTACTTTAGTTTTTATTCAAATAGATATAAGGACTAATAGTTAACCACTTTGCTGCTAAAGCTTCCATATTCAATAAAAAGCCACTTAATGCATCTCTACATTGATTAGTGTTCATCAGTTAATTGTATACAACATGCACAAATAATAAGCATGGTTGTCTTCGAATCAAGAAGCATTCAGCCGAGAATCCAATCTTACATTGTAAGGTGAAAACTCTAAGAAGGCTGTTTCATTAAATGATGTAAATACAGTCTCTAGAGCAGAAACAGATTGGGCACAGCATCTGTAGTAGCCGGCCAAATGCTGACAATGGACGGGGCTGGACTCGGATCTTAGAATGGAGAGGGCTGTATGAATAGGATATGCCTCGGTGCTATAAACATCCAAATTGTGCAGATGTGGTACAAATATGTTCGGTTCAAGGAACAAGAATAAGATGGAGCACTCACCAGGTATGTAGATATCAAAACAGATTCTTCTTTATCCCACAGATAAGATAAAATTTACAAACAGCCACGGAGCAGGGAGACACTCCCTGTTCGTCTCTGTCTTCCTGCTCCATGGCAGTTTGTAAGTTTTATCTTATCTATGGAATAAAGAAGAATCTGTTTTGATATCTACTCCATCTTATTTTTGTTCCTTGCACGGAAGATCATTAAATGATGTGCCTCTTCTTAATCTTTTCTCCTACCTCTAAATTGTTAGAATAAAGGAACTTCTCCGCATGGCCAATCTTGCATGTTGCCATTATGCTTGGTAACACTAGAATTAAATATCTCTGAGCATCAAGGAATAACAGTTACATTTTCTACATACAGCATTTTGAAGAACAGTGAAATACAATGTGTAAAAGAGAATGAGTTTGTTTCTGTATGATGTCAGCTCAGCATATTTGCTGTCATGGGCATGAATTAAATCATGAATGCAGCAAAGAAGGAATACTTTTACTGTGATGTTGCTATATCACATTTAAAAAAAATAACAGTGTGCAGTTCTTAGCATTACACTTCACACACCAAGCATAGAAACACAGTAGCATACCACGCATAGCGGCAGGTCACACAACTTCTATGGGAGAGGAGGGAGGACCACAACTGTGACCGAAAGGCTGACTGTCTGACGCATGATGATTTTTTTGGTCTTTCCACCAAAGATGCAAAAAACATTTATAGCTTCGGGTCACTACTGTAGTCAGGGGCAGAAACTACATTTCCAACATGCTGATGCAGATCGTTGTGGAGAAGAATGTACGGCACTTTTTGTGGAGCTTTTGACAGCCATAGGGGAGGAATGGAGCTGGAGTTCCATAACATGATAAATTGTGTGTATTAGAGATAAGCAAGATGAGCCTGGTGAACCTGGCCTTGCTTAGGTGGAAAAGCTGAACTGAAAACCGCTGCCCGGCTTGCTGAACTTAAAACCTTTGCTAGGCTTGGCTTGCGCTTATAAAAGAAGGAATGGGGAGCACATAGTCATTTGGCGCCATGTCAGCTTAGGATAAGGAAGTAGGAACTGTGAGATGATATCAAGGTAGGCCAAAATTCTTTACAGCTAATTAAAAGATCACATGACTACAGGTTAGCCAATTTTTGCTGGCATACAGCTCCCAGGCCAATCAGTACTGCTTAGGAGTGGGTTTAAAAGACTGATAAAACCCTGTGCACTGCATTGTGGATGTCATCTTGGAGAAAAAGCAGCTCAATTTGCAGTGTACAGAAGAACTCACTGTAGAATTACTGATTCCAGAAATCCTTTACAAATATAATACAAAACAATTTGAGCATCATGCAGTGGGCTGACCTCTGTGACTTGCATGATTGTGTTCGAAACACAGCAGTGTGACTCCATAACAGCTACAACTGTGCCGTCTCTGCAAAAATAAAGTAAGACATAGCTAGGGCTGTGTTTAGGAATTATAGCTTTATGTAAGCACATGAAGCGGTATCACAAGGCCTAGTTACAAGTTTTACTAGTTCACCACTGCCTACTTTCCGCTTGCTACAATTATCACTAGTCTACCACCCCTGTTGTCTGCTGGTTACTATAACTTTCATTCATGCCCCATCCCTGTTGTCTGCTGACTACTACAGCTACCACCAGTCCACAACCCCTACTGGACTACTACACCTACCACCAGTCCACAACCCCTACTGGACTACTACACCTACCACCAGTCCACAACCTCTCCTGGGTACTACAACTACCATCATTTTTTTTTTTCATGCAAAGTCTATTTCTTCTCCTGTTATTTTGGGACACTAATTATGTTGCAACTCTAAATAGGAAAAAAAATTGTTACACTTGGAAAAAGCCATTGCATCTTCTTCACTTGCTAGACTCAATTGATCATTTTTGCCTATTTTCAATGTTTGAAAAATATTTTAGATACATCATCACCAATTCTGTTGCAACAGCAAAAAAAAGGAAAATTTTCAACAACTTTTCAACAATTTTTCTTCTTCATGATTTTGGGACACCAATACTGTTGCAACAGAAACTAAGACATGGCCAGGGACTGTTTTTAGGAATTATGACTCGTAACCACATGGAACAACATCAACAACATGTTGTCTACTAGTACAGCTTTCACAAGTCCACCACTACTTGCTGTCCGCTGGCTACAGCTACTACTAGTCCAAAACTGTACCGGTGTGTCAGTCTGTGCACATCCCGAGCACACCCCGCATTCGGAGAAGGCCACAAAAGGGACAAGCTTCACATGGTGACTGAGGGCAGGGGCAAACACTGGAATTGCCATTGGCTCCACTGCTTTGGAGCAGTGGCAGGCGGTGCTCCTGGACCTCCCACCACCTGAGCAATTGGACTACAGAGCAGGGAAGGGTCCCTGCTGGGGCTCCTCCCACGAAGCTGGAAGCAAGGGCCATTTTTAGAGCCCTGCTAGAGTTTAGTCTAGTGAACACCCTGCAACATCTCAATCAGGGAGGCAGCCCCAAAGGCAGGAGCTTAAGCCATACTTCTTCTTTGGCTCTGCAGCGCTAGCTGGTCCCTCCTCCCTATACCTGCCCTATAAACCCTCTTCCTTCCCCCTTCATAACTTCCACCAAAATGTAACCCTTATCCTGCCTAGCTACACCCTTCCCTTATCATGTGCCCTGCCAATGCAATTCTTTGTTTTCTGGGTCTTTGTTTCTAAACAGAGCTGTCTATCTCTTTTCTTGTCCAGCTAGACAATCTTAGCATTATTTTACACTATATCTCACTTCAAAGCTAGCAATCCTCACACCTCATACAACTTGACCCTGTCTTACTTAGTTTTGACACATCTGAAAGTCGTTTTTCACATGTAGACTGCGATGCTGTAACCTTTATACAACACTCCTCGCTTTCTAAAGCATCTCTGTAATTGCTTCTGCAATCATGCTTACTGCCACTTAAAGAAAATTTTCTGTGTAAGTGTCACTGTTGTTCCCAGCTGCAGAGAAGTGTCCCTTTGTCTGTAACGGCTACATGGATATTGTCATAGACTTGTCAAATACGACACTGCTAATATTGCTTACTTTCTATGTGAGCTCCACTGTGACTCACAGCTTCTCCTGTTGAGATCAATCTCATTTAAGCATCATTTAGGGTATGGTTATCTTCTTTAAAAGAGGCAAGAAATGAAAATTCAATCATCTTTCTCATATTCTACAGAGACACAAATCCCTATTGACCATAGAAGTTGAACTGATGGCAATGAAAGCACCTTTGGAAAGCCTATAATGGAAGATTAAAAACATGCACATGTAGCAAATTGCAATTACATATCAATTAACAGAAAAAGCTTCTCTAAATGTATTTAATCCTATAGCTTTGTATTTTTTTTTAAACTCAGAGGAACCTATTTTTAAAAAAATCAGACGAAAAATTTGCAAACAGTTTGCAATATACCTTATATTACTATACCACTTCAATTCTTCTGACCCCTGTCATTGATCTATGTCATTGCAGTCTATTCCCATGGCTAATAAGATGTAATATCATCTCCTCACGTGGTCCAATGGCTTCTATGACACATTGGGTCAGATTTATATAGAGAATTCACCAGAATTCTGGAACAATCTGAGCCAAGAAAGCTGTCACACATGGCATGCAGCACATTTACTATGTGTTTGAGACACTTTTCAACTATGTCTGAAAAAAAGAATATAGCTTTCGTTGTGGCACTGTCAGATATAAAAACGTTGTTATATTTTGTACATCTTGGCAAAACAGTAACCTTTCTAATATTCTTTATAAGTAAATTTGATTTCCTTTTTATAGAAATCATGGCTTATAAAATCATTGCTTTGTCCAAACTGAAGCACAGGCATGAATAAAGTCCAGTAAGTGAGGGTGGGCTAGCACTGCTCTGTGCTCTCTCCTGTCTGATAGGAGAGAGCAGGGACATGCACAGACATTTTGGAGGGCAGGTAAAAAAAAAAAGTAAAGAAAAAGAAAAGGGCACTTTTCATTATTAATAAAATGTTAGTAAAGGGGGTACATATGTTGAAGGGTAACTCTGGTACAGAACATCTTATCCTACCCTATTCACAGGATAGGGGATAAGAGTGTGATCACAGCGGGTCAAACCACTGGGACCCCCGCTATCTCCAGCCAGACACCTTGGCTCTCTCCATACATGTAAAATAAAAATAGGGGAAAAGAAACACAGCCGCACATCCACAATTTGTATTTTGATTTACTTGCTTCTCAGCATAAATACAAAAACTAACAGGTTGTTAGTATACATTTTGATCAAAAAGTTGCCATATCAAGGCCACACACTGGGCGGCAACCACCGCCACCAGGACACAATGTCCACAGGGAGAATAAACCAGTGGCCAGTCAGCCCCATTGCTGCCTGACCAAACCCCTGGCTCCGGGCCACTCCACCCCACAGACAATGCACCATAGCAACAATGACCTACCATGTGGTCCCTGCCAGAAGGCTGAGAGAATGTTAGGAGGAAACCCATATGCAATCTCCTGCTAATTAAAAACGCCTGGGCCGAATGGGTGGAGGGGAGTGCTGGCTATGAAAGATACATGGATCGACTGCCATTTCATGCGGTGATCGACAGTAACCGTGCACGGTGCTGAGATCGCTCTGTACATAAGAAGAGCCAGAGTTCAGGGCAGGAGATAATTATCCCCTTTGGATAGGGGATAAGATGTTCTGTATTGGAGTTCCCCTTTAACATAACACAATTCCTGAGGTAGAGGCCTCATGTTGTCATGTCAGCTGATTAGGACCCTACTTCACCCCACGTATGTCCCGATCAGCCTCCCAAAACTCACTGGCACCAGTAATTTGCACTTTTAGATGCCGCAATCAACTTTGATCACAGCATCTAAAGTGTTAATGCTGGACATTGGCGTGATCGCAGAGGTCTGGCATTAGCTGTGAGTCCTGGCTGCTGATAGCAGCCGTTACTCACCAGTTTTGAAGCAAGTTCAGCTCCAGATATCAGTTAAAAGTCCTGTAGCCTCCTCTAGGTGTTCAAAAAAGATAAGTATGTGATAATAAAAATGAACTATGTAAACTGAATTGAAAATACAGACTGAAAACTGTAGAACTATCACTTCACATTTGACAGGTTTGGCCAGACTTGAGAGAGAGAGAGTGAGCAAGGGGACCGGAGGGGGACGGGAGTCACAGGGTTGGTGGATGCTGTGGATTAGGAGTTTCCCTGACTTGCACCAACAGGGTCGGGGGTGGCAGGGGGATATGTTGCACTGTAATTAGAACCAGGCAGGGGGGGGGGGGGGGTTGTTACCGGCTTGGAGGTTGCGCTGCCCGGACTTGAGCAGTTCTGTAGTGCTGTAGATATACAAAAATAAAAAAGGGCATTAATGGGGCAGCTGCAAAAAAGGGCAGGGGCTAGAGCCCCAATTGAAGCCTATGTGTGCACATCCCTGGGAGAAAGATCAGATGAGTCCTATCACACAGGAGAGAACACAGAGGAATCTTATCACACAGGAGAGAGCACAGAGGAGTGCTAGCTCACCCTTACTTATTGGACTATGTCCATGCCTGTGCTTCAACTTGGACAAAGACATGATTTTATAAGCCATTATTTCTAGAAAAAGGAAATCAAATTTTCTTATGAAGTATATTAGAAAGGTTCATGTTTTGCCAAGATGTACAACATATGAAAAGTTTTTGACAGTTCCCATTTAAGGTACAGCATGGGTCAAAAGTTTACCAGGATTCTGGAGCAAGATTTTGATGGCGTTTAAGAAATCTAATATGTGGTTTAAACTTTAATTAGATAGTTTAACTTTTTAAGGACCAAGGGTGTACCTGTACACCTGTGGGAATTCCGGTCACCGCTGCTGGACCGGGATGCCTTCTTAAATTATTCAGCAGGCACCCTGTGCAAATCCCCCCCATGTCGGCGATCGCCGCAAATCGCTGATCAATTCAGATTGGTGATTTGCGGCAATTCCGGGTCAATCGAGTCACCAGTGACCTGGTGACCCAGAAAAAAAGGATGATTGGTGCAGTCCGAGTCGGCAACAATCACCCTTGCCCAGCCGGAGTGATGTGGCATCGGTGGGCACCGACCGGCCAACCAATCATCTATCCTGCTGGGCGGCATCAGCGGGTGATCTGCGGTGGAGGGAGTGATTGTCAGTGGGGGATGTGGCGTGGCTCACCCAGGGTCTGGTGTGGTGGCAGTCCCAAGTGGCAGCGGTGGTCTCCTCAGGCGGCGGTCCTGGCGGTCTGTGGCGGAGGGATCTAACAGCAGGAAGTAAGCGCTGTTTGCCTCCTGCTGTTGCTTGGCAACAACTTCCAGCATGCACAGCCAAAGGGCATGCTGGGAGTTGTAGTTTTACAATGGCTGGGGGCACAGCTGCAACTCCCAGCATTCCCATTGGCTGTCTGGGCATGCTGGGAGTTGTAGTTATGTAGTTATGAAAAAGTGTGCCTCCGGCAGTTGCATAACTACAACTCTCACCATGCACAGACAGCCAAAGGGCATGCTGAAAGTTGTAGTAGCATGCCTCCAGCTGGAGGCACATTGGTTGTGAAACACTAAGTTAAGTAACAAACTCTCAGCGTTTTGCAACCAGTGCGCCTCCAGCTGTTGCATAACTACAACCCCCAGCATGCACGGACAGCCAAAGGGCATGCTGGGAGTTGTAGCTTTGCAACAGCTGGAGGCCCCCCCCCCCCCCCCCAATGTGGGCAGGCTGGGGTTTACAGTGAGTTTCTTTCTGCAAGTTAGAGATGCAGCAAATTTTCTGTTGCAGCTCAAACTCCCAGCGGAAAACTCACTGTGAACCCCCACCCACGTGAATGTACCCTAAAAACACTACACCACACTACACCTGCACAAAATAAAAAGTAAAACACTACATATACACACTCCCCTACACAGTTACCTCCTCCCCCTCCCCCCTCCACCAATAAAAATGAAAAACTTCTTGTACGGCACTGTTTCCAAAATGGAGTCTCCCGTTGTTGCAAAACAACAACTCACAGTATTTCCAGACAGCCATTGACTGTCCAGGCATGCTGGGAGTTTTGCAACAGCTGGAGGTATCCTGTTTGGGAAATACTGCTGTAGGGTAATTTTGGTATCAGAGGCAAGTTTAATTCTTGCATCCAGGACCGTCCCTATGCAAATCCCTAATTTAGGCCTCAAATGCGCATGGAGCGCCCTCAATTCGGAGCCCTTGTCGTATTTCAAGGCAAAAGTTTAGTGCCACGTATGGGGCTTTTTCCCCCTTAAGAAAAGGTAAAGTTGGGGTAAAGTTATTGTAACATGCTGATGTTGACCCATACTTTTCATTTTCAAAAGATGTAAAAGGAAAAGACCCCCAATTTTTGTAACACAATTTCTTTTGAGTACAAAAATACCCCATAAGTGGACGTATAATGCTCTGATGGCGCATAACAAGGCTTAGGAGTGAGAGTGCACATTTGAGGGGATTTGCACAGCGGTGGCTGATCATTACAGCGGTTTTGACATAAACGCAAAAAAAAAAACACCAACATGTGACCACATTTTGGAAACTGCACCCCTCACGGAACTTAACGATGGGTATAGTGAGCCTTAACACCCCACAGGTGTTTGAATCATTTTTGTTAAACTTGGACATGAAAATGAAAGAGAGAGAGAATATGTCTGGAATTGAAGGCCATGTGCGTTTACAAAGCCCACATGGTGCCAGAACACTGGACCGCTACATGTGACCCCATTTTGGAAACTACACCACCCACCGAATGTCATAAGGGGTGCAGTGAGCATTTACACCCCACTGGTGTCTGACAGATTTTTTGAACATTGGTCCATGAAAATGAAAAATACAATTTTTCATTTGCACAGTCCACTGTTACAAAGATCTGTCAAACGCCAGTGGGGTTTAAATGCTCACTGCACCCCTTATAACATTCCGTGAGGGGTGTAGTTTCCAAAATGGAGTCACATGTGGGTCCATTGTTCTGGTATCATGGGGGCTTTGTAAACGCACCTGGCTCCCGACTTCCATTCCAAACAAATTCTTTCTCCAAAAACCCAATGGCACTCCCTCTCTTCTGAGCATTGTAGTTCGCATGCAGAGCACTTTACATCCACATATGGGGTATTTCCATACTCCGTTTCATTTTCACGTCCAAATTTAGCAGAAATTTGTCAAACACCTGTGGGGTGTAAAGGTACAGTACCCCTTGCTACGTTCCTTGAGGGGCGTTGTTTCCCAAATAGTGTTCCATGTGGGGATTTTTTCGCTGTTCTGGTACCATAGGGGCTTCCTAAATGTGAGAATATGCCCCCCAAAACAATTTCAGCAAAATTTGCTTTCAAAAAGCCTAATGTGACTCCTTCTGAGCATTGTACAGGGTGGGCCATTTATATGGATACACCTTAATAAAATGGGAATTGTTGGTGATATTAACTTCCTGTTTGTGGCACATTAGTATATGTGAGAGGGGAAACTTTTCAAGATGGGTGGTGACCATGGCGGCCATTTTGAATTCGGCCATTTTGAATCATGTGGGTCATGTGACATCAAATTTATTGATAATTTCACAAGAAAAACAATGATATGAGTGGTTTTAAAGTAACTTTATTTTTTCATGAGTTATTTACAAGTTTCTGACCACTCATAAAATGTGTTCAATATGCTGCCCATTGTGTTGGATTGTCAATGCAACCCTCTTCTCCCACTCTTCACACATTGATAGCAACATCGCAGGAGAAATGCTTGCACAGGCTTCCAGCATCCGTAGTTTCAGGTGCTGCACATCTCGAATCTTCACAGCATAGACAATTGCCTTCAGATGACCCCAAAGATAAAAGTCTAAGGGGTCAGATCGGGAGACCTTGGGGGCCATTCAACTGGCCCACGACGACCAATCCACTTTCCAGGAAACTGTTCCTCTAGGAATGCTCGGACCTGACATCCATAATGTGGTGGTGCACCATCTTTGGGGGAAAAAAACTGCATTTCAGTGGAAAAAAAAAATGTCATTTACACATATGACCTTAACAAAAAAATCTTCAAACACCTATGGGGCGTTAAGGCTCACTGTACCCCTTGTGACATGCCTTGAGGGGTGTAGTTTCCAAAATAGTATGATATGTGTTTTTTTTTTTTTTGTTGTTTTTTTTTTTTTTTTTGCTGTTATGGCACCATAGGGGCTTCCTAAATGTGATATGCCCCCCAAAAACAATTTCAGCAAAATTTGCTTTGAAAAAGCCAAATGTGGCTCCTTCTCTTATGAGCATTGTAGTGCGCTCACAGAGAAGTTTACATCACACTTGGGGTATTTTCATACTCAGAAGAAATGGAGTTACAACTTTGGGGGGCATTTTCTCTTATTACCACTTGTAAAAATGATAATTTTGGGGAAAAAACTTTAAGGAATTTTTTTTTTTCCATTTAAACAACCGACTTTACCGAAAAGTCGTCAAACTCCTGTGCTCACTGTACACCTTGTTACATGCCATGAGGGTTGTAGTTTCCAAAATACTATGCCATGTGTTTTTTTTTTCTGTTCTGGCACCATTTCAGCAAAATTCACTCTCCAAATCCCGTTGTCACTCCTTTGCTTCTGAGCCCTCTAGTTCACCTACAGAGCACTTTAAGTTCACATATGAGGTATTTCCTTACTCGAGATATTGGGTTACACATTTTGGGGGGCTTTTTCTCCTTATACCCCTTGTAAAAATTCAAAAACTGGGTCTACAAGAACATATTAGTGTAAAAAAATTTAGATTTTGAATTTTCTCCTTCACTTTGCTGCTATTCCTTTAAGGGTTAAAAAATACTTTCTGAATGTCATTTTGTATATTTTGAGGGGTGTAGTTTTTATAATGGGTTAATTTATGTGGTATTTCTAATATGAAGGCCCCTCAAATTCACTTCAAAACTTTTTTTGGAAAAATTTGAAAATTTATGCTGAAATTTGAAGCCCTCTGATGTCTTCCAAAAGTAAAAACATGTCAACTTTATGATGCAAACATAAAGTAGACATATTGGGGGAGATTTATCAAACGATTTAGACTGGTTTTTCCTGTCTAAATTTGTCGCACAGAAAGTTGCAGTCTAAATATGTGCAACTTTTCTGTGACTTTTGCTGTAGAGGATTTTTAGAACATGATGCATGCAAGTCTATTTTAGACGGAAATGCATGGGAAAATGCATTGGTGCTGAATTTATCAAGTGCAACTTTTGTGCGACAAGTCGCATCTGCCCAAAATACACTGAAATGTCAGACCATGTTGGAGCAGGTCTAAATGCAGCTTAAGCTGTAGACCCTGAAGTCTACAAGGGCTGCGAGACCTTTGATAAATTAGGAGCACAATAGACAGGAGACTACCACATATGCTGGTCTATAAGCATACCCAGAATAGACTAGATTAGGAAATGTCCCCCATTGTATATGTGAATCAATATATAATTTATTTGGGATGTCTATTTTCCTTAGAAGCAGAGAGCTTCAAAGTTAGAAAAATGCAACATTTTCTAATTTTTGATGAAAATTTTGAATTTTTTTACCAAGAAATCATGCAAGTATCGAAAAATGTACCACTATGTTAAAATAGAATATGTCATGAAAAAAAATTCTCGGAATCAAATTCATAAGTAAAAGCATCCCAGAGTTATTAATGCTTAAAATGACAGTGGTCGGAAGTGCAAAAAATGCTCTGATCCTTAAGGTGAAAATGGGCTTGGTCCTTAAGGGGTTAATCTGTTAACGACCATGGACGTGTATAGTCGTCCAATGGCCATTAACGGGGTATGTCGCGGACTCCCGACTCGAGCCTGTGTCATACCGGCCGGCACCCAGCTGATTCCTGTAGCTGGGGGCCGGCGTTAATAGCCGACATGCGGCAATCACCGCGGCCGGCTATTAACCCTTTAGATCACCGCTGTCAAAGCTTATAGCAGCGTCTAAAGGTGCCTGTATCCCATCCCTGGTGGTCCAGTGGGGCGATCCACTGTGCATGTAACCTGAGGGCTTACCTCTCCTTCCACTGAGGCTCCTCACTCTAAATGATAAACCCTGGCAGGACCAGGCTTTATCAATTGAGCACAGAGCACACAGATCAATGTGGTTTTATGAAACCATATTGATCTGTATGAGGAATCTAATGATTCCTCCTAAAAGTCCCCTAAGGGGACTAAAAGTGTAAAAAAAAAAAAAAAAAAAAAAAAGTTTAAAAAAGTTTAAAATTACAAAATTGAAATTACAAAACCAAACCTATATAAGTAGGGTATCATTTTAATTGTATGGACCTACAGAATAAAGATAAAATGTCATTTTTACCGAAAAATTTACTGCGTAAAAACAGAAGCCCCCCCAAATTTACAAAATGGTGTTTTCTCTTCAATTTTGTCACACAATGATTTTTTTTCCTGTTTCGCTGTAGATTTTTGGGTAAAATGACTGAAGTCATTACAAATTAGAATTGGTGGTGCAAAAAATAAGTCCTCATAGGTGTGGAGAAAAAAACTAAAGTGCAAAAATTTAAAATGGCCTGGTCAATTTTGTCACACAATGATTTTTTTTCCTGTTTCGCTGTAGATTTTTGGGTAAAATGACTGATGTCATTACAAATTAGAATTGGTGGTGCAAAAAATAAGTCCTCATATGGATTTTTAGGTGCAAAATTGAAAGGGTTATGATTTTTAAAAGGTAAAAACGAAAGTGCAAAAACAGAAAAATGCTTGGTCCTTAAGGGATTAAATTGCCCCATTGTGTTTATAGATGAAAATATAACGACGGCATTGAGCTATTGGAAGACCTGGACTTGGGACATATCAGGTCTTATGTACTATGATTCTTCCTTTTTTATCAATTTTTATAATAAATTTGAACGTCTTAAGGACTAAGGGCATACATGTATGCTTTGCGCCCGCTCACTAGCGCTCAGCTATGAGCTGCCGGGACCCATGGCTAATCCCTGGAATCACCAATTGCAGTAATGCCCGGCATTAACCCCTTAGAAACCACAATCAAAGTTGATTGTGCAGTCTAAAATGTAGTGTAAAAAGAAAAATTCCCCAATGGATAGGGGATGAGATGTCTGATCAGAGGGGGTTGCTGCTGGGACACCTTGCAATCTCTGATGAGGCACCGCAGTCATTTGGATTATGGGCATCCACCGCTGTCACACCTCCTCTATTCATGTGTATGGGAGGAGGTGTGACGGCTATGTACTAGCTATCACACCCCCTCCCATATACATGGAATGCCATCATGAACACGGAAGCTCTAGGCCTAGATATCATAGGGGGAACCAGCGGCTGGACCTCCTGCAATCAGACATGTTATTCCCTATCCTTTGAATAGGGAATAACATGTCTAGGGGCAAAGTACCCCATTAAGGCCAAAATGGTCTGTGTCCTTAACACCTTAGGGACCAAGGGCGTACCTGTATGCGTAAACTGGCTGACCCAGCATCATAGCCATATTGTCTCGGCGGCTATCAGCTGCCAGGACCCTTGTCTAATTCCGAACATCACCGATCGCAGTAATGCCCGGCAGTAAATCCTTAGATGCTGTGATCAAAGTAGATTGCCACGTCTAAAATGAAAGTAAACGGTTCGCGGCAGCTTAGTTGGACTGTTCTGGACCGTCGCAGTGAAATCACGGTATCCCGAACAGCTGAGAGGACGGGGGAGGATCCCTACCTACCTCCATCTCTATCTGATCGGCGATCTGCTGCTCGATGCATGGAGCAGCAGAGCGCCAATAACACTGACCAATGCTATGTTATGGCACAGCATTGAACCGTGTACGCAATCAGAAGATTGCATGTGATAGTCCCCTATGGGGACTAAAAATGGTGTAAAAAGTTTTTTAACTCCTTGGGGACGGAGCCCATTATAACCCTAAGGACGGGAGCATTTTTTGCAATTCTGACCACTGTCACTTTAAGCATTAATAACTCTGGGATGCTTTTACTTTTCATTCTGATTCCGAGATTATTTTTTCGTGACATATTCTACTTTATGTTAGTGGTAAATTTTTGTCGATACTTGCATCATTTCTTGGTGAAAAATTCCAAAATTTGATGAAAAAATTGAAAATTTAGCATTTTTCTAACTTTGAAGCTCTCTGCTTGTAAGGAAAATAAACATTCTAAATAAATAATATTTTGATTTACAAATACAATATGTCTACTTTATGTTTGCATCATAAAGTTGACATGTTTTTACTTTTGGAAAACATCAGAGGGCTTCAAAGTTCAGAAGCAATTTTAAAAATGTTCACAAATTTTTCAAAATCGGAATTTTTTAGGGGCCAGTTCAGTTTTGAAGTGGATTTGAAGGGTCTTCTTATTAGAAATACCCCATAAATTACACCATTATAAAAACTGCACCCCTCAAAGTATTCAAAATGATAATCAGTAAGTTTGTTAACCCTTTAGGTGTTTCACAGGAATAGCAGCAAAGTGAAGGAGAAAATTCAAAATCTTAATTTTTTGCACTCGCATGTTCTTGTAGACCCAGTGTTTGAAATTTTACAAGGGGTAAAAGGAGAAAAAGCCCCCCAAAATTTGTAACCCAATTTCTCTCGAGTAAGGAAATACCTCATATGTGTATGTCAAGTGTTCGGCGGGCGCAGTAGAGGGCTCTTAAGGGAAGGAGTGACAATGGGATTTTGGAGAGTGAGTTTTGCTGAAATGGTTTTTGGGGGCATGTCGCATTTAGGAAGCCCCTATGGTGCCAGAACAACAAAAAAAAACACATGGCATACTTTTTGGGAAACTACACCCCTTAAGGCACGTAACAAGGGGTCCGGTGAGCCTTAACACCCCAACGACTTTTCGTTAAATTCGGATGTGTAAATGTAAAAAAAAAATTTCACTAAAGTGCAGGTTTTTCCCCCAAATTTACCATTTCTACAAAGGGTAATGGGAGAAAAATTCCCCCAAAATTTGTAACGCAATTTCTCCCGAGTATGGAGATACCCCATATGTGGCCCTAAACTGTTGCCTTTAAATACGACAGGGCTCTGAAGTAAGAGAGCACCATGCCATTTGAGGCCTGAATAAGGAATTTGCAGTAGGGGTGGACCCGGTTACAAGGATGGGGCTTGTCTCCACCAAAACCCTACAGCAGTGTCTCCCACAGGGTGCCTCCAGCTGTTGCAAGACTCCCAGCCTTCCAGGACAGTCTATGGCTGTCCGGCAACACTGGGAGTTGTGGTTTTGGCTGTGTGGGCATGCTGGGAGTTGTAGTTTTGCTGCTTTTAGAAGGCCACAGTGAAGATCACTTATCGCGATCTTCACTGCAGCCTTCTCCGCCGCACTTTCCGGCCGTCGCTCTTCCGCCTGCCGCCGCTGCTCCGGGATGCCGCCGCCTCCGCAGGTCCGGGTAAGCCGGGCCATGTCCCCCCACTCGCCGCCCGTGTTCCCCCCGCTCTGTACCGACTTCGATCGGTGCGCAGAGCAGGGGGAAATGAACTGTAACCCCCCGCCCCCCTCCTGCCTTTGGTGGTCAGCCTGACCGACCAATGGCAAGGAATAGGAGGGGGTGGCAACATTGCCACCTCGCTCCTATGCTTTAGGCTGGTCGGAGCTGTCTCTGACAGCTCCGAGCAGTCTTATTTTCCGGGAGATCGGGTCACCAGTGACCCGATTTGCCCGGATCACGGCAAATCGCAGGTCTGAATTGACCTGTGATTTGCTGTGATCACCGATATGGGGGGGTCTTAGGACCCCCCTAGGCATTGCCACGGGATGCCTGCTGATAGATATCAGCAGGCATCCCGGTCCGATCACCGCCCGGCGAGCGGCAGTGATCGGAAATACGGAGTGCGTATGGATACGCCCTCCGTCCTTAAGTGACGGGACGCAAGGGCGTATGCATACGCCCTTCGTCCCCAAGGAGTTAAAAAAAGTTAATAAATGTGATTTAGCCCCTTCCCTAAAAAATCACCCCCCTTTTCCTATTTAAACAAAAATATGCTAACAAAAATAAACATATGTGGTATGGCCGCGTGTGTAAATGTCCCAACTATAAAAATATAACATTAATTAAACCGCGCTGTCAATGGTGTATACGTAAAAAAATACTAAAGTCCAGAATTGCATATTTTTGTTCATTTTGTATACCCTAAAAAAACTAATAAAAAGTGATCAAAAAGCCCCATCAATACGAAAATGGTACAGATAAAAACTTCAGATCACGTCGCAAAAATTAGCCCTCATATTTCCCCGTGTGCATAAAAATAAAAATAAAGTAATAGGGTTTAGAAAATGACAATTTTAAACATAGTAATTTTGGTGAATGTAGTTATAATTTTTTAAAGTAATAAATTAAAATCAAACCTATATAAATTAGGTATCCTTGCGACCAAATGGACCTACAGAATAAAGATGTTGTGTTTTTTTTTTTTAACCAAAGGTGCACTGCGTAAAATTGGAAGTCCCCAAAAGTTACAAAATAATTTTTTTTTTCAATTTTGCCCCACCAATATTTATATTCTCTGGTTTCCCCATAGATTTTGTGGTTAAATGATTGATGTCACTACAAAGTAAAATTGGTGGCGCAAAAAACAATCCCTCATGTAGGTCTGTAGGTGCAAAATTGATAGCGTTATGATTTTTAGAAGGTGTGGAGAAAAAAACTAAAGTGCAAAAATTTAAAATGGCCTGGTCCTTGAGGGATTAAGGGGTTAATTTTTTTCTTTTTTTTTGTATATTTGCTTTTATTAATCTTTTTAAAAATACAAACAAGAAGCATCACAAGGAAACTGCATTTAGACCCACATAGATTTAATTATAGAACAAAAGTAGCCAAGACAAAATAGATCTGAATATGTAAAAAATATTACATAAAGCTGGTAACAGTAACGTTACAGTTAATACTAAATTTCTCAGTGACTACTAAATGACTACAAGAGGCTCCAGGTGTGCCCCAGAGTTGTGAAAAGTAATTCAGAGATTTAAGTGCAAATATTCACAAACTGAGTGAACTGTATAATGAATAAACAAACAAGTTGGTATCCACTCACTCTCCAGTAAATACAGATTTGTTAAGTTTAAAAGGCAATAAAATATCTGCTATTCAATGTCTAGAAACACGGGCCTTGCCAAATGACAGTTGAGTACTCTATGGGGTCTGCCTTCACATGTGTGTTTACTAAAAAGTTCTTTGAGCTTCCTTAAACTGCACCCAGCATTCCAAAGTGGAAAGGTAGCATTTGTGGAATCCTACAGCTTTGCCAGTTATTGAACATTGGCTATCTACTCTGAAACAATGGGAGGGGTTGTGTCCCGTCAGTCTATGGTGCGTTGATGAGACGAGTGGTTAGGTCTTGCTTAGCTGGCATGAAGCCTTTGTCAGAGACCCATAACAGTATGGATTTAGGAAGGAGTTATAGATGAGCAGATATCATTAATATGATCTTCCATCTGTGTAGGAATACAGAATTAAACAATTTAACTAAATGTTATTGAAAGTTCCAACCTGCAAATTGTACCTCAAGCAAACATAACTTTCCACCAATCCCATGCACCCTAGAGAATAAAGTGTTTTCTACCGTTTTGTTGAAATTTTAAAAGGATTTCCCTTGACCCAAACACATGGGTCCTTCCTCAATCATGCCCTTAGGCCTTTTTACAAACATTCATTGTTACGTATGATAAAGCACCATTTTCATTGTCCTCTCTCATGCATTACACACTGTATCCCCACTTGAATCCTACGAAGCCTATCCTGTGATTATGGTACCTACTAGATGAAAACTTAATTGGTTATGAGTAGAGATGAGCGAATTTTTGAAAAATTTGATTCGGCCAATTCGCCAATGGTTTGATCCAAATTTATTTACAGCAAATCGCTATTAAAAACGGCTGTCACTTGGGATGAAGTGGATGACCGAGTGAACCAATCAATCATGGCTTATGGGTTGCTGGTCGAGACATTACTGCTAGCTGACACCAGGAGCTCAGACCTCTTGCCTGCAACTGATTAATTTAGGCCTATGCCACTCCTCTGTGCATGTCCTGGCACTTCTCTGCCTGACATACTTATAACTTATACACCAGCTGAGTGCATATATATTAAACTTATGAGAGGAGGACAATGCTCTCCACTACGCTTCAAATTGTATTAGTCTACAGAAACAAGGGTGTAGCTTTGGCTGGCCTTTCTCAGTAACAAAGCCCAAATTTGTTTTTCAGGAAAAGAAACCTACACCACAAAGGTGTACGTACAGTTTAAACTTATGAGAGGAGGACTACGCGCCCCACTACAAACTGTATAAGGCTACAGAAACAAGTGTGTAGCTTTGGCTGACCTTTCACAGTAACTAGGCCAAAATTAGTTTTTTAGGAATAAAAAAAAAAGTACACCATGTAGGTGTACATACAGTTTACACTTATGAGAGGTGGACAATACAGTCCACTTAAACTGTATAAGGCTACAGAAACAAGGGTGTAGCTTTTGCTGGCCTTTCATAGTAACTAGGGCAAAATTAGTTTTTCAGAAAAAAATGAAACACCACCTATGTACACACAGGTTACACTAATGAGAGGACGATAAGCTCCGCTACGCAACCTGTATTAGGCACTGTAATCAGGAGGCTATGGCTTTTCGTGCTCACCCAAACTGGCCCCTATTAGCTTTACAGTTGTTCTACAACTAACTGCAGCAGTACAGAATTGCTGTGTAGTAGAGGCCAGTACAGTATTATTAGGCACCAATAGCAGGTGACAATGGCTCTGCCTAACTGGCCCCTTTAAGCTTTAGAGTTGCTGTATATCCCACTGCAGCAGTGGAGTCACTGTGTATTACACCCAAAAGTGTACTTTCTCTCAAAGAAAGCAAGATGGCTGCCGATTATATAGGGCTGTGACATCACAGGGATGACTAGCTGCTGATAGGCTGCAATCTTCATGTGATTCAGAGTCATCCCCCCTACCCGCCTTCCCAGAGATCCTTGCCTCATGTCCTCACATGTGGATCGGCCATTTTAGATGCCCTGGAGCCTGGACCACACTAAATGGAGTTTAATGAAGCGATTTGTGTGATCGAATCGCGGCGATATTCAGATTTGTTGCAAAGCAAATTTTTCCTGAAATTTGTAATGAATTTGGATTTGTCAGTTTCGATTCGTTCATCTCTAGTTATGACAACCTCTCAACTCATAGTATCCCCACAAAAGGGTGAAAAATTTTATATTCAGAAAAAAAAATTACGAAATTGCTGGTTGAAAAGGCGAATTGTGGCAAATGTCTTGCTCAAGTCAATAATAAATATAGTAAAATGCAATTCCCCTGACTCAAATAGAAATCCATTAGTAAATGAAGGGCATTGGCATAAGAATGAAGTGTTAAGGAGGCCAATAGACCTGCGTAGGTATATTTACTTTATGTTAGCGTGACATTTCATTGTAAGATCCATTTCAGTAGTAAAGCCCAGAATCTGCATACATCAAAAGCCACAGTATAAATGGCATATTTACTCCTCACATATAAGGGCAATCCATTTTGTTATACAAAAGGCAGATAGATAGATAGATTATAGATAGTTAGATAGATAGATAGATAGATAGATAGATATATGATAGATAGATGATAGATAGATAGATAGATAGATAGATTATAGTGTGTGTTATATGTTAGTTGCTGTAAATGCACTTGCCTACAGATACATTTACATTTTAGACCTTAGGACACAGATAATTTCAACTTTAAAGAACACATTTTGTTTCACATGTATCTGAATAAATAGGTGTGCAACATTGTAAATAACCTAGTTGTCTTGTTCTGATTTACATACCATATTATAGACCACAGATGCATACACAAATCTGCAGGCTAAAAGAGCTAAAATCTTCCAGTATTTCCATCTTGTTAACATAGCTTGGCCTTGTAATCTGCTTGTTAGGAAGTATACAGTGAACAGTGAAGGAAAAAAATGTTTGATACCCTGAGGATTTTGTACATTTTCCTAATGACAGAAATGACCAGTCTATAATTATAATGGTAGGTGAACTTGAACAGTGAAAGACAGAATAACAGCAATTTAAAAAACATATTTTTAATAAGCTAAGAATTGATTAGCATTTTCCTAAAATAAATCATATTTAATCCCCTATCAGTCAGCAAGCTTTCTGGCTCCCATGTGTCTTTTAAACAGGTATTAAATTGATATTAGGATCACTTTCTTAAAGGGAGTGTTCTTAATCTCAACTGGTTATCTGTATAAAAGACACCTGTCCACGGAAGCAATCAACCAAACTCTCCGCCATAGCCAAGATCAAAGAGCTACTGAATGATGTCAGAGACAAGATTGTAGAATTACACAAGACTGGAATGGGCTATAAGACCATCACAAAGTGGCTTAGTAAGAAGTTTATAACATTTGATGAGATTATTTGCAAATGGAAGAAACAAAAAATAACTGTCAATATCCCTTAGTCAAAAGGTCCATGTAAAATCTCACCTTTTGGAGTTTCAATGATCTTAAAAACGATGAGGAATCAGCCTAAAACTACACAGGAGTATTTGTCAATGATTTCAAGGCAGCTGGGACCTTGTACACCAAGAAAACAATTGGTAACACACTATCCTGCATGAACTGCAAGGTTCCCTGTTCAAGAAAATACATATATAGGCCTATCTGAAGTTTGCCAATGAACCTCTGAATCAATGGTGAGACAGATGGGGAGTTTTTAGGAAGAGTTTCAATGAACTTCTGAATCATTAGTGAGACAGATGAGGAGTTTAGAAGATATGTGGACTAAGTGTGACCAAGAGCAAAGTATTCATATGCCAGATTATGGCTCGTAAATTGCTACATGCATAGGCCTAGATATCAGCACTCTTCATTGTTGCATGTCCCAGTGGTTGAACAACTAATTGGAATGACAGCTGTATACAAAGGCAAAAAAATTGTGTTTAGTGGTCTATTCTGTACGTCAAGTAAAATTGGACGTCACATACCAGTGTCTAAACAAATCATTAAAAGTCGCTTGTACAACATTGGGATCTATGAATCAGATGCCAGCTGTAGGTGTTCCATTAACCTTATGCTGCCTACTTCAAAGGCTATCATGTAGTAAGAGAAAGACAGCAATGGAGGCTTGAATAGAGGTCTACCCTCTTCAATAATATGTTTTTCTTTTGATAGCAGGCATTGGTCTGGAGACCATATGGGCAGCTCCATGAAGAGCTCTTCAATAATGTCACACTATTCCTACTCCAGTCACTTTTCTCTTATCCACATATGGGACTAAATTGGTAGGCAATTGCACCGGCAGCTGACATAGTTTGATGTTGATGTCCAAGTACATTCTTCAGACAACTATTAATAACTCACTGAAAGCATTCCAAGGAGCATGTATTTCTGAGTGTGCCACTCATACTCAATACTGAATAAATTGAGAGGTTTGGGAAGTTTTGTTTCTATTTTGTTACCATTTGCATATCATTAACATTTCCATTGATCTTGTTATTTTCATAATTTCATGTGTGGTGTCTCCGGGTGTGAAGGGGGATTGTATGGGGCATATGTTGTAGCCCAGGGGCAAGGTTTTATTAACCCCTAAATGTTTGTGATGCCAGGGAGTGGTTTTCCAGGTAACCACCCAAACAGTAGCACTGCTATCCCAAGGTTAGGCAGGGCAATAATAGTCCCAGACCAGGTTAGAGTTAATGGTAGCTTTACTGAGGTAGGTTTATGTTAATAGTCTTTACAGCTAGGCCAGTATCCCAGAGAGATGGTCAGTAATCCAGAAAAACCTTGCAGCTTGCTGGGACTTGTAGTGACTTTGACAGACTTTAGGACTATAATAGACTTGACTATTGACTTGACTTCATTGTAGGTAGTGACAGCAGACATAGAAGACTTGACTTACTGCCATGTGGCTGTAGGTAGGCTTGAGGCCTCCAGATGTGCTGGACACTAGCTCTGAGACATCTGGTCTTTACTGTGCCTCAGGATCTAATCAAGAGATTGTAATGGCTGCCCCTCTTATAAAGGGGGGCTGAGCCAGAAGCTCATAGGTCAAGCTGCAGGTCACCTGGTTAGCTGGTTGTTCTCTGGGTAACAAACACATCATGTGAACACATTATCATGTGACTAACTCAAAGGTCCTTAAAGGTCCTTTATACATAATGCACATAACACTATACATAATATATATTACTATGGGGGAGACACTGCAGGAGAGCCCCTAGGACACAGAGAGACTCAAGCTGACAGGGCGTAAGTACTAAACAGGACTATTTCCCGTACAGGGACATCACACACGTCTGTTCCCTCATGGTATTGCAATTGTACTGTTCAGAAGTGTATATACCTTTCGGAAGCCCATAACATTTTCATTATTGGAATGAGATAATCCAGATAATTGAAGAAGTATTTGGGATTATAGTTCCCTTGTACCCAATATACTGTGTACTGGGTCTTATGCTCGGACTGAAAGGGTCAAAGAATTATGTATTGATTAGTTGAAGAGCTTTCCTAATATCAAGAAGATGTATTACTTGTATATAGATTAATTAAGATGTGGCAATGTTAGAGAATTGGATTAACGTGATTAACTTATTTTCAAGATCAAAAGTATGGTATATATATATATATATATATATATATATATATGTATGCATATATATTTGGACATTGTGGCTATTACAATTCCTCACAGGTGATACTAACAGAGAATAGCCACATATTTTTCTTTTTCACTCTATTTCCCTTTATCCAGACTAGGCTAAAATTTGTCATTTTGTCTGTGTAAGTATACAATAAGTAGTTGTTTAAAGGGGTACTCCACCTCCAGACATCTAATCCCCTAACCAAAGTATAAGGGATAATGCTACTGATTTACTCTTTGTTACGGAGCAGACTGTGGATCCTCTAACCTGTGTGGCTGATGACTCAGACCGTATCAGGGAGCGGAGTCTAAGGTGCTGCTGGTCTTCACCAGAGCCCGCCGCAAGGCACCCAGGTCGCTAACCCTGACATGGCTCGACCACACAGGTAGCTGGGCTAGGCGAGGTATCGAAGGATAAGGCAGTAGCATAGTCAAATCAGTAGCATAGTCAAAGCAGAAGGTCAAGGCAGGCGGGAAAGGTGCAAAGTCAAATAATGTAACGGAAGGTCTGGATACACAGGTAAGGCAACAGGCAAGATGGAATGCTTAATCTCAGGCTAGAGGCACGGAATATCCGGCAGGGAAGTGTGGGAGGTGCAGGGACTTTATAATTTAGTGTCAGGTATAACAACTAATTATGGGTGTACTGGCCCTTTTAATTTTTAGAGCTCCAGCACGTTTGCGCCCTAGGAGACGCGGACGTGCACGCCAAAGCTGAGACACAGAGGAGGAGGCGGCAGCGGAGCATGGTGAGTGACAGGCTGGAATTCGCATGCGGGAGCATCCTGCGATGTGAATCCCAGCCCCACCGGCAGTCGGGGATTCAGGGACCATGCGCTCACTGCCGATGCTTGCGACCGGAGTGCAGTGTGTGACAGTAACCCTCCTTTTGGTCTCCCCCTCTTTTTTGAGGACAAGAACTTGTGGATAAGGTCACAGTCTAGAATGTTGTCCTGCGGCTCCCAAGACCTTTCCACTGGGCCAAATCCTTCCCAAACCACAAGGAAAAAACTTTTCCTCTGACAAACTTGGAATCCAGAATTTCTTTGGCTATATAAACATCGGAGGTACCAGAGATGGGAGTAGGAGTGATATCTTTTTTTTAGAAGCAGTTAGGGATAACAGGTTTTAAGAGAGATACATGAAAAGAATTGTGGATCCGGAGAGATGAAGGCAGACAGAGAGAATAAGCCATGGGGTTTAAACATTTTTTGATATTGTAAGGACCCAAATAGCGTGGACACAGCTTATTACATGGCATCTTAAAGTGGATGAACTTGGAAGACAACCACACTTTATCCCCAGGAGAGAATTCAGGAGGAGGGCGTCTTTTTTTGTCCGCTTGCGATTTCATACAAGTGGCGGCATGTAGAAGAGAGTGATGAGTCTTTTGCCAGATGGAGATGAAATTCCGCACTTGTTCATCGGCCATGGGAACTCCGGAGGAAGTAGACAAGGGTAGAGGAGGACGAGGATAAGGTTCATTGACCACAAAGTAGGGTGAAGACCCAGTGGATTCAGAATCCTTATGGTTGTAGGAAAACTCAGCCCAGGGTAGTAAATCAGCCCAGTCGTCTTGGCGAGCAGAAACAAACAAACAGTCTCCCAAGACCTGGTCCACCCTTTCGACCTGTCCATTGGATTGTGGGTGGTAACCCGAAGAAAATCTAATTTAACATGAGGATGGAGCCCTCCAAAACTTAGAGACAAACTCGACTCCTCAGTCGAAGACAATAAGAGAGGGCAATCCATGCAGGAGGAAGATATGGCAAAATAATAATTTGGCAAGCTGTGGTGCAGATGGTAATCCTGGTAGATCACAAAATGAGCCATGTTAGAGAATCGGTCCATAACAACCCAAATGACCGTATTTCCGCCAGAAGAGGGAAGGTCAGTAATAAAGTCCCTTGCAATATCGGTCCAGGGCTGGCCTGGAACTGGATGAAGTAGACCAGCAGGCTTGGAATGGGGGGGTCTTATCCCGGGCACAAACTGAACAACATCGGACAAAATCAACGACATCCTGTTTTAGAGTGGACCACCAATAATGTCAGGCGAGGAGCTGTATGGGCTTACGAATTACAGCATGGCCGGCCAGAAGAGAGGAATGACCCCATTTCAGGACTCAGAGTCTTAAACAGGGAGGTACATAAGTCTTCCCTGATGGCAAGTGCTGAAGACTCACTGGCACTGCTGAAATGAGATGATCAGGGGGAATAATATGTTGAGAATGAGATTCCTGGCCTTGAACATCAGAGGATCTGGACAGAGCGTCAGCTCAAAGATTCTTCTCTGCAGGACGGAAATGGATTAAGATGTTAAATCTAGAGAAGAACAGAGACCAATGAGCCTGTCGGGAGTTGAGACAATGAGTGACTGGAGATAGAGCAAGTTCTTGTGGTCGGCATAGAGTAAGTGGGTGTACAGAGCCTTCCAAGAAATTATGCCATTCTTCCAAAGCCAACTTAATGGCCAAGAGCTCGCGATCTTTGATGGTATAATTTCTCTCTTCAAGGGAGAAGGTTTTAGAGAAAAATCTGCAGGTTAAAGTTCTACCCTTAGAAGACTTTTGCGTTAACACTGCACCTGCTCCAACTAAAGAAGAATCCACTTCCAAGATAAATGGTGCTAGGGTCGGGTCTAGATAGAGCAGGAGCAATAGCGAAGGCGGACTTTAACTATTTGAAAGTTTCTTCTGCCTCAGGAGTCCAAACTTTTAGATTAGCAGTCTTCTTGGTAAGCGAGACGATGGGGACAACCAGAGTGGAGTAGTGAGGAATAAATTGCTGATAGTATTTGGCAAAGCCGACGAAGCACTGAATCGTTATCAAGCCAGAAGGTTGAGGCCAGTCCAGTCCTGCGGACAACTTGTTGGCATCCATTTGAAGACCTTTAATGGTAATAATATACCCCAGAAATGGAAGGCTGTTTTATTCAAAAGTACATTTCTCTAGTTTAGCATAGAGATGATTTTCATGGAGACGCTGTAACACTTGACCGAGGGGAGAGCGATGAGACTGGATATTGGGTGAGTAGATGAGTATGTCATCCAAATAGACAACAACACAGGAGTATAGGAGGTCACGAAAAATATCATTAACAGACTCCTGGAAGACAGCTGGAGCATTGCAGAGTCCGAATGGCATCACTAGATACTCGAAGTGACCATCACAAGTATTAAATGGGGTCTTCCATTCGTCCCCTTCTCATATACGAATCAAGTTATAGGCCACACGAAGATCCAGTTTAGTGAAGATTTTGGTCCCTCGCAGACGATCAAATAACTCTGAGATTAAAGGAAGGGGGTAGCGGTTCTTTACTGTATTTTTATTCAAGCCTCGGTAGTCGATGCAAGGTTGCAAAGACCCTTCTTTTTTTTCCACGAAGAAGAACCCGGCTCCTGCAGGGGAAGAGGATTTCCTGATAAATCCCTTCTGAAGGTTCTCCTGGATGTAATTGGACATGGCCTGAGTTCCAGGAACAGAAACCCCTGGAGGTTTGGTGCCGGGTTTTAAGTCAATAGGACAATCGTATGGACGATGTGGTGGTAAAACTTCAGCTTGGTTTTCACTGAAGACATCAGCAAAGTCCTGAAGGAACAAAGGCAAACCAGGCAGAGGACAAGATGAGGGTTCCAATTTAGACAAACTTATATGAATACAGTGATTGTTGCACTGCGGACCCCAGTGAAGAACTTCTCCAGTTTTCCAATCCATCTGCAGAGCATGGAGTTGCAACCAAGGTACACCAAGCAAGAGAGGAGAAGTACCACGAGGGAGAACATAGAAGGACAAGTTCTCCTTATGCAAGACTCCAACCTGCATAGACAACGGTTCTGTGCGATATAGCACAGTACAGTCCAGCCTTTCACCATTGACCGTAGAGATATACAAGGGCTTTAACAGGCGGGACACTGGCAGACGATGCCTATGCACTAGGGAGGCATCAATAAAATTTCCCGTGGAGCCAGAGTCCAGGAAGGCAAGAACAGAGATAATCTTTTTGGAGGGTAGAAAAAGCTGGATCGTCAAATTCAAGCGTGGAGAGGCGATATTCACACCTATGGTGGCCTCTCCCACGAACCTTAGGTGCAAGCTTTTCCCTGTGACTGTGGAAGCAGAGGACAATCTTTGAGGAAGTAATCTTCTCTGGTGCACTATGTGCACTATAGGCATAGATTCTCAGTTTGTCGGCGAGTTCTTTCCTGCAGGGTCAGATGAGACTGATCCACCTGCATAGCCTCCACTGTGGGAGGCAAGGAAGAAGGTTGCGGTGGTTGCTGGAAGACAGGTGCCAGACGAGGAAAGTGCTAAGGTCATGCATACTCCCTTTCTTGGCGTAGTTCCTCACGTTGCTCTGAGAAACAGATATCAATCCAGGATGTCAACTGTATAAGTTAATTCAGGTTAAATGGCAACTCCCGGGGAGCGAGGACATCCTTGATATCACTTGATATTCCTCTTTTGAAGGTGGATCTTGCTGTTACAGAGCAGGATGTGGATACTCTAATCTGTGTGGCTGATGACTTGGACCGCATCGGGGAGCAGAGTCTAAGGTGCCGCTGGTCATCACCAGAGCCCGCCGCAAGGCAGGATGGGCTTGCTGCAGCAGGCGACACCCAGGTCGCTACCCTCTGTCACAGCTCGACCACACAGGTAGCTGGGCTAGGCGAGGTACCGAAGGATAAGGCAGTAGCATAGTCAAACATAGCAGAAGGTCCAGGCAGGCGGCAAAGGTGCGAAGTCAAATAATGTAGCAGAAGGTCTGGATACACGGGTAAGGCAACAGGCAATATGGAATTCTTGATCTCAGGCTAGGGGCACTGAAGATCTGGCAGGGAAGTGTGGGAGGTTCAGGGACTTTATAATGTAGTGGCAGGTTTAACAACTATTCATGGGCGTTCTGGCCCTTTAAATTTCAGAGCTCTGGCGTGCACACACCCTAGGAGACGGGGGCACGCACCGGAGCTGAGATACAGAGGAGGCGGCAGCGGAGCATGGTGAGTGATGGGCACGGATTTGCATACGGGCGCATCCCGCGATGCAAATCCAAGCCTGGCCAGCAGTCGGGGATTCAGGGACCATGCGCTCACGGCCGGTGCTTGCTGCCAGAGTGCAGTGTGTGACACTACTGTAAACCGACATGTTTTGTCGGGTTGTGCGCCAGAAATCGTGTCTGCACAGGAATTTACACCAGAATTGAAGAAATGGCCGATGGGAATAGAGGGTGTGCCCCTGACATTTTCAAAAAATCTCAACATATTTACTAAGGTTTCCACTGAAAATGTGCTGGATTTGAGCTGAAGAAAACCCAACAGATCAGAGCATGTGTAAAAAAAAGTAAAATGTAGGGGAAAATACCTGTAGGGAAACAATACCCATTAAGAAAACTACCCTCCACTCTTAGTAAATCAGGGCCAATATGTTTGAATGCAGGAGAATCTGGAGCTTCCATGTTCATGACGTTACTCCATGCCTCCTCAATTCATGTCTATGGGAGGGGGCAGGATGGCTAGTACATAGAAATTATGCCTCCTCCCATACACACGAATGGAGGGGGCGTGACGTCTGTGGTCGCTCGGCATCACAGAGGATAACTATCATACCACAGAGTCTACCACAGAGATTACTTTTTAACCCCTTGGGGACGGAGCCCATTATGACCCTAAGGACGGGAGCATTTTTTGCAAATCTGACCACTATCACTTTAAGCATTAATAACTCTGGAATGCTTTTACTTATAAATTTGATTCCGAGATAGTTTTTTCGTGACATATTCTACTTTATGTTAGTGGTAAATTTTCGGCGATACTTGCATCCTTTCTTGGTGAAAAATTAGAAAATTTCATGAAAAATTTGAAAATTTAGCATTTTTCTAACTTTGAAGCTCTCTGCTTATAAGAAATATGGATATTCCAAATAAATTATATATTGATTCACATATACAATATGTCTACTTTATGTTTGCATCATAAAATTGATGAGTTTTTACTTTTGGAAGACACCAGAGGGCTTCAAAGTTCAGCAACAAAATATAAAAAAAATTGCTGGTTTTTCCCCAAATTTTACTTTTTTACAAAGGGTAGTAGGAGAAAATGCCCCCCAAAATTTGTAACCCCATTTCTTCTGAGTATGGAAATACCCCATGTTTGGACGTCAAGTGCACTGCGAGCGAACTACAATGCTCAGAAGAGAAGGAGCGCCATTGAGCTTTTAGAGAGATAATTTGTTTGGAATGGAAGTCGGGGGCCATGTGCATTTACAAAGCCCCCCGTGGTGCCAGAACAGTGGACCCCCCCCATGTGACCGCATTTTGGAAACTACACCCCTCACGGAATGTAATAAGGGGTACAGTAAGCATTTACACCCCACTAGTGTTTGACAGATCTTTGGAACAGTGGGCTGTGCAAACAAAAAAATTTAATTTTTCCTTTTCATGTACCACTGTCCCAAAAATCTGTCAGACCCCTGTGGGGCGTAAATGCTCATTGCACCCCTTATTACATTCCGTGAGGGGTGTAGTTTCCAAAATGGGGTCACATGTGGGTATTTATTTTTTTGCATTTATGTCAGAACCAGCCACCAGCCACCCCTGTGCAAATCACCAATTTCGGCCTCAAATGTACATAGTGCGCTCTCACTCCTGAGCCTTGTTGTGCGCCCGCAGAGCATTTTACGCCTACATATGGGGTATTTCCGTACTCAGGAGAAAATGCGTTACAAATTTTGGGGGTCTTTTTTTCCTTTTACCTCTTGTGAAAATAAAAAGTAAAGGGCAACACCAGCATGTTAGTGTAAACATTTTTTTTTTTTTACACTAACAGGCTGGTGTAGACCCCAACTTTTCCTTTTCATAAAGGGTAAAATGAGAAAAAGCCTCCCAAAATTTGTAGTGCAATTTCTCCTGAGTACAGAGATACCCCATATGTGACCCTAAACTGTTTCCTTGAAATACGACAGGGCTCCAAAGTGAGAGAGCGCCATGCGCATTTGAGGACTAAATTAGGGATTGCATAGGGGTGGACATAGGGGTATTCTACGCCAGTGATTCCCAAACAGGGTGCCTCCAGCTGTTGCTAAACTCCCAGCATGCCTGGACAATCAGTGGCTGTCCGGAAATGCTGGAAGTTGTAGTTTTGCAACAGCTGGAGGCTCCGTTTTGGAAACACTGCTGTACAATACGTTTTTCATTTTTATTGGGGGGGGGGGGGACAGTGTAAGGGGGTGTATATGTAGTGTTTTACTCTTTATTAGGTGTTAGTGAAGTGTAGTGTAGTGTTTTTAGGGTACATTCACACTGGCGGGTTACGGTGAGTTTCCCGCTAGGAATTTGCGCTGCGGTGAAAAATTTGCCGCAGCTCATACTTGAAGCAGGAAACTTGCTGTAAACCCGCCCGTGTGAATGTACCCTGTACGTTCACATGGGGGGGCAAACCTCCAGCTGTTTCAAAACTACAACTCCCAGCATGCACGGTCTGTCAGTACATGCTGGGAGTTGTAGTTTTGCAACAGCTGGAGGCACACTGGTTGGAAAACCTTCAGTTAGGTTCTGTTACCTAACTCAGTATTTTCCAACAAGTGAGCCTCCAGCTGTTGCAAAACTACAACTCCCAGCATGCACGGTCTGTCAGTACATGCTGGGAGTTGTAGTTTTGCAACAGCTGGAGGCACACTGGTTGGAAAATACTGAGTTGGGTTCTGTTACCTAACTCAGTATTTTCCAACCAGTGTGCCTCCAGCTGTTGCAAAACTACAATTCCCAGCATGTCTGATCACAGAAGGGCATGCTGGGAGACGTAATTATGCAACAGCTGGAGGTACGCAACTAAAACTCCCAGCATGCCGAGACAGCTGTTTTCTGTGTGGGCATGCTGGAATTTGTAGTTTTGCAACATCTGGAGTGCTACAATTTAGAGACCACTGAACAGTGATCTCCAAACTGTGGACCTCCAGATGTTGCAAAACTACAACTCCCAGCATGCCCAGACAGCAAACAGCTGTGTGGGCATGCTAGGAGTAGTAGTTTTGCAAGATCTAGAGGGCAGTATAGAGATCACTGTGCAGTGGTCTCTAAACTGCAGACCTCCAGCTGTTGCAAAACTACAAATTCCAGCATGCCCACACAGCAAACAACTGTCTGGGCATGCTGTGAGTTATAGTTTTGCAACATCTGGAGGGCTACAGTCTAGAGACCACTATAGTGGTCTCAGACTGTAGCCCTCTAGATGTTGCTAGGCAACTACTCACCGGCTTCCGTTGCATCCGGGAGCCGTCCTCTTCTGCCGCACGCCGCCACAGATCTCCGTCGCCGACCGTCGATCCCCGTCGCTCCGCTGCTTCCGGAGGGGTAAGTGGACTCCGGCGCTGCTCCTCTTCATTTTCCCCATTCTGTCCCGCCTATTGTGGGAGGGCAGGACGGGGAAAACGAAAGTAAACCCCTCCGCCCTAGATCTGCTATTGGTGGTCGCGTCTAGACCACCAATAGCAGAGATAGGAGGGGTGGCAACTCTGCCACCTCACTCCTATCGCTTTAGGGGGATCGTGGGTGTCTTAGACACCCGCAATCCCCCTTCTATTCCGAGTCACCGGGTCACCATAGACCCGTAATGACCCGGAATCGGCGCAAATCGCAAGTGGGAATTCACTTGCGATTTGCGCCGATCGCCAACATGGGGGGGTCTAATGACCCCCCTGGGCATTTGCACGGGGTGCCTGCTGATAGATATCAGCAGTCACCCCGGCCCGGTCCCCGCCCGGCGCGCGGCGGGGGCCGAAATTCTCACGGGCGTATGGATATGCCCTTCGTCCTTAAGTACCAGGACGCAAGGGCGTATGCATACGCCCTTTGTCCCCAACAGGTTAATCTATTAAAATGGTTATACTGTGTAAAAATGAATATACTTTCTAAAAGGTTAATGCAGTATTTATGCCGTACCCTAAAAATGTACCCTTATTATTACCTTTACCTGTTAGGTCAATACAGATACATTTCTTTTAAATATTACAATTACATGATATGAAAACATTTTAATTAGTAATTTATTTTTGTGTTCTGCCACTCCAAGATTCACAAAATGTTTTATATTTTTGTGTATGGTGCAGTATGTGGACTTGTTTTTTTATGAAAGAGCTGAAGTTTTGTTTGTTTCAAATCCATGTGATGTGTGTACAACACATAGTAGTAAAACACTACCAAAATCTCTAGGTTTAAAATATGTAAATAATATACTAATGTTAACTTAAAACATTACAAAAAAGCAAATTTTTGAAAAAGAGCATTTTTAAGTAATGATGGCTGGTACATTGAAAAAAAGTTAATTTATTTCTGCTTTTTCTCCCTACAACAGATCAACATAAATCCATTTTTCTCTCACACTTAAAAGGGTACTCCGGTGGAATATTTTTTTTTAAATCAACTGGTGCCAGAAAGTTAAACAGATTTGTAAATTACTTCTATTAAAAAATATTTTCCCTTCCAGAACTTTTTAGCAGCTGTATGCTTCAGAGGAAATTCTTTTCTTTTTGAATTTATTTTTTGTCTTGTTCACAGTGCTCTCTGCTGACACCTGATGCCTGTATCAGGAACTGTCCAGAGCAGGAGAAAATCCCCATAGCAAACCTATGCTGCTCTGGACAGTTCCTGATACGGGCAGCAGGTGTCAGTAAAGAGCACTGTGGACAAGACAAAAAATAAATTCAAAAATAAAAGAATTTCCCCTGTATCATACAGCTGCTTAAAAGTACTGGAAGGGTAAAGATTTTTTTTAATAGAAGTAATTTACAAATCTGTTTAACTTTCTGGCACCAGTTGATTTAAAATAAAATGTTTTCCACCGGAGTACCCCTTTAACCCCTTGGGGAAGGAGCCCATTATAACCCTAAGGACGGGAGCATTTTTGGAAAATCTGACCACTATCACTTTATGCATTCATAACTCTGGGATGCTTTTACTTATAAATTTGATTCCGAGAATGTTTTTCCGTGACATATTCTACTTTATGTTAGTGGTAAATTTACATCGACAAGCATTTTCTTGGTGAAAAATTCCAAAATTTCAAGAACAATTAGAAAATGTAGCATTTTTCTAACTTTGAAGCTCTCTGTTTGTAAGGAAAAGGGACATGTCAAATAAATTACATATTGATTCACATTTACAATATGTCTACTCTATGATTGCATCATAATGTTGACATGTTTTTACTTTTTGAAGACATCAGAGGGCTTCAAAGTATAGCAGCAATTTTCCAATTTTTCCCGAAAATTTCTAAATCTGAAATTTTCAGGGACCAATTAAGTTTAGAAGTGAATTTGAGGGTCTTTATGTTGGAAATCCCCCACATTATGAAAACTGCACCCCTTAAAGTATTCAAAATGGCATTCAAAAAGTTTGTTAACCCTTTAGGTGTTTCACAGGAATAGTAGCAATATGGAGGAGAAAAATCTAAATCTCAATTTTTTACACTACAATGTTATTGTAGCCCCATTTTTTCATTTTTACAAGGGGTGAAAGGTAAAAAGGCTCCCCAAAACTTGTAACACATTTTCTCTCGAGTAAGGAAATACCTCATATGTGTATGTAAAGTGCTCTGTGGGTGCACTAGATGGCTCAGAAGGAAAGGAGCGACAATGGGATTTTGGAGAGCGAATTTTGCTGAAATGTTTTTTGGGGGGCATGGCCCATTTAGGAAGCCCCCATGATGCCAGAACAGTAAAAAAAAACACATGGCATACAATTTTGGAAACTACACCCCTCATGGAACGTAACAAGGGGTACAGTGAGCCTTAACACTCCACAGGTGATTGATGAACTTTCGTTAAATTGGGACATAAAAATAAAAAATAAAAAAAATTCAATAAAATGCTGGTGTTACCCCAAATTTTTCATTTTCACAAGGGGTAATAGGAGAGAAAGCCCCATAAATTTGTATCCCCATTTCTTGAGTATGGAAACACCCCTTATGTGGATGTAAAGTGCTCTGCGGGCAAACTACAGTGCTCAGAAGAGAAGACATACCATTGGGCTTTTGGAGAGAGAATTTGGTTGGAATGGAAGTCGGGTCCATGTGCGTTTACAAAGCCCCATGGTGCCAGAACAGTGAACTCCCCCACATGTGACCCCATTTTGGAAATTACACCCCTCACAGAATTTAATAAGGGGTGCAGTAAGCATTTACACCCCACTGGCATTTGACAGATCTTTGGAACAATAGGAACAACATTTTTTTATTTTAATGGACAAACAAGTTCAACAAATCTGTCAGACACCTGTGGGCATAAATGCTCACTGTACCCTTATTATAACGAGGGATGTAGTTTCCAAAATGGGGTCACATGTGGGGGGGGTCCACTGTTCTGGCACCATGGGGGGCTTCGTAAACGCACATTGCCTTCAATTCCAGCCTAATTATCTCTTCAAAAGGCCAATGGCGCTCCTCTTCTGAGCATTGTAGTTCGCCCGCAGAGCATTTTACATCCACATATGGGGTATTTCCATACTCAGAAAAAATGGGGTTACAAATCAAATTTTGGTAAGCTTTTTTCCTATTGCCCCTTGTTAAAATGAAAAAATTGGGGTAATGCTAGCATTTCATGGGGAAAAAAACAAATTTTTTATTTTCATGTCCAACTTTAACGAAAATTTGACAAAGACATGTGGGGTGTTAAGGCTTACTATTCCATGTTCCATGAGGGGTGTAGTTTCCAAAATGTGGTCACATGTGGGTGTTTTTATTTTTGCATTTATGTCAGAACCACTGAAACGATCAGCCACCTCTGTGCAAATCACCAATTTAGGCCTTAAATGTACATGTCGCTCTCTCACTCCTGAGCCATGTAGTTTTACGTTCACATATGGGGGATTTCCGTACTCGTAAGAAATTGGGTTAGAAATTTTGAGGGTCTTTTGCCTCTTGTGAAAATGAAAAATATGGGGCAACACCAGTATGTTAATGTAATTATTATTATTATTTTTTTTTACAATAACATGCTGGTGTAGCCCCCAACTTTACCTTTTCATAAGGGGTAAAAGGAGAAAAAGCCCCCAAAAATGTGTAACGCAATTTCTCCTGAGTACAGAAATACACCGTATGTGGCCCTAAACTGTTGCCTTGAAATATGACAGGGCTCTGAAGTGAGCCTGCCAGGACAATCAATGGCTGTCCGGCAATACTGGGAGTTGTTGTTTTGCCTTGTTTTGGGGGCCCCGTTTAGAAAACACTGCCGTATGAGACATTTTTCATTTTTATTGGAGGGGGGGGGGGATGACGTATAAGGGGATGTATATGTAGTGTTTTACTTTTTATTTTGTATTAGTGTAGTGTAGTGTTTTTATTGTACAATCGCACTGGCTGGGGTTCACAGTGAGTTTTGAGGAAAATTTGCCGCAGCCTCAAACTTGTAGAAAAAAACCCACTGTAAAACCCCTCCCATGTGAATGTACCCTGGGGCGCCCCAGACCTTCATCTGTTGCAAAACTACAACTCCCAGAATGAACTGACAGACAGTACATGCTGGGAGTTGTAGTTTTGCAACAGCTGTAGGCACACTGGTGGGGAACCACTTAGTTAGGAATTCCTAGCTCAGTGATTCCAACCCATGTGCCTCCAGCTGTAGCAAAACTACAACTCCAGCATGTACGGTCTGTCAGTGCATTCTGTGGGGTTGTAGTTTTGCAACAGCTGGAGGCACACGGGTTGGCATTACTGAGTTAGGAAAGAGACTCTAGTTCAGTGTTCCCTAAATAGTTTGCCTCCAGCTGTTGCAAAACAACAACTCCCAGCATGCCCAGACAGTCAGGGATGCTGGGCCTGTAGTTCTGCAATATCTGGCCCTTCAGATGTTGCAGAACTACAACTCCCAGCATGCCTGGACAGTCTGGGCATGCTAGAAGTTGTAGTTATGCAACAACTGGGGAAGAGCAGTTTGGAGACTGCTAAGTAGTGGTCTCCAAACTGTAGCCCACCAGATGTTGTAAAACTACAACTCCAAGCATGCCCAGACTGTCCAGGCATGCTGGGAGTTGTATTTCTGCAGCAAATGAAGGACCAGGTATTGCAGAACTTCACGCGCAGCATCCCTGACTTTCTGGGCATGCTGCAAATTTTATTTTTGCAACATCTGGAGGGCTACAGTTTGGAGACCACCGTATAATAGTCTCCAAACTGTGCCACTTCAGATGTTGCAAAATTACAACTCCCAACATGTCCAGACAGTCAGGGCATGCTGAAAGTTGTAGTTTTGCAACACCTGGAGGACCACAGTATAGAGACCACTACACAGTGTTCTCCAAACTGTGGCCCTCCAGATGTTGCAAAACTACAACTCCCAGCATGCCCAGACACCCTTTGGTGGTCTGGGTATGCTGGAAGTTGTAGCTTTGCAACTTTTAGAAGGCCGCAGTGAATATCACTTACCGGCAATCTTCACTGCAGCCTCCTCCACCGCCGCACTTTCCAGCCGCACTCCTCCTGACACCGCCACTGGTCCAGTAAGCCGGCCATGCTCCCCCCCTCGCCGCACGTGTTCCCACCCGCTCTGCCCAGACTTCGATCGGTGGGCCGAGTGGGGGGAATGAACTTGAACCCCGCCCCCAACTGCCATTGGTAGGTCGTACTGACCGACCAATGGCAGGGGATAGTAGGTTATCCTTTAGCATGATCGGAGCTGTCTCTGACAGCTCCCATCATTCTTATTTTCTGGGCGATCGGGTCACCAGTGACCTGATTGGCCCGGATTCACCGCAACTCACTGGTCTGAATTGATAGGGGGTGTCAGGACCCCCCTAGGCATTGCCACGGGATGCCTGCTGATAGATATCAGCAGTCATCCAGCCCGAAATTCCCATGGGCGTACAGGTACGCCCTTTGTCCTTAAGTACCATGACACGCAGGCGTACCTGTATCCCCTCCGTCCCCAACAGGTTAAAGCCAATACTGGCCTGGTCCTTACAGTGATAAAAATGATCTAAATTGCCAAAATATTTAGACATCAATTTTTATAAATATGTTCCTTATTATAGAACTCTCAGTTCTAGAGTAGGACGTCCAACAAGCTCAGCTAGGTGTGATGATCAGGCGTCCCTGTACTTGTGGCCATATAGTATATTTTTCTAAGCATATTGTTATTCTTAAATTATTATGCAGAATAGGAGTGTAAATGAGGACTTGAATAGTTTACATGGCCTTTTAGTATGTCTGAGAAGTTATTTGCATTAAAAGTTAAGGCTGGGTTCACACCATGTTTTTGCAATACAGTTCCCCTATACGTTTTCAATTTGAAAACCGTACCGAACCATATTGAAAACCATATGCATTCACTCTCCATTGAAAACCGTGTGCCAAAAGATGCATCAGGTTATGTCCGTTTTGCATCCTGTTCGGTTTTGTTAGTTTTTTTTCCCGTACCCAAAACCATAGCCTACCACGGTTTTTGGTGCGGGTGAAAAACCGTATTGAAACACATACTTTTTTTTTAACATGGGAGTAAATGGGAACCATACAGAACTGTTTGTGCATATGGTTCCATCCGGTTTTCACCATATGATTTTTGACTTTTTACAGTTTTTTTTCTTGGAATTTCAATCAAACATGTAAAACTTAATGGAGTGAAAAGTTAAAAATGTATAAATTTTTTGGACATCATTCTTTAAAACCGTATGGCATTCAAGCAGATTTGTGCTCATTCTCAATACGGCGAAGTAAATAGGCTTCTGTTTTCATTTGTATTTGTTTTTTTGTATATATATATATATTTTTTTTTTTTTATATATATATATATATATATATATATATAAATATATATATATATATATATATATATATATATATATATATACATATATATCTGTGTAAAAAAGAAGATAAATAATTAAATAAAATTGACCCTCTATAAGTATAAGGAATCACTTAGTTAAAGGCTTTTATACATTATACACTTTAAACAATAGCTATAGATTATTTAAGCATTGCTAGAAATAGTAAAATCGCTTATTTAGAAACTTGATTCGGTAAATCACTTTGATTAATGACTTAGAATAGGTTAATCTTACACTTACAAAATGTATTGACTCCCTACTGGAGGTGTGACAAGAATTCATTGATAACTGTAAAAAAATCAGTACATCAATATGACAGTGACAAACATAAAGTGTGTTATATTGAGCAGAGAGGGGGCGCAATGAACTGTGTTAGGCTTAATTCTTGTTAATCTTTTTTAATGACCTTGTGGATGAAAAAGACAGTAAAGTGTTTTTGTTGAGCATCAGAACTTGAATGGAAACTATTACAAATAGACCTAAATACACCAGAACTCAGGTCAGTTATATTACAAATTAATTGTAATGTCAATAATAGACCTAAGGTGTCATATTGTAATCCGAATTCGTTACAAATTACAGGACAAATTTGATTTGCAATGGTTGCGAATATCTCCGCAATTCGATCACGTGAATCGCTTCAAGGGGTACTCCGCCCATAGACATTTTATCACCTATCTAAAGGATAGGGAATAAGATGTCAGATCACCGGGGTTCCGCTGGATCTCCGCAGGATCTCCACTGTGGCAGCCCGCTATCATTACTGCACAGAGCAGACTCGCTGTGTGCGTAATGACGGGAAATACAGGGGCCGGAGCATCGTTATGTCACGGCTCCGCCCCCTCATGATGGAACAGCTGCCCCCTCAATACAAGTCTATGGGAGGGGGGGTGATGGCCACCAGTTGGTATGGCCTGGGAGCAGTCCCTGTCCTCCCATTGCCTCTGTCCTAAGCTGTTCCCTCCCCCACAGAAGTAACTTATTCTGTAGGTTCAGCTCCACTATTTAGTGAGGACCATCTGTTAGAGGACAATCAGCAGCTACTGCCCAGCCAAGAAGTGGATGAGACATCTGCCATTTCCTCCGCTAAGCGGGCAAGTAGTGATGAGCAGAGTGGCATAGGAGGTGTTGTTGTGAGCGTTCAAGCTCCTGAAGCAGAAACTTTTGAGGAACCTGAGGAGGACAACAGTGATGTGCAGACACAACTAGATGATGATGAAGCCAATTGCAGTTGGGAGCCGGGTGCAGAAGGGGCTTCATCATCATCAGGAGAAGAGGGTTGCAGGTTGCCCATGAGGCAGCAGCTGAGCTAGCAAGGTGGTAGCATGGTTGGCAGTCAGCATGGTGGCAGAAGTGGAAAGTCTGGAGCTAAATGCTAAATGTGCTCGGATTAGACCACCTGCTTCGCGGCAACCTACCCTCTTGGGAGGTAGTGAAACAGGGGTTCCTGGAGTCAGCGGCAGCAGCAGTCAATCGGTGCAGACTGTTGGTGGGAAAATCAGCTACTCGGCGGTGTGGCAGTTTTTCATCAATCATCCGGGGGGTGTTAACCTGGCCACATGCAAGATGTGTCGGCAGTCGGTGAAGCATGGCCAGGGTCCCAATGTTGGCACAACGGCCCTGAGTCAACATATGCAGCGTCACCAGAAAGCGGCCTAGGAGCACCTTGGCTCCGATGGTCCAGCCTGCTGCATCACCCAGTGGCACGCTGCTCCCTGTTTCAGCCAGCCAAAGCTCCACCCCCTCAGCAGAAGGAAGCTGTGTGTCATACCCATCTTCTGTATCTACAGATGCTCCTCCTCCTCCTACTTTGAGTCAGTCATTCCGCCAGCAATCCATCAGCGAAGCCAAGTCCAAGAGACAACAGTGTTCACCCACTCATCCAACGGCGCAGAAGCTGAATGTGCTCCTGTCCAAGTTGCTGGTGCTGCAGTCCCTCCCTTTTCAACTGGTGGACTCTACACCTTCAGAAAGCTGATGGCTTGTGCCAAGCCGAGGTAGAGATTCCCAAGCCGTCATTTCTTTTCGAAGAAGGAAGTACCAGCCCTGCACAATTTTGTGGAACAGAAGGTGGGCCAGTCCGTGAGCCTGTCGGTGTGTACCAAAGTGCACGGCAGCACCGATGTGTGGAGCGGTACCTACGGTCAGGGACAATAAATGTCCTTTACAGCCCACTGGATGAATGTGGTTCCTGCACAGCCACAACAGCAACTTGGACAGGTCACGCCGCTTCCACCTCCACACTCTCAAGAACATCATGTCTGCGACAAGGAAGCCTGAACCATGCGCCCTGCATGGCACATGTGTTCAATCTAGTTGTCAAGCAGTTCCGGAAGTGTTCCCCCATCTGCAAGACATCCTAACAATGGGAAGGAAACTTTACATGTACTTCAGCCACTCGTACACCACAAAGCATACCCTCCTTGAGCTGCAGTGTCAGAACAGCATCCCCCAATATAGTTTGAGTTGCGAAGTTTCCACATGTTGGAATTCCACCCTGCATATGTTGGACCGACTATACGAAAAGAGAAAAGCAATCACAGAATTTTTGATGATCCAAGCAGATAGGGGTACTCCTCTGTGTAACTTCAAAGTCAACCAGTGGCAGCTCATACGTGACACCTGCCATTTGCTCAGGCCATTTAAGGAAGCCACATTATTAGTCAGTCGCCAGGATCATTCCACTGCTTCATCTACTACAACACGTATTGGAAACAATGGCTGGTCAGGGCACTGGAGACGTGGCGCCTACATCTCAAGGCCACATGAGCCAGGTTGGGGCTGAACTGGAGGAGGAGGAGGAGGGGGAGGGGCACAGTGGAGCACAGTTTAGGTTTCGCCAAATGGGCGGTTATGAGGAAGGCGAGACAGAGGACTCAGACACACCGTGGCAGTATGCAGTGGAGATGGAGGCAGGGAGTCCCTCCAAGTCACTTGCACAAATGCCACAATGCATGCTCACTTGCTTGCGTAGTGACCGCCGAATTGTCATCATTCTTCAGGGAGAGGACTACTGGCTCTCCACCTTATTGGACCCTTGTTACCTGCACAAAATGGGGGCCTTTTTTACACCCACTGAGAGGGAGGACAAACTGACCTACTACAGAGACATCCTACATAGTCAGTTGGCCGATGCTTATCTGCGCCATCGTCCATCCTCTTGCAGTTCTGACTTGGGGGGGCCCTCTGAACTCACCTTCCACTGCCATGGCTGCTGGGGAAGGGTGGGGTGGCTGGAGCAGTACCAGCTCCATCAGCAGCAGCCTGAGTCTTCAGTCACTGATGAGTAGCTTTCTTCACCTGCATACTGAAGCAGATCATCAGCAGCAGGTAGACATGGAGCAGGACCTGAACCAGCAGGTGGTGGCATACCATGACACGACCATGCCAAAACACTTTGAAGATCCGCTGGACTTCTGGGCAGCCAAATTTGATTTGTGGCCACAGCTAGCAGAGTTTGTCCTAGAAAAGCTGTCCTGCCCGGCCAGTAATGTGCCATCAGAGTGGGTGTTTAGTGTGGCGGGGGCAATAGTAACCCCATGGAGAACTTGTCTGTCCACTAAAAAATGTGGAGAGACTGACGTTTGTCAAGATGAATCAGGGATGGATCAGTCAGGATTTCCACCCACCAATGTCTGATGCATCAGAATAGATTTACCATGGTGCCACACCAACACTTCACATACTGTATATGGATAGTGCTAAACATATTTAAGGTTCTGCTCCCCACTTACAGACATTCCTCAGCATCAGACCACAAGTAAGTATTGAGGATATGCATTACGTAAACCTTACATTTTTATAATATTCTTAGGATAAAATATACCGTATGTACCCAAATATTTTTTTTTTATTCAAACAAAAGGAAAGGTGTGCAAAAACAACATGTGCCACCTACACCACCAAGGATTGATGTGATGCAAAGACCTCTAAAAGGTGAAAGGTAACAACTTTTGGTCCATTGTAACCGGTGGGGGTAAAAACTTCCCCTGTAAGGCCCGACTCTTGCATTATTAATTCCCTTCTTGGCAAGTGTTACTCGCCCTAAAAAGGGTAGCCCCACACTGATTCCCTCTACAAACACTGCCATTTCCCAGGGTTTTTAGGTGGAAATAGAGAAAGTTTCCTGTCTGTGGCCACCCTTTTTAGGGTGAGTAACACTTGCCAAGAAGGAAATTAATAGGGCGAGAGTAGGGCCTTACAGGGGAAGTTTTTACCCCCACCTGCTACAATGGAAAATTCGTTGTTCCCTTCCATATTTTTGAGGAAAGTGTTACTTGTCTTAAAAAGGGCGGCCCCACACAGGTACCAATCCCTATATCCGTCTAAAAACCCTGGGAAATGAAAGTGTATGTAGGTGGAAATAGGGAGAGGTTCCTTTGTGGGGCGGACCTTTTTAGGGCGAGTAACACTTGCCAAGAAGGGAATTAATAATGCGAGAGTAGGGCCTTAAAGGGGAAGTTTTTACCTCTCACCGGTTACCATAGTTCATACGTTGTTCCCTTTCACCTTTTAGAGGTCTTTGCATCACATCAATACTTGCTGGTGTAGGTGGCACATGGTGTTTTTTGCACACCTTTCCTTTTGTTTGATTTAAAAAAAATGTGGGTCCATATATTTTATACTAAGCACATTATTAAAAGTTAAGTTTTACGTTATGCATATCCCCAATACTTACTTGTGCGCACTAACACTTTTACAAAAGAGACTGCTTTCTTCTGCCTACCTGCCTCAGCTACTATTCTGATCCTGCCACCCACCTGATGCCACACATCTGATACCAAGTTCTCCTTTTTTCACCCACCTTCGTCACCAGGTACTGGCATTGCCACCCACCGCACCACTCTGTCACAGGGTCACTTTCAGGACTCCTGATGCTGCTGCTGCCACCTCCAGGCTGTCTCATTCTGCCACCTCCAGGCTGTCTCATTCTGCCACTATATGTTCTCCTCATGCTGCTGCCAGCTCCAGGCTGTCTCATTTTGCTACCATATGTTCCCATGCTGATGCCAGCTCCAAACTGTCTCATACTGCCTGCATATGTTCTCCTCATGCTGATGCCAGCTCCAAGCTATCTCATACTGCCACCATATGTTCTCCTCACGCTGCGGCCACCTCCAGGCTGTGTCATTCAGCCAATATATGTTCTCCTCATGCTACCGCAAATTCCAGACTGTGTCATTCAGCCGCCATATGCTGCTGCCACCTCCAGGCTGTCTCATTCTGCCACCTCCAGGCTGTCTCATTCTGCCACCATATGTACTCCTCATGCTGCTGCCAGCTCCAGGCTGTCTCATTTTGCTACCATATGTTATCATGCTGATGCCAGCTCCAAACTGTCTCATACTGCCTGCATATGTTCTCCTCATGCTGATGCCAGCTCCAAGCTATCTCATACTGCCACCATATGTTCTCCTTATGCTGCGGCCACCTCGAGGCTGTGTCATTCAGACACTATATGTTCTCCTCATGCTACCGCAAACTCCAGACTGTGTCATTCAGCCACCATATGCTGCTGCCAACTCCAGGGTGTGTCATTCAGCCACTATGTGTTCTCCTCATGCTGCCGCCATCTCCTGGCTGTCATTTAGCCACTATATGGTCTTCCCATGCTTCCGCCACCTCCAGGCTGTGTCATTCAGGCACTATATGGTCTCCTCATGCTGCCGCTACCTCCAGGTTGTGTCATTCAGCCACTATAATGTTTCCTTATGCTGCCGCTATCTCAATGCTGTGTCATTCATCCACTATATGGTCTCCTCATGCTGCCACCACCTCCACGCTGTGTCCTTAAGGCACTGTATGGTCTCCTCATGCTGCCTCTACCTCCAGGCTGTGTAATTCAGCTACTATATGGTCTCCTTCTGCTGACGCCACCTCCATGCTGTGTCATTAAGCCACTATATGGTCTCCTCATGCTTCTACCACCTCCAGGCTGTGTCATTACGCCACTATATGTTCTCTTCATGCTGCTGCCACCTTCACACTTTGTCGTTAAGCCTCTATATGGTCTCCTCATGCTGCCACCTCCACACTGTGTCATTCAGCCACTATATGGTTTCCTCCTGCTGCCACCTCCACACTGTGTCTTTCAGACACTATATGGTCTCCTCATGCTGATGCCACCTCCACTCTGTGTCATTCAGCCACTATATGTTCTCCTCATGCTGCCTGAAACTGCAGGCTGCGTCATTCAGGCACTATGGGGTCTCCTCATGCTGCCACCAACTCCAGGCTGTGTCATTCAGCCACTATGTGTTCTCCTCATGCTGCCGCCAACTCCAGGCTGTGTCATTCAGCCACTATATGGTCTCCTCATGCTTCCGCCAACTCCAGGCTCTGTCATTCAGCCACGACATGGTCTCCTCATGCTGCCGCCACCTCCATGCTGTGTCATTCAGCTGCTATATGGTCTCCTCATACTGATGCCACCTCCAGGCTCTGTCATTGCACCGCCCTGCGACAGTGCTTCTAATAACGACCCCTCTGATCTGCAGGTCATACTGAATAACAGTATAATTTCACTAACCCAGCACACACCCTATATATGTTACAGCACGGCAAAGTTCTACACTCCTATTGAGGTTCTGTGTAGGCCAGAAATAGCCTTTTTTAATAGTGTTTCGCCACAAATAAATTCAAACCAAAACAAATTTTGGGGGAAAATTTGGCTAATCAGCCGAATCTAATTTTTCAAAAATGTGCTCATCTCTAAATGTCATGGCTCCATGTATGTTAAATGAATGCATTAAAAGATATTTAAAAAAGACTTGTGTTTTAAATGTATGCTGAAGAAACAAAAATGATAAACAGCACTTCAAATTTTAGATGAAGCCTGCAGAGCAAAAGTCTGCTGAAAAATACAATATACAAGTAATATAATGGTCAGAAATAGTGCTTGTTCTTATGTACACACACAGGGCAGCTTATGCTGAAAAGACACCTAAAATGACAGGTACACTTTAAGGTTTTAAATTAGTTGACAATTTTCAATCTATGCCCAATGTTATTGAGAGTTATAAATTATATGGCAGTGAATGTTTAGTTTCAGTTGCTTAAAGGTACACTTACTGTACCTTTAAGTGGCTGAACTAGGGAGCAGCACAGGAGTAATGTGTACGGCAACGTAGCCCTGCCTCCAAAACATATTGTGGAGGTTGAGCCGCAGCCGACACACTGCTGTGAAAGTAATGTGGGCAGGTGCTATCTTATTAAGTTAGTTTCTCACCTCTTAGCCTAATTTGCGGGATGCGTGTAGGCAGAAGCAGAAGAAGTGAGGGCAGTACTCCTTGGCTAGCGACTAGGTCTTCTCCTATAGGCTTCCCACCTGAGGAGGTAAGGGGAAATTACATATTTTGAATGGGTCTGTTTATTGGGGGTGATGTGTTTTTAAATAGGACTATATGTTGGAGGGAAGTAATGTATTTTAACATAGGGTTGTATGTTTGAGGGGCTGAGGGGAGATGGGGTGATGTATTTTTACATAGGACTGTATGTTGGAGGTGGTGATGTATTTTTTACATGGGACTGTATGTCAGAGGGGTTGAGGGGAGGGGGTGATGTATTTTTGCACAGGACTGTATGTTGGAGGCGGTGATGCATTTTAACACAGCTAAGGGGTGCAAATATTCTGTTCTTGCCTCGGGCACAAAAAAGCTAGCACAGCTCTGGGTACATATGATACTACATATGATACATTTGTCAATAATTTTCCCCACTTTCTAATTTATTTTAGACTAGAACATCATCACATCTATTCCTGGAGCTTCTAATTCTACTTGAAGTTTCCCTGAAGTGCCACTCACAGTTTTTACTGTTTTGTAACCCAACATACAGTATGTGCTGACAATATAAATGCAAAACACTTAGGTGCCTAACAGTCTCTTGGCAGTTTCCACGGGACCTTTTTATACTAAACTCCAACTTCATAATGTGCTTCTATTGTCATGTATATCTATGAAACAGCTGCTTGCAATTTCCTCTGTAGGGAAACTGCATCATTCTATTCATGTATGGTGATGGAAATGCGTCACATTCTGGTATCATTCATCCAATACAGGCATTTGGCATAAAAAAGTAAAATTCTTATTATACCTACAGTATCTTATTTTTTTTTTACAGAGCCAGAGGCCTGGGTGGGTTTCAAATATCCACAGTAAAATAACTGTGCCATCTACTTCAACCTTTTTAGAGCTCAATGGCCATATTAATTTCTATAAAGGTTAAAGTTTTTCCACTATATAAAGTTGGTACAATAAGATGCATACTTCAAAAATGATGCAAAAGAGAAGACATTTTCATTTAAAGGGATTTTCAGTTAAATAAACAACCTTTGTATGGTTTCAAAAAGTATAATAAAGCAACTTACTAATCTAATGTTCTTAGCCATACTCCATTATCAGCTAAACTGTCTGGATTGTAGCTGTGACATTACTTCCCACTCTCTGAAAGCACAGGTCCCTTCCTGCTTCCACCATAATGTGAAGAGTGAGAGCTTATATAATCCTGATTAGATTTCAAGGAAGCAGAAAACCTTTCTCAGATAAGACAGCAGTGAGCCTGTTCTGACTGAAACCTCTGTGACTGAGAAAGACTTTCCACTGCCTTTAAATATAATAAATAGTAATATGAGCTTTCCCTATTCACGTCAATGGTCTGGTCTTCAGCAGACAGGAGGGGATTGAGAAGCAGGAACAGGAGCCAACTGCTTTCAGAGAGTGTGCCATGATGCCACAGCTACAAGGGAGTGAGCCGAGCTGATATGGAAAGATCTGTGCACAATGGCTAATAACATTATATTGGTAAGTTGCTTTATTACACTTTTTGACACCATGCACAGGTTGTTTCTTTTTTTTTGGACAGCCTCTTTAAAACAACTTGCAATTTTGCACTGTTCTTTTTGCTAACTGAAAACTTCCTAATTTCTTTTCTAAACTGTGGTCATCAGACACAGCATGTGCATTCCCACAATCCCACTAGTGGAGACTAACTGCCAATACTTCCAGGACTGACCAAAAGCTTGTGTTTTATTTCACATCTTGCGTCAATTTAGACCTATTTATTTTAATGGGAAAAATATTTCAATCCTTTAATATTTCAAGAGCTGAAAAGTAAAAAAAAAAAAAAAAAAAATATATATATATATATATATATATATATATATATATATTTATATATTATTGCAGTGTGGATGGTTTTCAGTGCTGGCTCTTTACTTTCCACTATAGTTTATCCCTATAGCAATAAGGCCAGAAATGGCCTTATTGCCATTACTGTAGTGAAATCCATTTCTGTTTCATGTGAATATTGTTGCATATTCATCCCGTTAGTAAAAACCATGACAAATCTGTAAGAAATCCCTTGCAGATAAGGCACGGTACCAATTCCCAGCATTTTTAGTTATTGTACCTGTAGATAGTAAATATATAGTGAATTCAGTATATACATGTTTACATTCAATATAAACATATGTTTGCAGGTAACCTACCTAAAGTGTCAGTGCCACAACAAAAAAGTAGAAATAAAGAAGGATTTGATAAATGATGAGCCACCATGTACTAGAATTTCATTTAACACTTAACCTAGAGCTTGCGTTTAGAGCTTTATACCAATATATACCATGGACTAAAGAAATACTGCAGATTGCCGATTCTAAGGTCCAGTGAAATGGACTGCTATACATCTGTGGTTTAGAGTCCCATCTACTACAGACTGAAGCTCTAAACTACTGAGCACCAAAAATTGGAGAAATAGACCAGTAGGCACAAGATTTACTGGGAAAATAGGCCACTAATGTTTTATGCCTCATTTATTAACCACTAAACTTCAAACCATAGCTTTCAAGGAAGCAGTGAATATAGAAGAAAACAGTTGTACACATTCTAAAGAGGGTTCTCAGGGCTGGATCAACGTAGGGACGGATGGAGCGGCAGCTACAGGCCCCTGCGTTAAAATAGGCCCGACGACCTGCACAAATCAACCGGCGCCTGCGACAATCAGGCCGCAAACTCCTGGCCCATGGGCCATTTGCGGCCCGTGAAACCAAAGTTTGTGGCTCGCACCAGGAATGTGAAATTTGTATTGCCCGACGCCCGGGACATGCAGTTCAGGGCGCCGGGAAGGTAACTTCTTCAGGCATTTAACCCTGCTTTCGGCAAGCAGCGTTAAATGCCGGAAGGCTTCACTTACCCCGCACTCCTCAGCGTCTCCAGTTGGCCAGCCCGAGTCTGATGAGGGATGTCGCGCATGTAACGTCCCTCCACAGACCAGTGCAGGATGTCAGTGACGTCACTCGCCCCAGGGAGGAGAAGCGCAGGACAGGTAAGTGTGTCTATATGTGTGTGTGCATGTGTGTGTCTGTGTGTGTGTCTGTGTGTGTGTGTGTATATATGTTCGGGACGACGACAATGCTACCTAATGTAGGGAGCCTGCTACTACCTAATGTGGGGAACCGGCTACTACCTAATGTAGGGAGCCTGCTTCTACCTAATGTGGGGAACCTGCTACTACCTAATGTGGGGGACCTGCCACTACCTAATGTGGGGAGCCTTCTACTACCTAATGTGGGGAACCTGCTACTACCTAATGTGGGGAACCTGCTAATACCTAATGTAGGGAACCTGCAATTACCTAATGTGAGGAACCTGCTACTACCTAATGTGGGGAACCTGCTACTACCTAATGTGGGGAACCTGCTTCTACCTAATGTGGGAAACCTGCTACTACCTAATGTAGGGAACCTGCTACTACCTAATGTGGGGAACCTGCTATAACCTAATGTGGAAATCTGCTACTACCTAATGTGGGGAGCCTGCTACTACCTAATGTGGGGAGCATGCTACTACCTAATATGGGGAGCCTGCTACTACCTAATGTGGGGAGCCTGCAACTACCTAATGTGGGGAACCTGCTAATACCCAATGTGGGGAACCTGCTACTACCTAATGTGGGGAACCTGCTACTACCTAATATGGGGAACCTGCTACTACCTAATGTGGGGAGCCTGTTACTACCTAATGTGGGGAGCCTGCTACTACCTAATGTGGGGAACCTGCTGCCTACCTAATGTGGGGAACATGCTACCTACTTAATGTGGGGAACATGCTACCTACCTAATGTGGGGAACATGCTACCTACCTAATGTGGGGAACATGCTACCTACCTAATGTGGAGAACATGCTACCTACCTAATGTGGGGAAATTGCTGCCTGCCTAATGCTCCCCCTCAGAAGTAGCACCCCCATCATCCATAAGTTCATGCTATTACCACACAGGGGTAGGGGGAATGGGGGGGTGCTGGTAGATGATGGGGGGGTTACTTCTTGTGGGCGGTGTTGCTGGTGGATGATGAGGGGCGCAAGATGGGGGCATTATATGTAAGGGGCGCATGATGGGGACATTATATGTAAGGGGCACATGCGGCCCAGCCGCTACCTCCAGTGGTCCCCAGATAATTTGAGTTTGAGACTCCTGCTCTATCACCTCCGTGCTGCATGTGGCAGATCCATGGGGGGCAACAGGGCAATTGCCCCCTGAGATTGTTGCCCCTCCTGTACTATAGCATGGTAAAGCGGGAGCTGTCAGCTGTCCCGCTCCACCCCCCCCCCTCACATTTCTCACACGCTGCTGCATTCTTGCACTGTGAGCCGCGGGGACGCCATCCATGGCAGGCCGTCACGATGACATCACATCATCGCGCCAGCGCCCGGAGATCATGTTCCCGCAGCTCTCACAAGAACGGAGCAGCGTGTGAGAAATGTGACAGCTGGAGAGAGGTGCTCGGGCACCGTATGGTGCAGGAGAATTATTAAGGGGGGCGGTGTGCATGCACAGAAAAGGGCAAATTATATGTGAGGGGCACATAACAGGGCATTATATGTGAGGGGCACAGGACAGGGGGCATTATATGTGAGGGGCACAGGACAGGGGGGCATTATATGTGGGGGCACAGGACAGGGGTTATTATATGTGAGGGGCACAGGACAGGGGGCATTATATGTGAGGGTCACATGACAGGGGGCATTATATGTGAGGGGCACAGGAGAGGGGGCATTATATGTGAGGGGCACAGGACATGGGCATTATATGTGAGGGGCACAGGACATGGGGGCATTTTTTGTGAGGGGTACATGTCAGGGGGCATTATATGTGAGGGGCACATGACAGGGGCCCCCCCTGTCATGTGCCCATATAATGCACCTATAATGCCCCCCTGACATTTGCCCCTAACTTATAATGCCCCCCTGTCTTGTGCTCCTCACATATAATGCCCCATGTCCTGTGTCCCTCACATATAATGCCCCCTGAGGGGGCAGGACATTGGGCATTATATGTGAGGGGAACATGTAAATGTGCTTTTATAAAAAGGCCCATGACAATCTTCAGCACCAGGCCCATGATGCTCTTAATCCGGCCCTGAGTGTTCTGCTTAGTTATGTTGGCAGATTTGTCTCTGAACTTGAAGTTCTATGAATTCCTCTTTTTTGCGAATTGCCCTCCATTTTCTTCTCACCTTAAATATGTCTTGTCTTATTGTTAATAAATGGTAATATTTGAGAATTTGGTACAGTATGTGTATCCTTCTAATGTTTTTATTTGCCAAGGTGCTTGGACATAAAATCTGGTAAAAACAACTGGGAGCGTTGCTGGTGTAATTATGGGCATGCTATCTATAGGGTAATAATCCTTTACAAAAAAAAAAAATCTTTCATATGGCCATAAGCATTTTGTATATCCCAGAAGGCTGTGCAGAAAGCAGAAATCGTGCAGCACGGAGGAGGCAGCAATCTTTCTTCCCTTAATTAAGGTTTTCTTTTACAGTTTCCCCTTGCTCTTTTCACACATGGCTTCTCGAATTAAGATAAGGGATTGATCTGTGTTGCTGGGACAATGAGTAGGGCTTAATTAGTTCATTACTCCCTTTTTTTTATTTTTTATCATGGACGTGATTGATGCTTTATTAAGCTTCTGGTAATTGCATAGTTTATTACCCTGCTATAGAAACAACAGCATAATGTCATGGATTAACTTTTTACCTTAAAAAGTTGTGAATAATTTGTTTCCAAAAGAAGTTGATTTATGTCGGGTCACTTACACATCCATGTTTACAGATGAGCTTAAAAGCACTCAGGACACCAACAGTGGCAATATCATGTATATTACGTGAACTGATGGCTGAGCTGTTGCAGGAGTAAAGATTATATTAAGTCCTGATAGAACACTAGATACATTTTCACCTTTGGTATATACCATATTTTTCGTCCTATAGGACGCACCGGCGTATAAGACGCACCCAATTTTTAGGGGCAAAATCTAAAAAAATAAAGATTTTGAACCCAATAGTGGTCTTCAACCTGCGGACCTCCAGATGTTGCAAAACTACAACTCCCAGCATGCCCGGACAGCCAACGGCTGTCCGGGCATGCTGGGAGTTGTAGTTTTGCAACATCTGGAGGTCCGCAGATTGAAGACCACTGCAGGAGGAGGTAATACTCACGTGTCCCCGCCGCTCCAGACCAGTCACCGCTGCCCTGGATGTCGCTCCATCGCTGTCGCCGTGTCCCCGTCGCTCCGGAACATCTCTGCTGCCGGCCGGGTATCCTCGCTCTCCGTCGCCGCCATCACGTCGTTACGCACGCCGACGCACGTACGCGACGACGTGATGACGAGGAAGGAGAGCGCCGCCCATACAGGGGATCCCTGAACGGAGAAGACACCGAGGAGGCAGATAAGGTCCCTCCCGGTGTCCTGTAAGCACTAACCCGGGTATTCAGTTGGGCTGTTCGGGACATTTCACCGCGGCGGTCCCGAACAGCCCGACTGAACAGCCGGGTTAGTGTCACTTTCCCTTCAGATGCGGCGGTCAGCTTTGATCGCCGCGTCTGAAGGGTTAATACAGGGCATCACCACGATCGGTGATGTCCTGTATTAGCCGGGGGTCCCGGCCGTTGATGGCCGCAGGGACCGCCGCAATAGGGGTGTATTCGCCGTATAAGACGCACCGACTTTTTCCCCCCAGTTTTGGGGAAGAAAAAGTGCGTCTTATACGGCGAAAAATACGGTAGTATGTAGCACTTTTAACAGTATTAATAGCTTTGCTTTCTGCATTAGCTTTATATTTTCAGGTGTATTCCTGAAAGTGATGTTCTTGTAAAAGTTTCAAAATTGGTTACAGAATGATGTGTGTACACCCCTATTAGACACAAATAAATTGGTCACTGACACCAGATCATGGTTCACAATACCCTGGCCTAGATTTACTGCATTCACAGTAGGACCTAAGGGATAGTAATTTTACTGTAAATGACAATGGGTACTGAGACAAGGAGTTGGACTGCATAGATTACCAGATATACAAAGGGGGGGGGAAACAACCAAAATAGCACTCAGAAAGTGGAAAGCTCAAGTGTCAAGTGATAACTACATAATTTAGAGAAGACTTACTCTTTTTTTGGGGGGGACAAGAACAAGTTACTAGTACCCCAATGCAAGTTGGCTCGTATATACAGGGTTTCCCATCCATACAACTGATCATTTCATCCAAGGAAAGAGGCATTAAATCCCATCTGTAGATTTAGACCATTTAATAATAATATGTCAGACAGTATACACTCATACACTGCATTTTTGGGGGCTAGGACCCTCCATCAGCATAATCAAAAATTTTTACAAACTAGTCTAAGTATCAACATCTTGCCAATCATATCACATCCATCATATCACATTTGGCACAAAATGTATCTATCTATCTATGGAGTACTTGGATACTAAAATGATAAATAGACCATATATATATATATATAAGTACAACATTTATAAAAATAATATGAAAAAAAAGCAGAATTACAAAATGATGTGTGTAAATATTTACATGTAGCACCATGTATACAATTATAATTAAAACAAATCAACAAATAAATATAACAAATTGCCAGATGACAGGGAAGTTAGCATATGTGGAAATAATAGGGCTCACAGAAAGTATCGCCAGTAAAATAATTCAGACAGAACTGTAATCAAAAGAAGAGCAGACACACAATAATGGAGAAAGACTGTCTGTACAAAAGAATATGGTATAACTTTCAAAAGCCCTGATTTACTATTATAAACCTGACATGTTTTGTCGGGTTGTGCGCCAGATTCTGGTGCATTGCAACAGGTTCTGTCTCATTGCTCCAAAATTCTGTCTCATTGCACCAAAATTCTGTCTCATTGCGCCAGAAATGAAGAAAAAAAACCTTACCAACTCTCCATTTTACTGAGAAAACCTGAAAAAGAGGCATGTCTGTCGTAAGAGGGGATGTGGTCACAGAAAAGGAGGCGTGTTCCCGACATTTTCACAAAAACCCAACATATTTACTAAGGTTTCCATAGAAAACGTGGTGGATTTCAGCTGAGGAAAACCCTACAGATCAGAGGATGTGTAAAAAAATAAGCAAAATGTAGGGAAAGGTTCAAAATGTAGGGAAACTTTAGTAAATACAGTGGGAAAAACTTTTAGGGGATTAAAACCACCAAAGAAAACTACACTCTACTTTTAGTAAATCAGGGCCAAAGGGGTTTTAGAGTTTTTTCAGACATTTTTGCAGGTGGCTTGTGGCCTCCAGATGTGCTGGACGCTAACTCTGAGACGTCTGGTCTTTACTGTTACGCCGAGCGCTCCGGGTCCCCGCTCCTCCCCGGAGCGCTCGCTACACTCTCGTTACTGCAGCGCCCCGGTCAGATCCACTGACCGGGTGCGCTGCGATACCGCCTCCAGCCGGGATGCGATTCGCGATGCGGGTGGCGCCCGCTCGCGATGCGCACCCCGGCTCCCGTACCTGACTCGCTCTCCGTCGGTCCTGTCCCGGCGCGCGCGGCTCCGCTCCCTAGGGCGCGCGCGCGCCGGGTCTCTGCGATTTAAAGGGCCACTGCGCCGCTGATTGGCGCAGTGGTTCTAATTAGTGTGTTCACCTGTGCACTCCATATATATACCTCACTTCCCCTGCACTCCCTCGCCGGATCTTGTTGCCCTTGTGCCTAGTGAAAGCGTTCCCTTGTGTGTTCCTAGCCTGTGTTCCAGACCTCCTGCCGTTGCCCCTGACTACGATCCTTGCTGCCTGCCCCGACCTTCTGCTACGTCCGACCTTGCTTCTGTCTACTCCCTTGTACCGCGCCTATCTTCAGCAGTCAGAGAGGTTGAGCCGTTGCTAGTGGATACGACCTGGTCACTACCGCCGCAGCAAGACCATCCCGCTTTGCGGCGGGCTCTGGTGAATACCAGTAGTGACTTAGAACCGGTCCACTAGCACGGTCCACGCCAATCCCTCTCTGGCACAGAGAATCCACCTCCTGCCAGCCGGCATCGTGACAGTATATCCGGCCATGGATCCCGCTGAAGTACCTCTGCCAGTTGTCGCTGACCTCACCACGGTGGTCACCCAGCAGTCACAACAGATAGCGCAACAAGGCCACCAGCTGTCTCAACTGACCGTGATGCTACAGCAGCTACTACCACAGCTTCAGCAATCATCTCCTCCGCCAGCTCCTGCACCTCCTCCGCAGCGAGTGGCCGCTTCAGGCCTACGACTATCCTTGCCGGATAAATTTGATGGGGACTCTAAGTTTTGCCGTGGCTTTCTTTCACAATGTTCCCTGCACTTGGAGATGATGTCGGACCAGTTTCCTACTGAAAGGTCTAAGGTGGCTTTCGTAGTCAGCCTTCTGTCTGGAAAAGCTCTGTCATGGGCCACACCGCTCTGGGACCGCAATGACCCCGTCACTGCCTCTGTACACTCCTTCTTCTCGGAAATTCGTAGTGTCTTTGAGGAACCTGCCCGAGCCTCCTCTGCTGAGACTGCCCTGCTGAACCTGGTCCAGGGTAATTCTTCCGTTGGCGAGTACGCCATACAATTCCGTACTCTTGCTTCTGAACTATCCTGGAATAATGAGGCCCTCTGCGCGACCTTTAAAAAAGGCCTATCCAGCAACATTAAAGATGTTCTGGCCGCACGAGAAATTCCTGCTAACCTACATGAACTCATTCATCTTGCCACTCGCATTGACATGCGTTTTTCCGAAAGGCGTCAGGAGCTCCGCCAGGATATGGACTTTGTTCGCACGAGGCGTTTTTTCTCCCCGGCTCCTCTCTCCTCTGGTCCTCTGCAATCCGTTCCTGTGCCTCCCGCCGTGGAGGCTATGCAAGTTGACCGGTCTCGCCTGACACCTCAAGAGAGGACACGACGCCGCATGGAGAATCTCTGCCTGTACTGTGCCGGTACCGAACACTTCCTGAAGGATTGTCCTATCCGTCCTCCCCGCCTGGAAAGACGCACGCAGACTCCGCACAAAAGTGAGACAGTCCTTGATGTCAACTCTGCTTCTCCACGTCTTACTGTGCCTGTGCGGATATCTGCATCTACCTTCTCCTTCTCTACTATGGCCTTCTTGGATTCCGGATCTGCAGGAAACTTTATTTTGGCCTCTCTCATCAACAGGTTCAACATCCCGGTAACCAGTCTCGCCAGGCCCCTCTACATCAATTGTGTTAACAATGAAAGATTGGACTGTACCATACGTTACCGCACGGAGCCCCTTCTAATGTGCATCGGACCTCATCAAGAAAAAATTGAGTTCTTGGTCCTCCCCAATTGCACTTCCGAAATTCTCCTTGGACTACCGTGGCTCCAACGCCATTCCCCAACCCTGGATTGGTCCACGGGGGAGATCAAGAGCTGGGGTATCTCTTGTTTCAAGGACTGCCTTAAACCGGTTCCCAGTACTCCCTGCCGTGACCCTGTGGTTCCCCCTGTAACCGGTCTCCCTAAGGCCTATATGGACTTTGCTGATGTGTTTTGCAAAAAACAAGCTGAGACTCTACCTCCTCACAGGCCTTATGACTGTCCAATTGACCTCCTCCCGGGCACTACTCCACCCCGGGGCAGAATTTATCCTCTGTCCGCCCCAGAGACTCTTGCTATGTCTGAGTACATCCAGGAAAATTTAAAAAAGGGGTTTATCCGCAAATCCTCCTCTCCTGCCGGAGCTGGATTTTTCTTTGTGTCCAAAAAAGATGGCTCCCTACGTCCTTGCATTGACTACCGCGGTCTTAATAAAATCACGGTAAAGAACCGCTACCCTCTACCTCTTATCTCTGAACTCTTTGATCGCCTCCAAGGTGCCCACATCTTTACCAAACTGGACTTAAGAGGTGCTTATAATCTCATCCGCATCAGGGAGGGGGATGAATGGAAAACGGCATTTAACACTAGAGATGGACACTTTGAGTATCTGGTCATGCCCTTTGGCCTGTGCAACGCCCCTGCCGTCTTCCAAGACTTTGTTAATGAAATTTTTCGTGATCTCTTATATTCCTGTGTTGTTGTGTATCTGGACGATATTCTGATTTTTTCTGCCAACCTAGAAGAACACCGCCAGCATGTCCGCATGGTTCTTCAGAGACTTCGTGACAATCAACTTTATGCCAAAATGGAGAAATGTCTGTTTGAATGTCAATCTCTTCCTTTCCTAGGATACTTGGTCTCTGGCCAGGGACTACAAATGGACCCAGACAAACTCTCTGCCGTCTTAGATTGGCCACGCCCCTCCGGACTCCGTGCTATCCAACGTTTTTTGGGGTTCGCCAATTATTACTGACAATTTATTCCACATTTTTCCACCATTGTGGCTCCTATCGTGGCTTTAACCAAGAAGAATGCCAATCCTAAGTCCTGGCCTCCTCAAGCGGAAGACGCCTTTAAACGGCTCAAGTCGGCCTTTTCTTCTGCTCCCGTGCTCTCCAGACCTGACCCATCTAAACCCTTCCTATTGGAGGTTGATGCCTCCTCAGTAGGAGCTGGAGCGGTTCTTCTACAAAAAAATTCTTCCGGGCATGCAGTTACCTGTGGTTTTTTTTCTAGGACCTTCTCTCCGGCGGAGAGGAACTACTCCATCGGGGATCGAGAGCTACTGGCCATTAAATTAGCACTTGAGGAATGGAGGCATCTGCTGGAGGGATCTAAATTTCCAGTTATTATTTACACCGATCACAAGAATCTCTCCTATCTCCAGTCTGCCCAACGGCTGAATCCTCGCCAGGCCAGGTGGTCTCTGTTCTTTGCCCGGTTTAATTTTGAAATTCACTTTCGCCCTGCCGATAAGAACATCAGGGCCGATGCTCTCTCTCGTTCCTCGGATGCCTCGGAAGTAGAGCTCTCTCCGCAACACATCATTCCTCCTGACTGCCTGATCTCCACTTCTCCAGCCTCCATCAGGCAAACTCCTCCAGGGAGGACCTTCGTCTCTCCACGCCAACGCCTTGGAATCCTCAAATGGGGTCACTCCTCCCATCTCGCAGGCCATGCGGGCATCAAGAAATCCGTGCAACTCATCTCTCGTTTCTATTGGTGGCCGACTCTGGAGACGGATGTTGTTGATTTTGTGCGGGCCTGCACTGTCTGTGCCCGGGACAAGACTCCTCGCCAGAAGCCTGCTGGTCTCCTTCACCCTCTGCCTGTCCCCGAACAGCCTTGGTCTCTGATTGGTATGGACTTTATTACAGACTTACCCCCATCCCGTGGCAACACTGTTGTTTGGGTGGTCGTTGATCGATTTTCCAAGATGGCACATTTTATTCCTCTTCCTGGTCTTCCTTCAGCGCCTCAGTTGGCAAAACAATTTTTTGTACACATTTTTCGTCTTCACGGGTTGCCCACGCAGATCGTCTCGGATAGAGGCGTCCAATTCGTGTCAAAATTCTGGAGGGCCCTCTGTAAACAACTAAAGATTAAATTAAACTTTTCTTCTGCTTATCATCCTCAATCCAATGGGCAAGTAGAAAGAATTAACCAGGTCCTGGGTGATTATTTACGGCATTTTGTTTCCTCCCGCCAGGATGACTGGGCAGATCTTCTACCATGGGCCGAATTCTCGTATAACTTCAGAGTCTCTGAATCTTCTTCCAAATCCCCATTTTTCGTGGTGTACGGCCGTCACCCTCTTCCCCTCCTCCCTACTCCCTTGCCCTCTGGTTTGCCCGCTGTGGATGAAATAACTGGTGATCTTTCCACCATATGGAAAGAGACCCAAAATTCTCTCTTACAGGCTTCATCACGCATGAAGAAGTTTGCTGGAAAGAAAAGAAGAGCTCCCCCCATTTTTTCTCCCGGAGACAAGGTATGGCTCTCCGCTAAATATGTCCGCTTCCGTGTTCCCAGCTACAAATTGGGACCACGCTATCTTGGTCCTTTCAAAGTTTTGTGCCAGATTAATCCTGTCTCTTACAAACTTCTTCTTCCTCCTTCTCTTCGTATTCCTAATGCCTTTCATGTCTCTCTTCTTAAACCACTCATCCTCAACCGTTTCTCTCCCAAACTTATTTCTCCCACTCCTGTCTCCGGTTCTTCGGACATCTTTCCTGTTAAGGAGATACTGGCCTCCAAAAAGGTCAGAGGGAAAACCTTTTTTCTGGTTGACTGGGAGGGCTGTGGTCCTGAAGAGAGATCCTGGGAACCTGAGGACAATATCCTAGATAAAAGTCTGGTCCTCAGGTTCTCAGGCTCAAAGAAGAGGGGGAGACCCAAGGGGGGGGGGGTACTGTTACGCCGAGCGCTCCGGGTCCCCGCTCCTCCCCGGAGCGCTCGCTACACTCTCGTTACTGCAGCGCCCCGGTCAGATCCACTGACCGGGTGCGCTGCGATACCGCCTCCAGCCGGGATGCGATTCGCGATGCGGGTGGCGCCCGCTCGCGATGCGCACCCCGGCTCCCGTACCTGACTCGCTCTCCGTCGGTCCTGTCCCGGCGCACGCGGCCCCGCTCCCTAGGGCGCGCGCGCGCCGGGTCTCTGCGATTTAAAGGGCCACTGCGCCGCTGATTGGCGCAGTGGTTCTAATTAGTGTGTTCACCTGTGCACTCCATATATATACCTCACTTCCCCTGCACTCCCTCGCCGGATCTTGTTGCCCTTGTGCCTAGTGAAAGCGTTCCCTTGTGTGTTCCTAGCCTGTGTTCCAGACCTCCTGCCGTTGCCCCTGACTACGATCCTTGCTGCCTGCCCCGACCTTCTGCTACGTCCGACCTTGCTTCTGTCTACTCCCTTGTACTGCGCCTATCTTCAGCAGTCAGAGAGGTTGAGCCGTTGCTAGTGGATACGACCTGGTCACTACCGCCGCAGCAAGACCATCTCGCTTTGCGGCGGGCTCTGGTGAATACCAGTAGTGACTTAGAACCGGTCCACTAGCACGGTCCACGCCAATCCCTCTCTGGCACAGAGGATCCACCTCCTGCCAGCCGGCATCGTGACATTTACTGTTCCTCAGCAGGAGTGATGGTGTGAGAGAGAGATTGTAATGGCTGCCCCTCTTAGAAAGGGGGGCTGAGCCAGAAGCCCATAGGTCAAGCTGCAGGTTACCTGGTTAGATGGTGCTCTCTGGGTAACATAACACATCATGTGACTAACTCAAAGGTCCTTAAAGTCCTTAACCCATAACACACATAACACTATACATTACATATATTAATAAGGGGGAGACACTGCCGCAGGGCCCCTAGGACACAGAGGGACTCAACCTGACTGGGCCTAGGTATTGTACGGGACTATATCCCGTACTTGGACATCACAAAATTGTGCACTTTTTGGTGCACATTTTTGGCATACAAGGAAACTAAGTAAAAGTAAAAGATTATGCAAACTTAGACTAGACAGTGTAAAGATGCTACATTTTTTAAAACAGCATGAGTCACTGGTAAAAATGTGGAGCATTCTGTCTAGTCTGAGTTCACACTGTGTAAGCATTGTTTCCCTATAGGAACTCTAAGTTTGTATAAGATTTCTATTTCTTGTAATGTGATAATGTATATTTTAGTTAATCATCAAGTAAATCAAGAAAATTTACCTCACAGTTCTCCTATATTTCCCATCTGTTTAGACACGATGAGTAATTCTATAATCATCTGTCCTGTCTGGGGATTGAACCCAGAACCTTATGGGATCAGTTAGTCAAATTACAGTTCACTGCAAAGCTGCCGGACGCAACCCCCCCTCCCCCTGCCGCCCCGCGCATGACCGGCACGCGAGCGGGGGGCCATTGGTAGGTGTATAGCGCTTAGAGTACTTTTCAGGGCTGAAGTAAATTGCTGTGGGTTAGTGTAAAGGAAGGGAGCTGCAACTTTTGTGCGACTTTGCACATGGAAGTTCACTTTCAGATATGATCTATAGCAAAAGTCGCACAAAAGTCGCAGGAGAAGTGACTGAGACTTTTAATGCAACTTTTTTAGATAGAAATAAAATAGTCTAAAAAGCTTGATGAATTCTCCTCATAGTTTCAGAATGTACTACCTGTCTTTAGAAATATAATAGTAATTAAAGAATAACAAAAGTATGTTGGGGAAATTATCTAAACTGTCTATTTTAATCTGGCCTCTGAAAAGTGGATTATGATTAGCTGCTATGGTAACTGCTTCCCTTTTAACATATCTGTGTGCACAGATATTTCTTTCTATAGCTATTCCAATGTGAGTAACTAGTTCTGGATAACAACTGATTTACTGTGAATCACAAGATGATACAACACAGGTCTAAAAATAAGACTAAACTACTTTGGTGATATGTAACCATCAATAGACCCAGGCTTAAAGAGGTACTCCACTGCTCAGCATTTGGAACAAACTGTTCCAAACGCTGGAGCCGGCACCAGGAGCTCAAAGCCCCACCCCTCAATGCAAGTCTATGGGAGGGGGCGTGACGGCTGAGCAGCAGAGTACCCCTTTAAAGTGCCTATATACATAGGATGTATATGATAGGTGGCCCAACTCTCGCCAGTGGTAGATGTTAGGAAAAACATGATTGGTCAATATTTGTATCAGTATTTTGCTTAGTATTTGTAATATACATACCTGACCTGGTTCAAGCATTAGTCCGGATCTCCAGTAGGTGCCACTAGAAGTGTCCCACATTGTACTGATAACTAGTACAGCTCACTGTCGTATGCATCCAGCATAGATAATTAGGAGGTGAAAGAGCCGGGCCAATTGGCGTTGGCACCAATGCTCACACCTCACAGCAGCAGGATATTTTAATAGGCATCTCCCTCACTAATATGCCTGTGGTTGTGGTTCTACCCTGTCACCAGCTTTCCCGGACAACTCTCTTGCTTGTTGATTTTGTACTACACTGCCCTCCAGGTTTGAATCTGGCTTGATCTGATTCTTCAGTCCTCTTGGTTTTTAGTTTCTGGATCATTGCTAGTTACCTTGGAATAACGAACGTTAAAATTTTAACATTGAAGACTCTGAGTGACGGATGTTCACAAATGATGTCCGTTATTGTCCATTTTTTGTGTTCCGTTATGACCCGTTATTGATACTGAGCATACTCTGTACAGCATCACAACCAGGAAGTCACATGGAAATAAAATACCAGACATAAATGGTACATGTCTGTTATTTTGACAGAATGTCCATCAAAATTGGTCATCAGTTATCATCCGTTATATTCAGTTATCTCATCCATTTTTTCATGACCCGTTATTGCTGAATAATGGGTGTCAGAATGCAAGAACATAAGGTTGTGTGAAAGGGGCCTTAATAGAGACAGTGGTTGGGGGAAGTTCAATTCTGCACTGACCCCTACCTGGCATGACAATATTTTTAGCCAAAACCAATGGTGGGTCCAAAAGACAGAAAAAGGTCAGTTCTGCTCCAGTTTTTCCTCCAAAAATACTGATAAAAATACTGTGTGTGAACCAAGCCTAAAAACAAATAAGAGAGCCAATACATCTTAATGTATTCTATGATGTGTTAGTACTTTACAAGCACCAGACCAAGACAAAGAACTTCTAAAACAATTATAAAAATATGTTTGAAAGGGGTCCAAGTAGCCCATTGACTTGTTATGCACCAAAAAGACTGTAGGAACTTTAAAACTAAGCAGCAATAAACACAAAAACAGGAGATATCATTTTCTAATGTGATTTGAAGTATTTTGGTAAAATACCAGTGAAAAGTGTGTCCTTCTACATTACCAAATGCCATTGTCTGGGAATCATGATAAGACATTGATCTCACTTGTTAGGACAATTAATTCTTGTTCATTAGATTTTAATTTGTTCTTTGCTGCCTGGATGCTCCATTAAACTTCAGCTAATTACAGACTTTATTATTGTGTAAAGTTTACATGAGCAGAACACGAGAAGCATGTATCCTAAATCAGTCATCTCTTAAGGTCAGTGCTTCTCCTCACCTGTTTTCACTTTTTATCTTCATATAGAATGAAACCTCAATTCCATTTAATCTACATAGGTTAGATGAGTGAGAAATATCCAGTCAGTCTGGAGAACTAGACAAGGCTCTTGCAAGGTTGAAAAAACAGCCTTTTAGCTATGTTGGTAGTATGGATATGTGATCAGATTGAATAAAAGTGGGGTATAGCCAAATTATTAGAATTGTTAATATTAATGTAAGCTATATTAATGTAACTGCTGAGATGTATTAAGTCAATTATGAAAGAGACTGGGAAAATAACTAAATAGTTAAATAAAATTATCCACAAGAGATATTCTGTCAAGGTACATAAGAAATGATATATATTATATTTACATCTAATTTAAGGAAGTGAATATTATACTTGTGAAAATGTTCATACAGGAAATGTCTGATTTGCCATGATGCATATAATGGGGAGGGCATACCTGTAGAAACACCACATTGAGTTATACAGAAATAAGTACTTAATGTTGTCACTATAGAACCTTAGGTATGCTCCAAAATCTTTGGACAACCATCTCAGGTAAAAGTAAAAGCTAAATTCCCCCTGGTAGGCTCAGTCAGCTTAATGGGAACTGTTGACACAAAGAGCGCATATTATAGAGCCTTTCTCAGATTTGATCTGGAAAGATTGCTTTATCTGTCTAGAGCAGGATGGCCCAATCATAGACCAGATCACTAATATGCTACTCTGCACTTATATACTAGTTCAGTGTATTCTACCTGTCAGGATCACGCTGACATGCAATGTACCCAGCAATGCTGCACAGCCCAGCCGGATACAGACTACATAGACACTCATGCCAACTGCCATGAAAACTGAAGCTGTAGATCACAGAGGCTGGGGTGGCTGCTGCTGCAGGTAAGTGGCATGCAAGCACTTTTTAAATGCCGTGGTCATATATTGACTGTGTCGTGTGAAAGGTTAAACTACTCAGGGTGGAGGTTTCTCAGTTCCTGGTAGTTACAGCAGGAGCCTGGCTATCATACCAATGGCCTAGTTCCCGTGATCCCAACACGGGAAACCTGCAAAGATTATTCTACCCCTGCCTGTTGTTTATCATAGATAATATAAAGGATGATACAGAGAGCTAAAAATGCAACATATTTTACCTTAAGATATTGAGTAAAATAATAAACATTAGCTTTGTAGATCAAGAATTCCCACCCCCATTTTGCTGGGAAACCCCCGAATTTTTTTTCCATTTTTGCCTTGTGTCAGATGTCAGTAAAGTATCCCATCATTTTCTTCTGGTGTTATCATTTGGCTTATACATCTTTTCTACTTTGCAAAGCATCTTTGAGTAAGCTAAAACCAATTTGCCTTCCCTATTGTAAAAGTGACAGGCGTTGCCGCTGTTGTGTTTTCGGGAATCACTGATCCGGGCTTATAGACCCTCAGGGTTCCTAGGAAGCTTGGTTAGGAAAAACTGCTGTAGATAGATCTAGCAGCATGCTATTGCTCACAGTAGGGAAGATTATGACAGATATGAACTCATCCTAGAGAAAGATCTTTTCTTACTGACGGGATTTTTTAAGCTTCACAGTACATACAATTCTTGCTAAAGAAGAGTTAATTCTGCTTACATTTATCAGGGTATGTATTTTTACAATTCTTCATTCTGACAGTACAATTCATATTTCATAAGTGCGTGCTATTTCACAAAGTTGAATGTGGTGAATTCAGCATCATCATCAAACCTTTTTCTTCTGTGTGTAACACATTCAGATATTTGACAAGCCATCAAGAAAATACAGACCCACGGAAGAATAATGCAAGATCAAGTGTAGTGCAGAATAACATCGATCTTGTTCCCATGCCAGCTCCCTCACTTTCCTTTAATCTACACCAATCACTCATGGCAGGTTATTGTGTCTAATACATACCTTTCCAAATGGACTTTGTAGAAATTCCTCTGTTTACTGGGAAATTACCTTTCCTCTCGGGTTCCATATTACAGACAGATGATAGTGATTTTATTAAAGTATTCGGTATTAAAAACTGTAAAGTTTACAATAATATTTGTTATGGTCTGTATGACACGAACACTCGAAATACTATTTCTTTTACCGTGTGAGGAATCAATGTTTAAAGTCATCATCTAAGACCTAGTGACTATTTTATAATGTTCTTACTATTATAGCTTTATTTATAGATTTTCTTAAAACTTGTTAGAACTTAGTTTATGCCCTTTAACTTTTTGGCTTAGATTTCCTATCTCTTCCTTCACTCATTCAAGTAACAACCGAACCCTTAAAAAAGTTTAATTCTCGTTCATTTCCATTCAGTGCTTACATCTTGGGCTATTTTTCTTACAAAAATGAAAAAAAAGATAAATTATGTGGGTTTTTTTTCTGCCACCAAACTTCTATTGACCTTGATCATGTTACAGAAGGCAAAATATCACTTTAAATATTTTATCTAAGTAAAAAAATGTATTTATTTTATTTAGTTATTTATTTTTGTACATTCATCTCTAGAGTTGCTTTTGACAATTTTTACAATATTTTTTTATTTATTTTTAGACAAGCAGCACTAAAATCTGAGATTTATTTATAAACCACAAGTTTCTCCTCCCATTTGCAAAACTAAAGTTTCCCAGAGCATTGTACAATAAATCGATTCACTATTTATATAAGAGCCCCTGGAATGTGAGATTTTTGTATAATGTCTGTCTGCGTTTTTCGTCTAACACTTGGCGATACAGGATCTTCCTTTATTCTCTAGGGAGGCTGAACATCTTTACAGAAGCTGGCTTCTATTGTCTGTTATTTGACAGAGCCTATTGTTTTGCTTTGTAGAACGGTTGTGACAAATCGTTCCATCCCATAGACAAGGAAAGTAGTTTAGTCAAACAAGAGCTTGTCACTCAGACTGCTGTGAGTAGGAGGCCTACTTCAAATCTGGAAAACCATTAACACTTTCAAGCTAAGAATATGCACTGACTTGCATTGAATTCAGTGAGGCATGTATTTATAAAATTACATAGTACCTTAATCAACCATCTGTAAATGTTATTATAAAGATTAAAATGCCTACTAGGCCAAAATCAAAAGACAATATAAACTGTAAAAACTTTATTGCAGTGCATATGTCAGCTAGTATCACTGTCTATAATCGGTGTTCTTAGTTTGAACTAATCAAAAAGCAAAAGCCAAAGAGTCATTAATTACAATATAAAAACAAATTTTTTATTGATATACATTAAAATCAAACACACATGTAAAGGAAAACAATACATCAAGAAAATGCGACAATACCAGGCACCCTGCAACTGCGATGGCAATCAAGGGGTATAGCATATAAAATGAGGTAGCATCAGGAAGTATAAAACACATACACCAATCTCCATACAGAGGATATACTCACTGAGTACAGCAAATATGTAAACAGATTTAGTAAAGTGCTAGGTAAACAGTATATAAGGTGCTGTGCATTAGCATATAAGCGCTATATTAGAACTAAAGTGCATAGTACAAAAACATAAATATTGCATAATACCCACAGGAGACCAGGAAGGTCACAGAAAAGCTGCACGGACCAGGATGCCGCCACTCCAATGCGCGTTTCGGCACGCTGACCTTCGTCCGGGAGGTCAGCATGCCGAAACGCCTTATATATTGGGACTGCGCGCAGGGTGTACAGGTACGCCCTGCGTCCTTAAGAGGTTACGGAGTAGCTCCTCGTAGGTTGGCTCTGGTTAGGCCTTGATTGTGAGTGACTGTCACTGTCCAAATTAGTATATGCTGAGTGTCGACACAAGGAATGAACACCAGACAAAAGTTTGGTACAAACTCCTTCTCAGCAGAGGTGGGAGCGCACAATAGCTAAGGAGTTCCTTTATTTTGGGTAAAACAACTGTTATATAGGGTTATCAAAGGGGGAAGTTGTTTATCATATAAAAATCATTGTGTAATATTTTGATTGGTTAACTAAGTATATACGTTCCGTTCATGTAAGCATTTATTAATCATAGTCCTGTTTATGTCGAAGATTCGGTATGTCCGTTATTTTCCAGCGGCTACATATTTTTCAGTTAAATGTTATTTCTCCTTTTTGGATACTGAAAATCTTCTTTCTTGCTTCTTGGACATTGTCCCAGAGAGCAGGTTCCATCTTGATTACATGCAAATAGCAAGCTGACATATCTGATAAGGATAATAATGTTTTTTTCTGCAGCATAAGCAAGAGTATACATGTATATTCAATCAATCAAAATCATCATAATCATCCTTAACACTGCCACTACCTTGTTTGTGCATGCATTGGCCTAACAATTTGCAAAAATATATTTATGGTCTCCTGTACGGTGTCCATTTTAGGACATCGTCAGTTGTCAGCTGTACCTCTGTCCTCCGTCAGGCAAAACAGCGCCCCGCCTCCTCCCTCGGACCAATCTCCGTCAGGCATCAGTCGCAACTCCCTCCTTTGTCATCCTAAACTCTCTCTTCCAAAACCCCGTCATCCTAAAGTCTCTCATCCCTCAGTCGAAATACCTTCCTGCCGTGTAGCAGAGGTGAGTCAGTGTCGGCTCTCTGCTATACGGGTTCTGCTGTACATGCTATTCAATGTGGGCTCTGCTATACAGTGCTGTGCACCGTCGGCTCTGCTATGCAGCAGGAAGTTGCGTCTGAGGGAGAATCGTCTGAGGCATGACGGTGTTTTGGATGAGGGACTTTCGGATGAGGGAGTTGTGGCTGAAGGATCACAGCGATTGGTGTGAGGGAGGAGGCAGGATGCCATTTCTCCTGACTTTCAGATGACGGAGTTGCGGCTGATGACTGACGGCGATTGGTCCGAGGGAGGAGGCTAGACGCTGTTTTGCCTGACGGAGGACGGAGTTGCAGCTTACAACTTAAGGGGATTGGTCCAAGGGAGGGGGCGGCACGCTGTTTTGCCTGAAGGAGGACGTAGTTGCGGCTGACGACTGATGGCGGTTGGTCCGAGGGAGGAGGCAGGATGCTGGTTTGCCTGATGGAGGACGGAGTTGCAGCTGACGACTGACGGCGATTGGTCCGAGGGAGGAGGTGGGATGCTGTTTTGCCTGACGGAGGACGGAGGTACGGCTGACGACTGACGATGTCCTAAAATGGACACCGTACTCCTGATATCCTGATATTTGTCATACTGTTTATCTCTGCTTCCTTATGGGAAGTCTTTGAGTCTGTTATGTCATGTGAGCATTTTAAAAAAATATATAAAATTGACAGCTACTACCTTGTTATTGATCATGTCAACATAGTACAAAAGCATAATCATTTGAGCTTAATAATTGCTCCATTGTGGGGGCTAAGATGTATTTTTTGTAAGACGTAGTTGCGGCTGACGAATGATGGCGGTTGGTCCAAGGGAGGAGGCGGGATGTTGTTTTGCCTGACAGAGGACGGAGTTGCGACTGATGACGATCGGTACAAGGGAGGAGGCGGGACACTGTTTTGCCTGACGGAGGACGTAGTTGCGGCTAACGACTGACGGCGATTGGTCCGAGGGAGGAGGCGGGACGCTGTTTTGCCTGACGGAGGATGGAGGTACGGCTGATGACTGACGATTTCCTAAAATGGACACCGTATTCCTAATATCCTGATATTTGTCATACTGTTTTTCTCTGCTTCCTTATGGGAAGTCTTTCAGTCTGTTATGACATGTGAGCATTTAACCTCTTAAAGGGGTACTCCGCCCCTAGACATCTTATCCCCTATCCAAAGGATAGGGGATAAGATGTCAGATCACCGCGGTCCCGCTGCTGGGGAGCCCTGGGATCCCCGCTGTGGCACCGCGCTCTCATTACAGCACAGAGCGAGTTCGCTCTGCACGTAATGACGGGCAATACAGGGGCCGGAGCATCGTTACGTCATGGATCCGCCCCTCTTGATGTCACGGCCCGCCCCTTTCAATACAAGTCTATGGGAGGGGGCGTGGCGGTCATTACGCCCCCTCCCATAGACTTGCATTAAGGGGACGGGCGGTGATGTCACGAGGGGCGGAGCCATGACGTCACGCTGCTTCTTCCCCCGTATCGCCTGTCATTACGCACAGAGCTAACTCGCTCTGTGCTGTAATGAGAGCGCGGTGCCGCAGCGGCGATTCCAGGGCTCCCCAGCAGCGGGACCGCGGCGATCTGACATCTTATCCCCTATCCTTTGGATAGGGGATAAGATGTCTAAGGGCGGAGTACCCCTTTAAGGACTTAGGACGCCCTGAGCCCGGTCCCATTGTGAAAAACGGGGTCATGCCGTGACCCCGCATCACACCGGGTCGGTCCCGGCTGCTAACGATAGCCGGGTCCCTGGGCTAACAGCATGCGGCACCGATCATTGTGCCGTGCGCTGTTAACCCTTCAGACACGGCGATCAAAGTTGACCGCAGCGTCTGAAAACGAAAGTAAATGCTTCCCGGCAGCTCAGTCGGGCTGATCGGGACATCATGATAAAATCGTGATGTTCCGATCATCTGGGACGCAGGCGGAAGTCTCCTTACCTGACTCCGTGGCATCCGATCGTCGATTGATTGCTCCAAGCCGGAGCTACAGGCTTGAGCAATCAAGCTCCTATCTGACTGATCCGTGCAAAGCTATGGCTTTGCAGGGATCAGCATAAGAGATCAGTGTGTGCAGTGCTATAGCTCCCTAAGTTTGAATCACCCCCCTTTTCCTATAAAAAAAAAAAAACTGTGTAAATAAAAATTAACATATGTGGTATAGCAAAAACATAATACCCGAACTATAAAATGATATCATTAATTAAACCGCATGGTCAATGGCGTACGCGCAAAAAAATTCCAAAGTCCAAAATAGCGTATTTTTGGTCACTTTTTATATCATAAAAAATTTTATAAAAAGCGATCAAAAAGTCCGATCAACACAAAAATGGTACCGATAAAAACTTCAGATCACGGCGCAAAAAATTTGCCTTTATACTGAGCCCACATAATTTTCCTGCATGTAGTTATGATTTTTTTCAGAAGTGCGACAAAATCCAACCTATATAGGTAGGGTATCATTTTAACCGTATGGACCTACAGAATAAAGATAAGGTGTAACTTTGACCAAAAAATGCACTGCATAGAAATGGAAGCCCCCAAAAGTTACAAAATGAAATTTTTTCTTCAATTTTGTCGCACAATGATTTTGTTTTCTGTTTCGCTGTGGATTTTTTGGGAAAATGACTAATGTCACTGCAAAGTAGAAATGGTGGTAAGCCATCATATGGATTTTTAGGTGCAAAATTGAAAGCGTTATGATTTTTAGAAGGTGATGAGGAAAAAATGAAAATGCAAAAACGGAAAAACGCTGAGTCCTTAAGGGGTTAAAAAAAATTGACAAAAGCATAATCATTTGAGTTTAATAATTGCTCCATTGTGGGGGCTAAGATGTATTTTTTTGTAAGACAATTTTATATGTGAGCTGGATTCTTCACTCCTTGATGATCAATAAACAATTTTAGATGTGAGCTGGATTATTCACTACTTGAAATGCTGTCAAGAAAAAGTTTGAGTTAGCCATCAAGCAAGGGCATCACGAGGGGGAAGGGCTAAGGGGGCTGAAGCCCCGGGTCTAACATTCATAGTCTGACTGCAGTCTCAGGATTCCGTTGAGACTGGGACCTCTAGGAAGTACTGCACTCAACAGTAAGTCTCTGCTGCTCACTGACTTACTTCCTGTGTCAGAGATATGCATGGAGGAGAACTATGTCTGCTGTGAGTCTTCCTCTAAGCTTCTTGCTGCTGTCAGGCCAGAGGCTTCTCACAGCAGGCAGACACAGCAATGAAGGCCAGCACACTGCCTACAGAGCTATCTGTGCCCCTCATTCATGAGGTCCTGACCCGAGCAAGAGTGTCCAGGGATGGAAGAGAAAATATGCGAGGAGACCCTGTATCCTGTATATGTCACTTAGTGTAAGCATAGTAAGTGTGCATGTATAATGCATATGTGTGTGTGTGTGTGTGTTTGCATGTGTTTATGACAATGTGCATATGTATAATGTATAAATGTGTTTGAAAGATTGTATGTTTATATGACATTGTGCTTGCATAAGTATGAATGTGTATGTGTTCTTCTATGTGTGCGTGTGTGTATATTACATTTGTGTGTATAAGTCTTTATATGTCATTGTGTGTAAAGGCATGTGTATGTGTGTGTATTTGACATTGTGTTTGTCTTTGTGTTGATATAAATGTATCTTATAGGTTTTTGTGTATGTATGACACTTCTATAGTATTATTACTATATGGGGGCCTATTACTTGTATATGGGGGACTATGACTGATGTTTGGAGGCCTACTACTGGGAGGCACAGAGGTGCCTAAGTAGTATATGGGGGCACAAAGTGGGCACTATTACTGTGTGAGGCAATACAGATTGAGAGTTTATATATAGGTGAGGATCGTACTGGACAAAGAAGACTAAAATGTTTGGCACATGCTGAGGTGAGGAGTCATGGCTGGGAGAAGTCTTCATAATGGCCAGGGCAAGGTAGAGGAGAAAAGGAAAAGTGAATTACTGTATTCCGATCAGAAAACATGTCACCTGTGAGTCACTGGATGTAACTGTAATTACTTATATAGTATACAGATCCTGTGTACAGCTGGTATCTTATTCGGAGACAGAATCTCATCATATATCTATATTACTGTGCAAGGGGAAGAAGGGAATTTTAAGTTCTGTACTTAAAAAACAGAGTTAAATTTAACCTATTAGGAAGCATATTCATGTTCCACCACATATAAGATGATGTTCTCCACCAGTAACTGTGAATTTCAAAAAAGGTCACATGACCTGAAACATGTCATGCTCGCTGACATCCATTGCTGTTACCTTTGCTACTTTTGTTTATGATATCCTGTTCTAAGAAGCTGTTTTTAATCGATTTGATACAATTAAGTGAATAATTATTTTAGCGCTGGCTTTTTTCTTTTGGTTTCATATTCATTGTTACCAACTTTAAATTTCTGGACAATCTATATACAATGGTAGGGTTGGCATTGTGTGGTCTCCATAATAGGTACCAATATGCTTGAAACACCCCTCCCCTTTAAAGTTCTGTTTTCACTAATGTAAGAATACTAAGGTTTTCAAAATCACAAATGTAAAACAAAATGATTACCCTGATTAGAAAAGTAAGAACATGTATACAGTATACAGTATGAAAGTGCATTTTACAGTTTAAATATAATTAACTATGTACGTGAAAGGAGTAAAAGAATCACCTCATATATTAATGTATGGTACTCTGCCCCTACACATCTTATCCCTTATCCAAAGGACAGGGATAAGATGTCGGATTACGGGGGTCCCACTGCTGGGGACCCCCGCAATCTCTCCTGCAGCACCCCGTTCACCAGCTGCAGGGAGTGAAGAGTGCTCCGTGGCTGAAGACGGCGGTGCCGCTGGAGAGATCGCGGGGGTCCCCAGTGGTGGGACCCCCGTGATCAGACAATTTATTCCCTATCCTTTGGATTAGGGATAAGATGTCTAGGTGCAGATTACCCCTTTAACCCCTTAAGGACTCAGTCCATTTGGGCCTTAAAGGAGTAGTCCAGTGGTGAACCCAGTAGTGAACAACTTATCCCCTATCCTAAGGATAGGGGATAAGTTTGAGATTGCGGGGGTCCGACCGCTGGGGCCCCCTGCGATCTCCTGTACGGAGCCTCGACAGCCCGTGGGAAGGGGCATGTCGACCTACGCACAAAGCGGCGGCCGACACGCCCCCTCAATACAACTCTATGGCAGAGCCGAAGCGCTGCCTTCGGCAATCTCCGGCTCTGCCATAGAGATGTATTGAGGGGGCGTGTTGGCCGCCGCCTCGTGCGGAGGTCGACACCCGCTACCTGGCCGGAGAGCCTGGTCCCCGTACAGAGAGATCGCAGGGGGCCCCAGCGGTCGGACCCCCCGCAATCTCAAACTTATCCCTTATCCTTAGGATAGGGGATACGTTTTTCACCACTGGACTACCCCTTTAAGGACTCTGCATTGATCACGGCATCTGAGGGGTTAATGGTGGACATCCGAGCGATCGCAGATGTCCACCATTACCGGCGGGTCCCTGGCTGCTATCAGCAGCCGGGACCTGCCACGCGATACCCGAGCATCGCTCCGATGCTCGCGATTATGTATAGGACATAAATGTATGTCCTGGTGCGTTAAGTACCAGCTCACCAGGACGTACATTTACGTCCAGCGTCATTAAGGGGTTAAATCCATAAAATTTTCCAAATTGCAACATTGTATAGAACAAAAAGACTTCTTAAAAATGGTCATGCAGAAATCTGTAAAATACAGCAAAATCCTTTTCCTGATGTTAAAAATGTTAAAATATTTGTCATTACTAATTATAAACCTAAAGAAGATTTTATATCTCACATCAGTATGTTGGTTTAATCCATATCACTTTGATTCACAGATTTTTTTTCTTTTCATGATAAACAGTTATATGACTTATTTCTGTGCTTTAGGTAACCATTTATAAAAAAAAAAAAAAATTAATAAATAGAACAAAAAAAAGGAAGATGGTACCAGTCAAAAGAAGCATTCTTTTTTTTTTAATTACATTTGAAGGCTAACCGCCTGTCCAGATAATGGCTGACTGCCACTGGTCCATGACTTTTTACAGTTGACAGCTTTAATTCATTTAATAGGCTATACATGTTTGCAAGTAGCTCATTAAAGGGGTACTCTGGGGATGTCGACTTACCCTATCCACATAGTCTGATTGCAGGGGTTCGTCCACTGGGACCCCTGAGATCGCATGTATGGGACCCACAAACTCACCTTTCCTCATAGGCCCCTACCTTCCATGGTGAGAAGGAGTGACAGCTAAGATCCTTAGATCTATAAAAATGGATTGTACATCTATCAGAAATGGAATTCTGTTACCAGTGTGAACTGAGCTGTTTTGCATAATATATTTATAAGGATTGCAGTAACACATATTTTGCTATACACATTTATTCCCTTTGTGTGTATTGTACCAAAACCAAAAAAGGGAGGAAAAAAAGCAAAATGGACATAATGTCACACCAGACTCCAAAAGTGGACTGGACAAAATTATTGGCACCCTTAATTGAAAATTTGGTTGCACACCCTTTGGAAAAAATAACTGAAATCAGTGGCTTCCTATAACCATCAATAAGCTTCTTACACCTCTCAGCTGGAATGTTGGACCACTATTCCTTTGTAAACTGCTCCAGGTCTCTCTTATTGGAAGGGCTCCTTTTCCCAACAGCAATTTTAAGATCTCTCCACAGGTGTTCAATGGGATTTTAGATCTAAACTCATTGCTGGCCACAGAACTCTCCAATGCTTTATTGCCATTAGTTTCTGGGTGCTTTTTGACATATGTTTTGGGGTCATTGTTCTCCTGAAAGACCCAAGATTACAGATGCAAACCCAGCTTTCTGACACTGGGCTGTACAGTGGGACCTAAAATCCATTGGTAATCCTCAGATTTCATGATGCCTTGCTAACATTAAAGGCACCCTTTGCCAGAGGCAGATAAAACAACTCCAAAACATCATTGAACCTCCACCATATGTCACTGTAGGTACTGTGTTCTTTTCTTTGTAGGCCTCATTCCGTTTTTGGTAAACAGTAGAATGATGTGCTTTACCAAAAAGCTCTATCTTGGTCTCATCTGTCCACAAGATGTTTTCCCAGAAGAATTTTTTCACACTCAAGTTCATTTTGGCAAAATGTAGTCTTGCTTTTTTATGTCTCTGTGTCAGCAGTGGGGTCTTCCAGGGACAGATAGTTTGCACTGACATTGATGCTCCCTGAGCCTGCAGGACAGCTTGAATATCTTTGAAACATGTTTAGGGCTGCTTATTTAAGGCCACCATCCGGACTATCCTGCATTGACACAACGTTTGACAAACAACATTAATTCAAACCAATTTGTTAATATAAAGTGGCACAGATTTTACTGGTTAACTCTAGTAAAATGTGCTGTATAAATAAAGGCACATACACATTTATCTGTGAAAACTATTTTTATTTATTGGCTCATTTTTCTGTACCGCACAAATATATGTGATATAATTGCTAATAGCCATCTGTTATTCTGCGCGTATCATGCGTTTCAGGGACAGAAGTGTGAAATTGGCTTCTATGAGTATAACATGTTCCACATTTCACGTGCGAAAGGAGGTCAGGTAATTTCACAGTTAAAAAAAACAATGCAAATATAGCTGATAATTTTATATTGGAGGAGTACTTGTTAGCAGGAGCAAACCTAGGAGTGTAATACTGATAGTATCTAAGGTATGCAATATTCATGATTTCTAACCCGCTCACTTTTGAGCCTTAAGCTGAAAATCTCCACACAGCACTTTTATTGTATTGTGGCATCTGGGAACATCGAGACCTAGATGAAATCCCAAACAGAAAACCTGAAAAAGGAAGGACTCATCGGTTTATAGCTGACAGGTTTTAACAAAGGCTTAGCTTCCCAAAGAGACATAGCGGGATACAATTTATCAGTAATAATGTTTATTATTTAACTTAGGCGCCATAATCCTCTCTTTTCTATAAAGACCGATCTACGGCTGGAGATCAGCACACAAAATACATTTTCTTTTACCACATTTGAAGAGATAGTTCACTATTTTCAAGGTCAGTGTCACCTTTCTAGACAAATCCTTCTTAACTCACTGTGTGACCTATCATTTCTTATAAACTGATTGGTAGAGCTCAGTATGTCACCTGTCTTGATATTCATTCAGAGTAGATCTTTATGGCTCCAAGAGGACATGCAAAGAAGGTTGCAAGAAACATAAAAATCTTTGGAATTATTTGAACTTTGGTGCCTGACAATTCAGTACAGTTCACTTTTGCTATAAACATTAGTTCTTCCCATTTCTTGAAGAAGATCCAGTATATTTATTTTTTCATTGGAAAATCAAAGTCGGGAAATCTTGAAGTGTAAAACTTTCATGTCTACAATCTAACTATGTGCGTCCAAACAGTTTTTGAATTATGCAGCTATATGCATTATTCATCAGTAGCCTTTCCTGGAATAAACAACAACAAAAGCTATTAACATAATATGAAATGAAACAATTAGATGACATAGTTGCATAGTTACACAGTTAGTACACTGAAAAAAGACACATGTCCATCAAGTTCAACCAAGGAGAAGATGTGATTGGAGGAATGGGAGAGGATGTCATTTTATATTTCTGCATTTGCATGAATGTTATTTTGTTCTAGGAATCTATCTAACCCTGTTTTGAAGCCCTCAACTGTTTTTCTGCTGTGACCAGTTCCTGAGGTAGGCCGTTCCATAAATTCACAGTTCTTATGGTAAAAATAGATGTGATTAGGGATAGCTCAGTGTATTTAACCACAATGTATAAAAGCAAAATGCTAACAGTAACCATCTATACCCCGAGTGGAAAGGAGAAGCAAATAAAACAGTACTAGTAATCAAGGCTTATAAAAATATTAGAAACATAAATTATACATGCTTTTTATTTAATTCCTTCATATAATAAAAAAAATCAATATCTTATAATAATTATTATAAAAAAAAAAACAAGCATAGAACATATATACATATATCCACACTTCACTAGTAGTCTCTTGGCCTCAGGACAGGAGTAAGGACAAGTTCTCTTGGTCCATTATAACTAGTAGCAATGTTGTAAACTAAATAGTTCCTATATGACCAGTAGTTGTTGTGAAATTGCTCCTAAGAGTATTGTGTATTACATGTTTAATTTTTGTTAAAGAAAGTTTCTAGTATAGGTTTAATGGTCAAAGGGGTTGCTTCATCTCGTGATTTAACTTTTCTGGAATCCCTTTGACCTTACTGCCTGTTTGCTGGAGTTAAGTAAACACTGTAGCTTGTGGGGCTACACCATTTGCACAACTCCCATTAAAATTTATGGGAGTTTCGCAAATTCCTTAACTTCCTCCATTGGCTGCCTTCTCCTTTTCCGACCACCTCTGGTGGCCACAAATTATATAGTTTCTTGAAACCATCGTATGCTGAGGGATTCATACCATGGATGTGCAATCATATTCACATTCACATATGGAGGTGGCAGCATCGACATGAGGAGACCATATGGTGGCGCAATGACAGTGCCTAGAGGCGGTAGCATCAGCATGAGGAGACCTTAGAGTAGCACCGTGAGAGAGCCTGGAGATGGCAGCATCAGTATGAGGAGACCATAGAGCAGCACAATTAGAGAGCTTGGATGTGGCAGCATCAGCATGAGAAGACCATATGGAGGCACAATGAGAAAGCGTGGAGGTGGTAGCATTAGCATGAGGAGACCATAGAGCAGCAGAATGAGAGAGCCTGGAGGTGGCAGCATCAGCATGAGGAGACTATATGGCGGCACAATAACAGAGCCTGGAGGTGGTAGCATTAGCATGAGGAGACCATAGAGCAGCACAATGACATAGCCTTGAGATGGTAGTATTAGCATGAGGAGACCATAGAGCAGCACAATGACAGAACCTTAAGGTGGCAGCCGCAGCATGAGAGCATTGTCAACTGAGGGTTGAGCCTGAGGAACCTACCAACTGTTGACTGGGGGTGTCGGATGTCACTTGGGATGAAGTGGATGACCGAGTGAACCGATCAATCACGGCTGCTGGGTTGCTGGTTGAGACACGACTGCTAGCTGAACCGAGAGCTGAGACCTCTTACTGCGACTTCAGCTGCCACATGCCCCTACTCTTCTGCAACCTCTGCCTGATGAATTTAGGCCTCTGCCACTCCACTGTGCACGTCCTGGCACTACTCTGCCTGACATACTTATATGAGGGGAGTGCAATACGCTTAAAACAGTATTTGTCTAGAACAGCAGCAGGTGTGTACTATTGGCTGTCCTTTCACAGTATGTAGGCCCTTGACAGATTAACAGGTACAAAATAGTACACTACTTAGATGTACGTATGTGGTATGCACTTATGAGGGCAGAAAAATGCTCTACAGTACACTTAAAAAAAGTACCTGAGGACAACACCAGCCGGTGAGTACTTTTGCCTGGACTTTCACAGTATGTAGGCCCTTGACAGATTAATAGGTACAAAATAGTACACTACTTAGATGTACGTATGTGGTATGCACTTATGAGGGAAGAAATATGAGCTACAGGACACTTAAAAAAACGTATTTTAGTAAAACACCAGCTGGTGATCACTTTTGCAAGGACTTTCACAGTATCTAGGCCCTTGACAGATTAACAGGTACAAAATAGTGCACTACTTAGATGTACGTATGTGGTATGCACTTTTAAGGGCAGAAAAATGCTCTACTGTATGCTTCAAAAATTATTTGAGTGAAACACCAGCTGGTGATTACTTTTGGCTGTCCTTTCACACTATGCAGGCCCTTGACAGATTAACAGGTGCAAAATAGTACACAATAGTACATGTAGGTATGTGGAATGCACTTATGCATAGGTATGTGGAATACACTTATGCACTTATCCATAAAAATGCACTATAGTACACAAAAAAATAAATAATTGCCCACAACACCAGCAGTACACAACAATGCTGTAGCTCACAGTCACTGTGTACTAAACCCAAAATTGCTAAAATATTCTCTCTCAAATACTATTAGGAATGGACTGCTGGTTATGGATTATACCATCTACAGACTAGTATAACCAGCAGACCAGTTGTTGTGGAACAAAGACACAGATTTGCCCTTAACCCCTTAAGGACTCAGGGTTTTCAGTTTTTGCACTTTTTTTTTCCTCCTTACCTTTTAAAAATCATAATCCTTTCAATTTTCCACCTAAAAATCCATATTATGGCTTATTTTTTGCGTCACCAATTCTACTTTGCAGTAACATTAGTCATTGTATCCAAAATTTCACGGCGAAACGGAAAAAAAAATCATTGTACGACAAAATCGAAGAAAAAACGCCATTTTGTAACTTTTGGGGGCTTCCATTTCTACGCAGTGCATATTTAGGTAAAAATTACACCTTATCATTATTCTCTAGGTCCATACGGTTAAAATGATACCCTACTTATATAGGTTTGATTTTGTAGTACTTCTGGAAAAAAATCATAACTACATGCAGGAAAATTTATACGTTTAAAAATGTCATCTTCTGACCCCTATCATTTTTTAATTTTTCCACTTACAGGGCGGTATGAGGACTCATTTTTTGCGCCATGATCTGAAGTTTTTATCGGTAGGCATTTTTGTTTTGATCTGACTTTTTGATCACTTTTTATTCATTTTTTAATGGTATAAAAAGTGACCAAAAATACACTTTTTTTGACTTTGGAATTTTTTTGCGCGTACGCCATTGACCGTGCGGTTTAATTAATGATATATTTTTATAGTTCAGACATATACGCACATGGCAATACTACTTATGTTTATTTTTATTTTTTTACACTGCTTTATTTTTTTGATGGGAAAAGGGGGGTGATTCAAACTTTTATTAGGGAAGGGGTTAAATGACCTTTATTAACACTTTTCTTTTACTTTTTTTTTGCAGTGTTATAGGTCCCATAGGGACCTATAAAACTGTACACACTGATCTGTTGCACAGATCACTGGCGTGTATTAACACGCCTGTGATCAGTGTTATCGGCGCTTGACTGCTCCTGCCTGGATCTCAGGCACGGAGCAGTCATTCGTCGATCGGACACCGAGGAGGCAGGTAAGGGCCCTCCCGGTGTCCTGTAAGCTGTTCGGGACGCCGCGATTTCACCGCCGCGGTCCCGAACAGCCTGATTGAGCAGCCACTTTCACTTTCCCTTTAGAAGCGGCGGTTGACGCCACTTCTAAAGGGTTAATACCGCACATCGCCGCGATCGGCGATGTGTGGTATTAGCCGCGGGTCCCGGCCGTCTCTGCCCCTCTTTGTAATACAATACTGTTCACAGTGACTGAGGGGTTAATTGCTGCAGTAAGATTTAATTTCTGTGCAAAAATGCTGTGCTATATGTCCAGCAGAAGACTGAGGTGGCTAAGAGGTGAAATGTTGCTGCAACAAGCTTTTCTGTGTAACACAGACACAGCGATGTCCGTCCTATCTCTCTGCAGTGTAATGAATGATATGAGCCGCAAAATGGCCCGAATATATAGGGCTGTGACATCACAGGGGTGACAGGCTGCTGATAGGCTGCATCCTGCATGTGATTCAGGGTCATCCCAGCCTACTTCCCTTCCTGCCTTCTCTTCCCGCCTTCCCAGTGTTCCTTACCACATGCACTGATATGTGGATCCGCCAATTTAGATGCCCTGGAGCCTGGATGGCACTAAATGGAGTTAAATAAAGCAAATTTTTCCTGAAATTTGTAACAAATTCGGATTTGTCAGCTTCGATTCGCTCATCTCTATATATAATGGTTGGCATCAAAGTATATATCGGTCTCAAACTGTGGCCCTCCAGATGTAGCAAAACTTTAACTCACAGCATTCCAAGATAGCCAACAACTGTCCGGACATGCTGGGAGTGGAATGTTTGCAACATCTAGAGGAGGACCACAGTTTGAGACAACTGGAATATATGAAGTGAATAGGAGTTTATTAATACATATGGGGGGAGATTTATCAAAACCTTTGCAGAGGATAACTTGCCCAGTTGCCCATAGCAACCAATCAGCTTGCTTCTTTCATTTTTTAAAAGGCATGTGAAAAATGAAAGAAGCAATCTGATTGGTTGCTATGGGCAACTGGACAATTTTTCCTCTGCATAAGTTTTGATAAATCTCCCCCATAGTCTATACTCCAAACCTCATGTGTGACATATAATTGATAGGCTATTCACATATAGGAATATAAAAAAGTTTGTCACCATATACTGTAAGACTGACTATTTTCAGGTTTCTCTGCATTAATAGGTTGATGTCATCTATTGCTGATTTGATTTATTGCTGGTTCATCTTAATAGCAATACACTGTCTTTCTTAATTGCTTTTATAATTGTGCCATTGTTATTAACCTTCCAAGGTTTTTTTCATTTTTGCCCTTTCTTTTTCTCCTCCTCCTTTAGATGATGCTGTCAGCTTTGACAGTGGCAATCTAAAGGGTTAATAGCCGCGACTATTAACATCAACCCCCAGCAACAGGAATCAGCTGTGGGCTGGCCGGTGTGGCGCAGGCTTGAGTGGGGAGCCCGCGCCATACCTGCTTAAGGGGTTAAAATAACTCATTTTTAAAGGGGTACTCCAGTGGAAAACTTTTTTTCTTTCTTTTAAATCAACTGGTGCCAGAAAGTTAAACATATTTGTAAATTACTTCCCTTAAAAAATCATAATCCTTCTAGGACTTATTAGCTGCTGAATACTACAGAGGGAATTATTTTCTTTTTGGAACACGGTGCTCTCTGCTGACATCATGACCACAGTGCTCTCTGCTGACATCTCTGTACATTTTAAGAACTGTCCAGAGTAGAAGAAAATCCCCATAGCAAACATATGCTGCTCTGGACAGTTCCTAAAATGGACAGAGATGTCAGCAGAGAGCACTGTGCTTGTGATGTCAGCAGAGAGCACTGTGTTCCAAAAAGAAAATAATTTCCTCTATAGTATTTATCAGCTAATATGTACTGGAAGGATTAAGATTTTTTTTATAGAAGTAAGTTACTAATCTGTTTAACTTTCTGGCACCAGTTGATATAAAAAAATAAAGTTTTCCACCGGAGTACCCCTTTAACTGACACTAGTGTTGTGTAGCTTGGCATCATCAGCCTTTTTCTTTCTAATTTTATTGTGTGTATATACTGTAGGGGGTACACGGCTAGTACACTACGCCCTTTAGGGGCGGTGAGCCACTAGTTTTTATTAAGTTTATATGACATGAAAAGCATTTATTTACTGGAGTAGTGTCAATTTTAACTGTCCTGTTTGAGCACTTGAGTTATATGTTTTTTATTAGCAAGCTTTCGATGAACAGATGCACTTTTGCTATTGTAGCCTGCACGGGATATTTTCTGCCAACATCTTTCATGCGCGACTCAATAGGTCTATATATTATGGGATGTATTTTTTGCTTTCTCATCGGTATGTTGTAAATACCCACGCATGCTGAGCAGTCATTTTCTATTACAGATGATGCAGATCTTTTTTTGTCAGAGTAAACTTTGGGGCTACATTGTTTTGACAATGTATCAACAATATGCATTACGCTTACGCTCAGTCCCATGGAAAACTACAGGTAACATCTCTAGTTTTGCATGTATACCACTGAAGCCAGCAGTCACTGGTACATCATCACTGCATCCAAGTAAACAAACACAAACAGAGTTCACTTGAGCCATAGGCCCATTATCAGGTGATAATGTGTTTTTGTTTTTTTCTTGTTGTTTTTTATTTTTATTTTTTTTCTAATTTATCAAATTTTCATCATTAGCTAAATTTTTTAAAGATTATATGCACTGCTCAAAAAAATAAAGGTAACACTAAGATAGCACACCCTAGATCTGAATGAATGAACTAATTGAAATACTTTCGTCTATACATAGTTGAATGTGCTGACAACAAAATCATACAAAAATTATCAACGGAAATCAAATGTATCAACCTATGGAGGTCTGGATATGGAGTCACACTCAAAATCAAAGTGGAAAACCACACTACAGGCTGATCCAACTTTGATGTAATGTCCATAAAACAAGTCAAAATGAGTAGTGTGTGTAGCCTCTATGTGGCCCGTATGACCTCCCTACAACATCTGGGCATGCTCCTCATGAGGATGGTCTCCTGAGGGATGTCCTCCCAGACCTGGACTAAAGCATCTGCCAACTCCTGGACAGTCTGTGGTGCAACGTTGGTGGATATAGCGATTCAGGTCTGGGGAACGGGTGGGCCAGTCCATAGCATCAATGCCTTCCTCATGCAGGAACTGCTTACACACTCCAGCCACATGAGATCTAGCATTGTTTTGCATTAGGAGGAACCCAGGTCCAACTGCACCAGCATATAGTCTCACAAGGGGTTAGAGGATTTCATCTCGGTACCTAATGGTCAGTCAGGCTACCTCTGGCAAGCACATGGAGGGCTGTGCTTCCCCCCAAAGGAATGCCACCCCACACCATTGCTGACCAACAGCCAAACCGGTCATGCTGGAGGATGTTGCAGGCAGCAGAACGTTCTCCACAGGGTCTTCAGACTCTGTCACGTCTGTCACATGTGCTCAGTGTGATTCTGCTTTCATCTGTGAAGAGCACAGGGAGCAGGTGGCAAATTTGCCAATCATGGTGTTCTCTGGCAAATGCCAAACGTCCTGCTCGGTGTTGGGCTGTTGTAAGACTCACTTTTCAGAAGACAGGAAAACCGTTGGATGTGAATCCGCTGGACCTGTGTGGCAGATGACTCGGATCGTACCAGGGAGAAGAGTCTAAGGTACCGCTGGTTTTCACCAGAGCACACCACAAGGTGGGATGGACTTGCTGCAGCAGGTGGCACCCAGGTCGCTACACCTGTCACGGCTCGACCACACAGGCAGCTGAGGAGATGCGAGGCACAGGAGGGATAAGGCAGCTTGTAGTCTGGATAGCAGAAGATCAGGGCAGGATGCACAGTAGCGTAGTCAAGATGTAGCAGGAGTTCAGTCAAAGTCACAAAGCAAGGGATCAGATACACGGCAAGGCAATAGTGAGGAACCCTTTCTCTAAGCCACAAGGCAACAAAGATCCAACAGGGGATTGAGGAGAGTTGAGGAATTTATAAATGAGCCACAGGTGAATTACACTAATGAGCATAATGGCCCTTTAAATCTTAAAGCTCTGGCGCACGCCCTATGGGACGGGGACACGCGAGCCGGAGCGGAGAGGCAGAGGCGGAGGCAGAAGAAACACCCGGAGAGTGACGGTCTGGGGCTCGCATGCAGCTGGAGGTGCTCCTCCTGCTCTTCCTTGCACAAAGGTAGGTAGCGGTCCTGCTGCTGGGTTGTTGCCCTTTTATGGCCTGCTCCATGTCTTCTGATGTACTGGCCTGTCTCCTGGTAGCTCCTCTATGCTCTGGACACTACGCTGACAGACACAGCAAACCTTCTTGCCACAGCTCGAATTGATGTGTCATCATGGATGAGCTGCACTACCTGAGCCACTTGTGTGGGTTGTAGACTCAGTCTCATGCTACCACTAGAGTGAAAGCACTGCCAGCATTCAAAAGTGACCAAAACATCAGCCAGGAAGCATAGAAACTGAGAAGTGGTCTGTGGTCACCACCTGCAGAACCACTCCTTTATTGGGAGGTATCTTGCTATTTGCCTATAATTTCCACATGTTGTCTGTTCCATTTGCACAACAGCATGTGAAATTGATTGTCAATGAGTGTTGCTTCCTGAGTGTACAGTGTGATTTCACAGAAGTGTGATTGATTTGGAGTTGCCTTGTGTTGTTTAAGTGTTCCCTTTATTTTTTTTGAGTAGTATATATATATATATTTATTTATTTATAGATAGATATATCTATCTATCTATATATCTATCTATCTATCTATCTATCTATATATATATATATATATATATATATATCTATCTATCTATCTATATATATATATATATATATATATATATATATATCTGTATATCTATATATATATATATATATATATATATATATATATATATTTATTTATTTATTTTTTCCTCAGTTTACACAGTGAATATCTCGAGTTTCTACTTTTAAATCTTGTCTTTGGTTTGGTAAAAGTCTTACCAAATTCATGTTTTTTTCTTTTTAGTTTTTTTTGTCAAATATGCCAAAAAATGACAAGAGATGGACTGGCTAATTCTGGGCACTTGCCATGCTAAGAAATACCCCCTAGGCACTTAAGGTTTATTTATTACATTAACAAAATTTACTAATTAGTGTACAAAAGTTTTAGGCAGGAGTGGAAAAAGTGTTTTAAAAATAGAAGTGTTATTTAGTTTATTTTTATCAATAAACAAAATGCTAAGTGAATGAACAGAAAAGAACTGTAAATCAGATTAAATTAATATCATACTCAGTGTGACCTGACCCTCAACAGGACGGGCCTTAATAAAGTTTGATTCTTTGAAACTGTGCAGTTGTACCTAGAAGAATTTATGCTGTTTTAAAGGCAAAGGGGTTAAGGCCGTCCCGTTGAGGGTTCGTTAGGCTCTTTCTTTTGCTCTTAATGGAACGGGTTGAAGCACAACGGGCTGTACCAAGTCCCGATAGATCCCATTAACCCCTTAACGACGTAGGACGTATATTTACATCCTGCGTTGGCTCCCGCCATATGAAGCGGGGTCACGCTGCGACCCCGCATCACATCGCGTCGGTCCCGGCGCTCATCAACGTCCGGGACCTGCGGCTAATACCACACATCGCCGATCGCGGCAATGTGCGGTTTTAACCCTTTAGAAGCGGCGGTCAAAGCTGACCGCCGCTTCTAAAGCGAAAGTGAAAGTATCCCGGCTAGTCAGTCGGGCTGTTCGGGACCGCCGCAGCGAAATCGCGGCGTCCCAAACAGCTTACAGGACACCAGGGGGGCCCTTACCTGCCTCCTCGGTGTCCGATCGACGAATGACTGCTCCATGCCTGAGATCCAGGCAGGAGCAGTCAAGCGCCGATAACACTGATCACAGGCGTGTTAATACACGCCAGTGATCAGCATAGGAGATCAGTGTGTGCAGTGTTATAGGTCCCTATGGGACCTATAACACTGCAAAAAAAAAGTTTAAAAAAGTGTTAATAAAGGTCATTTAACCCCTTCCCTAATAAAAGTTTGAATCACCCACCTTTTCCCATAAATAAAAAAAATAAACATATGTGGTATCGCCGCGTGCGTAAATGTCCGAACTATAAAAATATATCATTAATTAAACCGCACGGTCAATGGCGTACGTGCAAAAAAATTCCAAAGTCCAAAAAAGCATATTTTGGTCACTTTTTATACCATTAAAAAAATGAATAAAAAGTGATCAAAAAGTCAGATCAAAACAAAAATGCCTACCGATAAAAACTTCAGATCATGGCGCAAACAATGAGTCCTCATACCGCCCTGTAAGTGGAAAAATAAAAAAGTTATAGGGGTCAGAAGATGACATTTTTAAACGTATAAATTTTCCTGCATGTAATTATGATTTTTTTCCAGAAGTACTACAAAATCAAACCTATATAAGTAGGGTATCATTTTAACCGTATGGACCTAGAGAATAATGATAAGGTGTAATTTTTACCGAAATATGCACTGCGTAGAAATGGAAGCCCCCAAAAGTTACAAAATGGCGTTTTTTCTTCGATTTTGTCGTACAATGATTTTTTTTTCCGTTTCGCCGTGAATTTTTGGATACAATGACTAATGTTACTGCAAAGTAGAATTGGTGACGCAAAAAATAAGCCATAATATGGATTTTTAGGTGGAAAATTGAAAGGGTTATGATTTTTAAAAGGTAAGGAGGAAAAAACGAAAGTGCAAAAACGGAAAAACGCTGAGTCCTTAACCCCTTAAGGACCGGGGTTTTTTCCATTTTTGCATTTTCGTTTTTTGCTCCTTGCCTTTAAAAAATCATAACTCTTTCAATTTTGCACCTAAAAATCCATATGATGGCTTATTTTTTGCGCCACCAATTCTACTTTGCAATGACATCAGTCATTTTGCCCAAAAATCTACGGTGAAACGGAAAAAAAAATCATTGTGCGACAAAATTGAAAAAAAAAACGCCGTTTTGTAACTTTTGGGGGCTTCCGTTTCTACGTAGTACATTTTTCGGTAAAAATGACACCTTATCTTTATTCTGTAGGTCCATACAATTAAAATGATACCCTACTTATATAGGTTTGATTTTGTCAGACTTCTGGAAAAAATCATAACTACATGCAGGAAAATTAATACGTTTAAAATTGTCATCTTCTGACCCCTATAACTTTTTAATTTTTCCGTGTATGGGGAGGTATGAGGGCTCATTTTTTGCGCCGTGATCTGAAGTTTTTAATGGTACCATTTTTGCAATGATAGGACTTATTGATTTTTATTCATTTTTAAATGATATAAAAAGTGACCAAAAATGCACTATTTTGGACTTTGGAATTTTTTTGCGCGCACGCCATTGACCGAGCTGTTTAATTAATGTTATATTTTTATAATTCGGACATTTCCGCACGCGGTGATTTTTATTTTTATTTACACTGTGTTTTTTTTATTAGAAAAGGGGGGTGATTCAAACTTTTAATAGGGAAGGAGTTAAATGATTGGCTCAGCACAAGTTCACACCTTAAGCATCACCACTTAGCTTGGGGATATGTTACTGTTGCGTAATATCCGGATTCATCTCTATGGAGAAGACTTTCTACAGTTGGCAAGACATCATTCCCACAGGATAATAGTCCTACTGTAAATACATCACGTATATATCTTCAAGTGCCATTTACTATAGATGATGATGCTTAGATACAATTCACACTGATATTGCATTTTCTATTAATTACTCATGCTAAGTAGTGTTGTTCACAGATTCCAAGCGCAATCCACACTACCAATGCATTGATTAGTGATGAGCGAACTTTTAAAAAATTTGATTCTGCCGATTTGTTTTGATCCAAATTTATTTGTGGCAAATCTATAATAAAAACGGCTATTTCTGGATTACAGAGAGCCTCAATAGGGGTGTAGAACACTTTGCTTTGTTCTAACATGCATATGGAGTGTGATGGGGTAGTGAAATAATACTGTTATTAAGTATGACATGCATCTATCGCTTTTAGAATCACTGCTGCAGAGCGGCACAATGTCAGAGCCTGGAGGTGGCATCAGTATGAGGAGACCATATAGTGGCTAAATGGCACAGTGTGGAGGTGTTGGCAGCATGAGGAGACCATATAGTGGCTAAATGACACAGCGTGGAGGTGTTGGCAGCATGAGGAGACCATATAGTGGCTGAATGACAAAACTTGGATGTGGCTGAAGCATGAGGAGACTATATAGTGGCTGAATGACACAGCTTGGATGTGGCTGAAGCATGAGGAGACCATATAGTGGCTGAATGACACAGCACGGAGGTGTTGGCAGCATGAGGAGACCATATAGTTGCTGAATGATACAGACTGGAGCTGGCAGAACATGAATAGACAGTAGGGCTTCACAATTCCTAAGATTAAAAGATGAATTTAGAAATTTCAATTGAAGATTTATGGTAGCTATTGCTACCATAAAACTTTTTAGGCCCAGGCCCAGCAGCATCAGTAAACCATATGTTGGCTGAATGACACAGCCTGGAGTTGACTGAAGCATTAGGAGACCATATAGTGTCTGAATGGCACAGCCTGGAGTTGGTGGCAGATGAAGAGACAAAAGGGCCTCACAATCTCTAAGAAAAAAAAGATGAATTTTGAAATTTTCATTGAAGATGTATGGTACCTAGTGCTACTGTAAACATATATAGGTAATGTCCTAGGCCCAGAAGCATCACTTAACCATGTAGTTGCTGAATGACACAGACTGGAGCTAGTGAAGCATCAGTAAACCATATACCGGATGAATGGCACAGTCTGGAGGTGGCTGAAGCATCAGTAAAATATATATTGGATGAATGGAACAGCCTGGAGGTGGCTGAAGCATCTGAAGACCATATATTGGATGAATGTCACAGCCTGGAGGTGGCTGAAGCATCAGTAAACAATATATTGGATGAATGGCACCGCCTGGAGGTGGCTGAAGCATAAGTAAACCATATATTGGATGAATGACACAGCCTGGAGCTGTTGGCAGCATGAGGAGACCATATAGTTGCTGAATGAAACAGCCTGGAGCTGGCAGCAGCATGAGCAGACACTAGGGATTCACAATCCCTTAGATTAAACTATTAATTTATAATAATTTTTTTAGGCCCAAGCCCAGGCCCAGCGGCATGAGTAAACCATATATTGGCTGAATGACACAGCCGGGAGGTGCTAAAGCATGAGGAGACCATATAGTGGCTGAATGGCACAGCCTGGAGTAGGCTGAAGCATGAGAAGAGACCATATAGTGGCTGAATGAGACAGCCTGGAGGTGGCAGCAGCATTAGGAGTCCTGAAAGTGACCCGGTGACAGAGTGGTGCGGTGGGTGGCAATATCAGTATCCAGTGACGAAGATGGGTGAAAAAAGGTCTGATGCGGAGGAATGTTTGTAACTGGGGAGCAGCGCCTTAAATCTATTTGGCACTATCCTTTTTTGTGAAGTGTTAGTGTGGCACCATGGTCAATCTACTCTGATGCATCAGGCATGGGTGGTTGGAAATCCTGGCTGATCCATGCCTGATTCATCTTCACAAAGGTCAGTCTCTCCACATTTTTCTTGGACAGACGAGTTCTCCTTGGGGAGACTATGGCCCCCGCCGCACTAAACACCCGCTCTGATGGCACTCTACTGGCCGGGCAGGACAGCTTTTCCAGGGCAAACTCTGCTAGTTGTGGCCACAAATCAAGTTTGGCAGTCCAGAAGTCCAGTGGATCTTCAATGTGTGTTGGCATGGCATGTCAAGGTATGCCACCCCCTGCTGGTTAAGGTCCTGCTCCAGGTGTACCGGCTGCTGATGAGTTGCTTCACTATGCAGGGGAAGAAAGGTACTCATCAGCGACTGTAGACTCAGGCTGCTGCTGACGGAGGTGGTACTGCTCCTGCCACCCCACCCCTCCTCAGCAGCCATGGCAGGGGAAGGTGAGCACAGGGGGCATCCCGATTGGGACCTGCGAGAGGATAGACGATGGTGCCGATAGGCATTGGCCAACTGACTACATAGGATGCCACTGTAGTAGATCACTTTGTCCTCCCTCCCAGTGGGTGTAAAAAAGGCCTTTATTTTGTGGCGGAAGCGAGGGTCCAATAAGGTGGAGATCCAGAAGTCATCCCGCTGCCGAATGGTGACAATTCGTCTGTCACTACACAAGCAAGAGCATGCATCGTGCCATTTGTGCAAGTGACTCGGAGGGACTCCCTGCCTCCATCTCCACTGCATACTGCCAGGGTGTGTCTGGGTCCTCTGTCTTGCCTTCCTCATAACCCTCTAGTTCCTCTGGCTGCTCCTGCTCCTCCTCTCCTGTCAGATTACTAGAAAAACTAGCCATTTGGCAAAACCTAAACTGTGTTCCACTGTGCCCCTCCCCCTCCTCCTCCTCTTCCAGTTCAGCCCCCACAGGGCTCATGTGGCTGTGAGATGTAGGCGCCACATCTCCAGTGCCCTGACCAGCCATCGTTTCCAACACATGTTGTAAAAAATGAAGCAATGGAATGACGTCGTTCATCTTGTAATCCTGGCAACTTACTAATAATGTGGCTTCGTTAAAGGGCCTGAGCAAACGGCAGGTGTCATGTATGAGCTGCCACTGGTTCACATTGAAGTTACACAGGGGAGTACCCCTATCCGCTTGGATCATCAAGAAATCGGTGATGGCTTTTCTCTGTTTGTACAGTCGGTCCAACAGATGGATATGCTGCAGCTCAAGGAGGGTGTGCTTTGTGGTGTACGAGTACAAGTGACTGAAGTGCATGCAAATGAGGGGAACACTTCTGGAACTGTTTCACAACCAGATTGAACACGTGTGCCATGCAGGGCACATGGCTCAGCTTTCCCAGTCGCAGCGCATGCAAGACGTTCTTCCCGTTGTAAGTCACCATAATTCCCATTTCCAGTTTTCATGGAGTAAGCCATGCTCCGATTTTTTTACGAATGGCTTTTAACAGTTCCTCCCCTGTGTGACTTCTTTCGCCAAAGCAAACAATGTGAAGAACAGCGTGACACCTCCATGCCCTGCACACATGGTATGCTGAAGGGCCACTGAGACTTGTATGGGGAAAGTAGGCTGAGGACACGGTGGAAGATGAGGAGGCGGCATGACCTGTCCAAGTTGGTGTTGTGGCTGTGCAAGAACCACATTCACCCAGTTAGCCATAAAGGACATGTATTGTCCTTGACCATGGTTAAAGCCCCAGACTTCGGCACTGCCATGCATTTTTGTACACACGGACAGGCTCAAGGACTGGTCCACCTTCTCTTCCACAAAATTGTGCAGGGCTGGTACTGCCTTCGCAAAGAAATGACTCTCTCCACCTCGGCTCGGCACAAGCCATCAGTTCTCTGAAAGGTGCAGAGTCCACCACTTGAAAAGGAAGGGACTGCCACACCAGCAACTTGGACAGGAGCACATTCAGCTTCTGTGCCATTGGATGAGTGGGCACATACTGTTGTCTCTTGGACATGGCTTTGCTGATGGATTGTTGGCAGAATGGCTGAGTAAATGTAGGAGGGAGCAGGTGCATCTGGAGCGACAGAAGGAGGGTATGACACACAGCTCCCTTCGGCTGAGGTGGTGGAGCCTTGGCTGGCTGAAAGAGGGAGCGGTGTGCCACTGGGTGATGCAGCAGGCTGGACCACTACATCGGAACCACTGTTCTCCCAGGCTGCTTTATGGTGGCGAAGCATATGTTGATGCAGGGCCATGGTGCCAACATTGTGAATAGAGGAGCTGAACCCACAGGATAAGATACTTCTGTAGGAGAGGGAACAGCATAGGACAAAGGCAATGGGAGGACAGGGACTGCTCCTTTGCCATGCCAACTGAGGGTTGTGTCTGAGGAATCCACTGACTGTTGACTGGGGGTATCAAATGTCACTTGTGATTAAGTGGATGACTGTGTTAACCAATCGATGACGGTAGATGGGTTGTTGGTCGAGACACGTCTGCTAGCTGATACCGGCAGCTCAGGCCTCTCATTGCGACGCCTACTGCCACTCACCCCTAGTCTGCTGCAACCTCTGCCTGATGAATTTAGGCCTCTGCCACTCCTCTGTGCGCGTTGTGTGTACTTTTGCCGGTGTGTACTATTTCCTTGACTTTCACAGTATCTAGGCCCTTGACAGATGAACAGGTACAAAATAGTATATTACTTAGATGCAGGTATGTGGTATCTACTTACTTGAGAGAAATTGGGTTACAAATTTTGGGGGGGCTTTTTCTCATATTACCCCTTGTAAAAATTTAAAAACTGGGTTTACAAGAACATGCAAGTGTAAAAAATTAAGATTTAGAATTTTCTCCTTCACTTTGCTGCTATTCCTGTGAAACACCTAAAGGGTAAACAAACTTTATGAATGTCATTTTGAATACTTTGAGGGGTGCAGTTTTTATAATGGGGTCATTTATGGGGTATTTTTAAATATGAAGGCCCTTCAAATCCAGTTCAAAACTGAAGTGGTCGCTGAAAAATTCAGATTTTGAAAATTTTGTGAAAAATTAGAAAATTGCTGCTCAACTTTGAAGCCCTCTTCAAAAAGTAAAAACATGTCAACTTTATGATGCAAACATAAAGTAGACATATTGTATATGTAAATCAATATATAATTTATTTGGAATGTCTGTTTTCCTTACAAGCAGAGAGCTTCAAAGTTATAAAAAAGCTACATTTTCAATTTTTTCATAACATTTTGGAATTTTTCACCTAGAAATTATGCAAGTATTGACGAAAATTTACCACTAACATAAAGTAGAATATGTCACGAAAAGACATTCTCGGAATTAAATTTATAAGTAAAAGCATCTCATAGTTATTAATGCAGAGGTCAGATTTGCAAAAAATGCTCCCATCCTTAGGGTCAAAGTGGGCTCCGTCCCCAAGGGGTTAATAAACGTATTGGAGTAAAACACCAGCTGGTGATTACTTTTGACTGCCTTTTCACAGTATGTAGGCCCTTGACAGATTAACAGGTAGAAAATAGTACACTACTTAGATGTAGGTATGTGGTATGCACTTATGAGGGCAGAAAAATGTGCTATTGTACTCTTCAAAAATTATTTGAGTAAAACACCAGCTAGTGATTTATTTTGGCTGTCCTTTGACAGTATGTAGGCCCTTGACAGATTAACAGTTACGAATTAGTACACCACTTAGTTGTAGGTATGTGGTATGCACTTATGAGGGCCAAAAAATGCGGTACAGTGCGCTTAAAAAAAACTATTTTGGTAAAACACCAGTCGGTGATTACTTTTGCCTGGACATTCACAGTATCTAGGCCAGTGTTTCCCAAACACAGTCCTCAAGCACCCCCAACAAGTCATGTTTTCTGGATTTCCTTAGTCTTTCATAGCTAATATAACTGTGGTGATGCCCGATTCACTGACCATAATTATATCACCTGTGAAAGACTAAGGAAATCCAGAAAACATGACCTGTTGGGGGTGCTTGAGGACCAGGTTTGGGAAACACTGAACTAGGCCCTTGACAGATTAACAGGTACAAAATAGTACACTACTCAGATGTAGGTATGCGGTATGCACTTATGAGGGCAGAAAAATTTAGTACAGTAAGCTTAAATTTTTTTTTATTTAAGTAAAACACCAGCCGGTGATTACTTTTGCCTGGACTTTCACAGTATGTAGGCCCTTAACAGATTAACAGGCACAAAATAGTATACCACTTAGATGTAGGTATGTGGTATGCACTTATGAGGGCAGAAAAATTCAGTACAGTACACTTAAAAAAACGTATTTTAGTAAAACACCAGACGGGGATTACTTTTGCCTGAACTTTCGCATTATCTAGGCCCATGACAGATTAATATTTACAAAATAGTACACTACTTAGATGTACGTATGTGGTATGCACTTATGAGGGCAGAAAAATGCGGACAGTACACTTAAAAAAACATATTTTAGTTAAAAAAACAGCCGGGAATTACTTTTGCCTGGACATTCACAGTATCTAGGCCCTTGACAGATTAACAAGTACAAAATAGTACAATACTTAGATGTAGGTATGTGGTATGCACTTATGAGTGCAGAAAATGCGCTATTGTACGCTTCAATAATTATTTGAGCAAAACACCAGCCGGTGATTACTTTTGGCTGTCATTTCACAGTATGTAGGCCTTTGACAGAATAACAGGTACAAAATAGTACACCACTTAGATGTAGGTATGTGGTATGCACTTATGGGGGCAGAAAAATGCTGTACAGTTCACTTTAAAAAAACGTATTTTAGTAAAACACAAGCCAGCGATTTTGTTTGCCATGACTTTCACAGTATCTAGGCCCTTGACAGATTAACAGGTACAAAATAGTACACTACTTAGATGTATGTAAGTGGTCTGCACTTATGAGGGCAGGAAAATGTGCTCTGGTACACTTAAAAAAACATATTTTAGTTAAAAAAACACAAATAGTACACTACTTAGATGTACGTATGTGGTATGCACTTATGAGGGCAGAAAAATGCGGACAGTACACTTAAAAAAAACATATTTTAGTTAAAAAAAACAGCCAGGAATTACTTTTGCCTGGACATTCACAGTATCTAGGCCCTTGACAGATTAACAAGTACAAAATAGTACAATATTTAGATGTAGGTATGTGGTATGCACTTATGAGTGCAGAAAATGCGCTATTGTACGCTTCAATAATTATTTGAGCAAAACACCAGCCGGTGATTACTTTTGGCTGTCATTTCACAGTATGTAGACCTTTGACAGAATAACAGGTACAAAATAGTACACCACTTAGATGTAGGTATGTGGTATGCACTTATGGGGGCAGAAAAATGCTGTACAGTTCACTTAAAAAAACTTATTTTAGTAAAACACCAGCCGGTGATTTTGTTTGCCATGACTTTCACAGTATCTAGGCCCTTGACAGATTAAGAGGTACAAAATAGTACACTACTTAGATGTATGTAAGTGGTCTGCACTTATGAGGGCAGGAAAATGTGCTCTGGTACACTTAAAAAAGTATCTGAGTACAACGCTGTGTACTTTTGCCCGGAATTTCACAGTATCTAGGCCCTTGACAGATTAACAGGTACAAAATAGTACACTACTTAGATGTACTTATGTGGTATGCACTTATGAGGGCAGAAAAATGTGCTACAGTACACTTAAAAAGTATCTGAGTGAAAAAAACAGCCGTTGATTACTTTTGCATGGACTTTCACAGTATCTAGGTCCTTGACAGATTAACATGCTTAAAATAGTATGCTACTTAAAGGTAGGTATGTGATATGCACTTATGAGGGCAGAAAAATGCGCTACAGTACGCTTAATAAACGTATTGGAGTAAAACACCAGCCGGTGATTACTTCTGGCTGTCCATTCACAGTATCTGGGCTCTTGACAGATTAATAGGTACAAAATAGTACACTACTTAGATGTACTTATGTGCTATGCACTTATGAGGGCAGAAAAATGCGCTACAGTACACTTAAAAAAGTATCTGAGTAAAAACACCAGACAGTGAATAATTTTGCCTGGACTTTCACAGTATCAAGGCCCTTGACAGATTAACAGGTTTAAAATAGTTCACTACTTAGGTTTAGGTATGTGATATGCACTTATGAGGGCAGAAAAATGCGCTATAGTACGCTTAATAATTGTATTGGAGTAATACACCAGCGGGTGATTACTTTTGGCTATCCTTTCACAGTATGTAGGCCCTTGACAGATTAGCAGGTACAAAATAGTACACTACTTAGATGTAGGTATGTTGTATGCACTTATGGGGCAAAAAAATGCAGTACAGTATGCTTAACATAACTTATTTTAGTAAAACACCAGCCGTTGATTACTTTTGCCTGCACTTTCACAGTATCTAGGCCCTTCACAGATTAACAGGTCCAATATAGTACACTACTTAGATGTACGTATGGGGTATCCACTTATGAGGGCAGAAAAGTGCAGTACAGAACGCGTAATAAAAAAAGGGATTTTTGCACAGCACCAGCACTACACAACAATTCTGCAGCACAAAAAAATGTGTACTAAACACAAAGACTATTAGGAATGGACTGCTGGGTAGTATACCGTCTACAGACTAGTATAACCAGAAGATGATTTGTTGTGGAACAAAGACACAGAATTGCCCTGAAAAATTATTTCTGCCTCCTCTGCTAAGGTTTATGAAGCCGATGCAGTTTGTTGAAATGTATGAGGCAACACACAGCTATCTGCCCCTCTCTGTAATACAATGCTGAAGAGAGTGACTGGGAGGTTAATGGCTGCAGTAAATATCCTTTTCAGTGAAAAAAACACCGCTCTCTGTCCACCAGAATGCTGATGTGACTAGGATGTGAAACGCTGCTGTAATAAGCTTTTCTGTGTAACACTCACACAGCAATGTCTATCCTATCTTAGCGTAGCATGTACTTGGAGCATAATACACACTGATATTGAATTTAAATAAGATGGCCACAGCATATATATGTCGAACACGATTTACACTGACGTGATGTTTCCATTTCTAAGGTGATGTCATGTATTTTTATTATTATTCATCCACTCAAGACATAATTCACACTGCTGCTCTGTCAGTGCTTTCAATGACCACAGTATATACTCCGAGATAGGTTCACAGTCTGTGCATAACATAGCTTATACTCGGGGCATAATTCACACTGATCTTGTGTTCGAATTCAAAAGTAGAAGAATTCACAATCACTGTTGGTGAATTTTAAGTACTTACGGTACTGTAGAAAGTCTTCTCCATAGGGATGAATCCGGATATTACGCATCAGTAACAGATCCCCTAGCTAAGTGGTGATGCTTAAGGTGTAAACTTGTGCTGAGCCTTACATATTCTATTAGTGAAACATCCATAGACTTTGGTATCCCAAGATGGATGCACTGCTATAAATGAAGGACAGCAATCTGATGGCGACCTAACCTGAATATCTTTTAATGTTTTTAGCTATTTTTTCTTGATTTTTGACACATTATTGCTATTTTTCATACTAGCATAATAAAAGCTAAGTTTTAAGGTTCCCTGTACAGTCACTATTTTTCTAGTACCTGTATTAATAGACAGATCGCCCCGGGTGTAACTCCTGACAGCCGATGCGATTGTCCTTTCTATTGCACAGATGGAGTGGCTTTCTCCTGCGCTCGCATCTTTGCACTATACTCCGGTCGGCCAGTGATGTGAGTAGAATTCACATCACTTATTCATATTTCCCGCAGAGAGTTGTAATTGGCCATATGGTTCCAGCCACTCACAGCTCTTTGTGGGAAATATGAATAATAGGTATATATAGGGCATATACTCATACTACAGTGGGACCAGAGAAGAGCGGCTGGCCGCCCACATCTATACATTATACAGGACGATCACATTGGGTGCCAGAAGTGGCACCCGTTGCGATCTGTCTATTAATGCAGGTACTACAGCTCCCAGCATGGAGCAGAGCGTGGTCCATGTTGGGAACAGTAGTACCTGCAGTTGAGGACAGATCATAGCGGGTTTCACTCCTGACACCCGATGCAATCGTCCTATCTAGATGCGAGAAAGCCGCCCGCATCTATACATTATATAGGATGATTGCAGCGGGTGTTAGGAGTGACGCCCAGGGCGATCTGTCGATTAGTACAAGTACTACTACTCCCATCATTGATCAGTCTGTTCCATGCAGGGAGTAGTAGTACTACCTAAAAAAAATAAAAAAGAAATAGAGAAAAAAGTGAAACACACATACACACACTGTATTAAACACAATATTAAAATACATTACTAATAAAAAATAAAAATAAATTAATTATAAAAAAATATATATTATTTTTACATTTAAATGACCCCTTTCTACAGTTTTATCATTGTTGGCTAAATTTTTAGGTCTCTGCCTGCCCACATAAATTGATCCCTGTTTAAAAATTTACATTAACATTTATTTATTTTTTTTGTCTTTCAATTTTCCAGAGCAGGCAGGTAACAGAAAATTCAGCACTCAATATCAACAATGAATATGGAGTGTACTTCATAATTTTTTTTCTAGTTTTCATTCTAAATGCAAATTTTTTTATTTTCAATTTACTTTTTTAGCCCCATTTATTTTATTTAATTTTTTTCAGGCATTTAGATGTGCTACCATAAATAATTGTGGGGGTCAAAGACGAGCCAAGGACAAGGACAACAGTAGGCAAAAAAAGGCTGAGTTTCCCCAATTTACCAAAAATCCATAAATTTACAGAGGTCTTCTATCAAAAATCAAAGATACTCCCAATTGTAATTTGCAGAGGCAGATGGCCGGGACAATAATGTTTGTATTTATTTAATATAATTGTGAAGAACGATGTCATTGTAATTAATAATGTCAAATTAAACTTTTTTCACACTTTTTTAGTCCCCTTGGGGGACTTTTATGAGGAATCATTAGATTCCTCATACAGATCAATGTAGTTCCATAGCACTACATTGATCTGTGTGCTCTGCGCTCAACTAATAAAGCCTGGTCCAGCCAGGCTTTATCAATTTGAGAGCCGTTGTAGTGCCATATTTTGTGTTTTGCCATGGAATGTGTTACATGACTCAGCACTTTCCAGTGCAGACAGCTCTATTGGCAGATACGCACACACTCGCCCTCTACCATTGGTTCCTGGAGGGGCTAGGTGCGCGGGTCACGATCCATCCCACTGGATACCAGGAAGTGTTTCAATGTCCCTTTAGACTCCGTTATCAGCTTTGACAGCGGCAATGTAAAGGGTTAATAGCTGGCCGCGGCGATTGGCTATTAATGCTGGCCCTATTAATGAGCCATACATGTCCTTGGCCATTAACCAGTTAAACGAACACTAAACAGCTTCCCTCTTTTGACATGTGTTCCTTTAACCCCTTGGGGACGGAACCCATTATGACCCTAAGGACGGGAGCATTTTTTGCAAATCTGACCACTGTCACTTTAAGCATTAATAACTCTGGGATGCTTTTATTTATAAATTTGATTCCGAGATTGTTTTTTCGTGACATATTCTACTTTATGTTAGTGGTAAATTTTCGGCGATACTTGCATCCTTTCTTGGTGAAAAATGCAAAAATTTCATGAAAAATTTGAAAATTTAGCATTTTTCTAACTTTGAAGCTCTCTGCTTATAAGGAATATGGATATTCCAAATAAATTATACATTGATTCACATATACAATATGTCTACTTTATGTTTGCATCATAAAATTGATGAGTTTTTACTTTTGGAAGACATCAGAGGGCTTCAAAGTTCAGCAACAATTTTCCAATTTTTCGCAAAATTTTCAAAATCTGAATTTTTCAGGGACCAGTTCAGGTTTGAAGTGAATTTGAAGGGTCTTCTGGTTAGAAATACCCGATAAATGACCCCATTATAAAAACTGCACCCCTCAAAGTATTCAAAATGATATTCAGTAAGTGTTTTACCCTTTAGGTGTTTCACAGGAATAGCAGCAAAGTGAAGGAGAAAATTCAAAATCTTAATTTTTTACACTGGCATGTTCTTGTAGACCCAGTTTTTGAATTTTTACAAGGGGTAAAAGGAAAAAAATTCTCTCAAAATTTGTAACCCAATTTCTATTGAGTAAGAAAATACCTCATATGTGTATGTCAAGTGTTCGGGGGGTGCACTAGAGGGCTCAAAAGCGAAGGAGCAACAATGGGATTTAGGAGAGTGAGTTTTTCTGAAATGGTTTTTGTGGGGCATGTCCCATTTAGGAAGCCCCTATGGTGCCAGGACCGCAAAAAAACCCACATCGCACACTATTATGGAAACAACACCCCTCAAGGAACGTAACAAGGGGTACGGTGAGCCTTAACACCCCACAGGTGTTTGACAACTTTTTGTTAAAGTCGGATGTGTAAATGGAAAAAAAAAATATTTTTCCACTAAAATGCTGTTTTTTCCCCAAATTTTACTTTTTTACAAAGGGTAATAGGAGAAAATGCCCCCCAAAATTTGTAACCCCATTAATTCTGAGTATGGAAATACCCCATGTTTGGACGTCAAGTGCACTGCGAGCGAACTACAATGCTCAGAAGAGAAGGAGCGCTATTGAGCTTTTAGAGAGATAATTTGTTTGGAATGGAAGTCGGGGGCCATGTGCATTTACAAAGCCCCCCGTGGTGCCAGAACAGTGGACCCCCCCCCACATGTGACCCCATTTTTGGAAACTACACCCCTCACGGAATGTAATAAGGGGTACAGTGAGCATTTACACCCCACTGGCGTTTGACAGATCTTTGGAACAGTGGGCTGTGCAAACAAAAAAATTTAATTTTTCATTTTCACGTACCACTGTTCCAAAAATCTGTCAGACCCCTGTGGGGCGTAAATGCTCACTGTACCCCTTATTACATTCCGTGAGGGGTGTAGTTTCCAAAATGGGGTCACATGTGGGTATTTATTTTTTTGCATTTGTCAGAACCGCTGTAAAATCAGCCACCCCTGTGCAAATCACCAATTTCGGCCTCAAATGTACATGGTGCGCTCTCATTCCTGAGCCTTGTTGTGCGTCCGCAGAGCATTTTACGCCCACATATGGGGTATTTCCGTACTCATGAGAAATTGCGTTACAAATTTTTTGGTCTTTTTTTCCTTTTACCTCTTGTGAAAATAAAAAGTAAAGGGCAACACCAGCATGTTAGTGTAAAAAAAAAAATTTTTTACACTAACAGGCTGGTGTAGACCCCAACTTTTCCTTTTCATAAGGGGTAAAAGGAGAAAAAGCCCCCCAAAATTTGTAGTGCAATTTCTCCCAAGTACGGAAATACCCCATATGTGGCCCTAAACTGTTTCCTTGAAATACGACAGGGCTCTGAAGTGAGAGAGCGCCATGTGTATTTGAGGACTACATTAGGGATTGCATAGGGGTTGACATAGGGGTATTCTACGCCAGTGATTCCCAAACAGGGTGCCTCCAGCTGTTGCTAAACTCCCAGCATGCCTGGACAATCAGTGGCTGTCCGGAAATGCTGGGAGTTGTTGTTTTGCAACAGCTGGAGGCTCCGTTTTGGAAACACTGCTGTACAATACGTTTTTCAATTTTATTGGGGGGGATAGTGTAAGGGGGTGTATATGTAGTGTTTTACTCTTTATTATGTGTTAGTGTAGTGTAGTGTTTTTAGGGTACAGTCACACTGGCGGGTTACGGTGAGTTTCCCGCTAGGAATTTGCGCTGCGGCGAAAAATTTGCCGCAGCTCATACTTGAAGCAGGAAACTTGCTGTAAACCCGCCCGTGTGAATGTACCCTGTACGTTCACATGGGGGGAGGGGGCAAACCTCCAGCTGTTTCAAAACTACAACTCCCAGCATGCATGGTCTGTCAGTTCATGCTGGGGGTTGTAGTTTTGCAACAGCTGGAGGCACACTGGTTGGAAAACCTTCAGTTAGGTTCTGTTACCTAACTCATTATTTTCCAACCAGTGAGCATCCAGCTGTTGCAAAACTACAACTCCCAGCATGCACGGTCTGTCAGTACATGCTGGGAGTTGTAGTTTTGCAACAGCTGGAGGCACACTGGTTGGAAAACCTTCAGTTAGGTTCTGTTACCTAACTCAGTATTTTCCAACCAGTCAGCCTCCAGCTGTTGCAAAACTACAACTCCCAGCATGCACGGTCTGTCAGTACATGCTAGGAGTTGTAGTTTTGAAACAGCTGGAGGCACACTGGTTGGAAAATACTGAGTTGGGTTCTGTTACCTAACTCAGTATTTTCCAACCAGTGTGCCTCCAGCTGTTGCAAAACTACAATTCCCAGCATGTCTGATCACAGAAGGGCATGCTGGGAGATGTAGTTATGCAACAGCTGGAGGTACGCAACTACAACTCCCAACATGCCGAGACAGCTGTTTTCTGTGTGGGCATGCTGGAATTTGTAGTTTTGCAACATCTGGAGTGCTACAATTTAGAGACCACTGAACAGTGATCTCCAAACTGTGGACCTCCAGATCTTGCAAAACTACAACTTCCAGCATGCCCAGACAGCAAACAGCTGTGTGGGCATGCTGGGAGTTGTAGTTTTGCAACATCTGGAGGGCTACAGTCTAGAGACCACTATAGTGGTCTCAGACTGTAGCCCTCTAGATGTAGCTAGGCAACTACTCACCGGCTTCCGTCGCATCTGGGAGCCGTCCTCTTCTGCCGCACACCGCCGCAGATCTCCATCGCCGCACGCCGATCCCCGTCGCTCCATGCCTCCGGAGGGGTAAGTGGACTCCGGCGCCGCTCCTCTTCGTTTTCCCCGTTCTGCCCCGCCTATTGTGGGTGGGCAGGACGGGGAAAACGAAAGTAAACCCCTCCACCCCAGATCTGCTATTGGTGGTCGCGTCTAGACCACCAATAGCAGAGATAGGAGGGGTGGCAACTCTGCCACCTCACTCCTATCGCTTTAGGGGGATCATGGGTGTCTTAGACACCCGCGATCCCCCTTCTATTCCGGGTCACTGGGTCACCATAGACCCGTAATGACCCGGAATCGGCGCAAATCGCAAGTGTGAATTCACTTGCGATTTGCGCCGATCGCCGACATGGGGGGGGGTCTAATGACCCCCCCTGGGCATTTGCACGGGGTGCCTGCTGATAGATATCAGCAGTCACCCCGGCCCGGTCCCCGCCCGGCGCGCGGCGGGGGCCGAAATTCCCACGGGCGTATGGATACGCCCTTCGTCCTTAAGTACCAGGACGCAAGGGCGTATGCATACGCCCTTCATCCCCAACAGGTTAAAACCTGTACTTCCATGATCTATGGATGATATGATCCCTATTGCCCTTCACTTGTAGCACATATAAGCTTAATTTGACTAAAGACTTTGTACAAAGCTGCAAACCAGTATCCATCAATAATACAACATACAAGATCTATGTAGCTTTGCTGCTCCTTAAAAACTGTGAAAGCACGTATGCTAATGTGTGTGGTTTACTGATTGTGCTGCCTTCGCAATGTATTTTACATGCTTGGCACTCAGCAGGGTCTGTTCCTTTAAGACCCTCCATTTTCTTGAAGCCTAGAGGCGGGCCTTCTCTCTAAAGCATAGGACTAGCTCCGGCATGTCTCATTCATTCCAGCTCCAGCCACCACAGTGACCAGATCCACAGGACTTCTTAAAGCTAATACAGCCTGCAAATCTGATAAATACCAAAGCCTGTGAGTAAGGAATTGTTAGTTATCTTGTGTAGAGAGATGCTCGGCATTTGTAGATAGATAATGTGTTTTCAGTGTGTAGTAAGTGAGCACATGTTAGACCATATCTATGTATTAGCAATGCATAATGTAAGGCACTTGAATAGCCATGCTTATATCTGTCTTTCATATGTTTGTTTTACAGTTTTACCGCACTTTCATTATATCTCAGTAAAGATTACATCAGTTAAGCAAACCAGCGTGTCTTTCCTTGAGATTCGGTATAAACTTGATGTGAAGCTGTGTCCACGAGACAGCGGAGACATTATAGTAAAAAGGCTTTTAAAACATTATCAGAAGCAGTTAATCAGCTTTGAATCGTCCGCAGCAGTAAAAAAGACTCATAAATCCTGTGCCCTGCAGTCTGTGTCGGAGTAAGGGCGCGAAGCACTAGAAAGTGAAACTAATTCTCTCACGTGCTATATCACCGCTGTGCTGTGTCCAGTCATCATCATCATTATCTACGCTGCCAGCTAAATCAAGATGCAGAACCCAGAGAACAGCACTCTGACAGTTAACCCTCAATGCTCCTATAAAGAGGAAGACACCTTGCCAAGAAGTAGATCTAGGTGCACAACATTGTCTAGAGCGTCCAGTCAAACAAATCTAACTTCGGTTAGCGCCGATGCATCAAGATTTAAACGCCATAGTTCTAGACACTCAAGCACCACCAACCTGTCATCCGCTAGCGCCATAGCAACTAAGGCAAGAGCGAAAGCAGAGGCAGCTTGTGCAATGGCGTCCTATGCAAAGCAGGAAGCTGAATTGATGAAAGAACAAGCTGAAGTGCAAGCATCTTTACACTTACTGCAACAGCAGAAAAACGCTGCAGCAGCCTTAGCCGAGGCAGAAGTTCTCACAAGGGCTGCCGAAGCTCAGTTCGCTGACATAGAAACCCAGATGTCACCCCTCAGCGCAAGCCAACGTACCCGTGAGTACATACAGTCACAAGCAACCATGTACACTGACCAGCAGTTCAATTATGCACCAAGACCATCAATAAGCAACTTTGATACTATGCAACACTGCAAGACTGAATTAGAACCTCAGGGTAGGAAGTCAAGTGGTTGCATGCTCAGAGACCAATCTGCCAACCTGACAAGAGTGCAAACGGATGCTGATGTACTCCCTCCTCAAGCAAATACAAGTCTGGATTATAGCAGAAAGACTTACAACAGAGGAGAACAAAGCAGACTTAGTCAAGTACCTCATCAGCCTTACCAGTCGCAGCCATACCCTGAGTTTACACCCAGGAAGTATTCACCAGATGCAGCAAGAGCTACAGAGGTAGCAAGATTCCTGATGCGCCGTGAGATAGTGAGCGCTGGTCTCATGAAATTCGATGACCGTCCAGAAAACTACTGGGCCTGGAAGTCATCTTTCCTAAGCGGTACCCAAGACTTAGATCTGACAGACAGAGAAAAGCTTGATCTGCTCGTCAAATGGCTAGGAACAGAGTCCACTGAGCAAGCCCAAAGAATCAGATCAGTACATGTTCATGACGCAGCAGCAGGACTTGCAATGGTGTGGAGGAGACTAGAACACTGCTATGGGTCACCTGAAGTGATTGAAGATGCTCTTCTGAAGAGGATAGAAAACTATCCAAGAATGACAAACAAAGACAATCAAAAGCTGAGAGGGTTTGGGGACCTACTCTTAGAAATAGAAGCCGCTAAGTCTAGTGGATATCTGCCAGGTCTCTCATACTTAGATACAGCACGTGGAGTTGATCCCATAATCGAGAAACTTCCTTTCAACTTGCAAGAAAGGTGGGTCACTCAAGCATCAAGATACAAGAAAGATCATCGAGTCGCATTTCCACCATTTGCCTTCCTTGCTGAATTCATCGTAGACCAAGCTGAAACACGCAATGATCCAAGCTTTGCTTTCCTGAACAAGAGAACTGCAAGCTCCCCAAAGGTAGAGCAAAAACATCCAACGCCTTACAAAGAACGCAGAGCAACAGTTTCTGTACGGAAGACAGAAGTCTCGCCTGAGTCTGCAGTCAATCAGGAAGACAACACAAGTAAGAAAGTTGAGGAGCCAGACAAAATATGTCTCATCCACAACAAGCCTCATCCACTAAGAAAATGTCGCAGTTTCAGAAGTAAGACGTTAGAAGAGCGCAAAGCTTACCTTAAAGACAATCACATTTGTTTCAGATGTTGCGCTTCAATTCAGCATCTTGCAAAAGACTGTACAAAAACAATAAAATGCACAGAGTGCAACAGTGACAAACACCTGTCAGCACTGCACCCAGGACCATCACCATGGAAACAAGAAGTTCCAGCAACTCAAGAAGATCATGGTGGGGAGCAAGGCGAGAGTACAACGCCAGCAGTAACCTCAAAGTGTACTGAGATCTGTACAGAGCAGGGCCGCCCCAGATCATGTTCCAAGATATGCTTAGTCAAGGTGTATCCTGCAGGCTTCAGAGAAAAAGCAATCAAGATGTACACAGTCTTGGATGAACAGAGTAACAGATCTCTGGCAAAAACAGAGTTCTTTGACCTCTTCGGTGACAAAGGAAGTCCAACTCCATACACCCTGAAGACTTGTTCTGGAGTTGTAGAGACAACAGGGAGAAGAGCAAACAACTACATCATTGAGTCATTAGATGGAAAGACAAAGGTGACTCTTCCTACCCTCATAGAATGTGATGAGATACCAGACGACAGGTCAGAGATCCCCACACCTGAAGTTGCTCGTCATCACCCCCATCTGGTGCGAATAGCAGACCAGATACCAGCACTAGATCCAGATGCTGCAATCATCCTTCTACTTGGGAGAGATATCCTCGGACTGCACAAAGTCAGAGAACAGTACAATGGGCCACACAATGCACCATTTGCACAACGCCTTGATCTCGGATGGGTCATCGTTGGAGAAGTATGTCTAGACGGACTCCACAAACCAGAAAAGGTAAATGTCTACAGAACACATCTGTTACAGAATGGTCGTACATCTTGTCTTTGCCCATGTACCAACAGTCTACACATTAAAGAGAGACTTGTAAACCCAACACATCATCGGAGTATCCAGAGGTGCATGGAAGACTTAGCCTCAACTGGAGATACAGATGAACTGGGCTGTAAGGTGTTTGAAAGAACACGAGATGACGACAAGCTAGCACCCTCGGTGGAAGATACTCTCTTCCTTGAGATTATGGACAGAGAAGTCTTCAGAGACAAATCAGGCAGCTGGGTAGCCCCTCTACCCTTCCGGTCACCACGCCATCGCCTTCCTGACAACAAGGTACAAGCAGAGAAACGCTTCACCTCGTTGCAGCACATGCTACAAAGAAAGCCAAATATGAAGAAACACTTCCAAGCCTTCATGCAGAAGATCTTTGATAACGATCAAGCTGAAAAGGCACCACCACTACAAGAGAACCAAGAACACTGGTACTTACCAATATTTGGGGTGTACCATCCTCAGAAACCAGGCCAGATACGCGTAGTATTTGACTCTAGTGCGAAACACCAAGGCATCTCACTAAATGATGTCCTTCTCAGCGGACCTGACCTGAACAACACACTCCTTGGAGTACTCATCAGGTTCAGAAAAGAACTCGTAGCAGTGACAGCAGACGTACAACAGATGTTCTACTGTTTCCTTGTTCGTGAAGATCACAGAGACTACTTAAGGTTCCTGTGGTATGCAGACAATGACTTTAACAAAGAAATCACAGAGTACAGGATGAAGGTACATGTGTTTGGAAACAGTCCTTCTCCAGCTGTAGCTATCTACAACCTGAGACGAGCAGCACAGCAAGGTGAAAGACATGGTCAAGAAGCCACACAGTTCGTCATGAAGAACTTCTACGTAGATGATGGACTTGCTTCTTTCTCCAGCAACGAAGAAGCTATCAACGTCCTGAAAAGTACAAGAGAAATGTTGGCAGAATCCAACATAAGACTGAACAAGGTAGCTTCCAACAGCAACAGAGTCATGGAAGCATTTCCAATGGAAGACCGTGCTAAAGACCTCAAAGACTTGGATCTAGGAACAGAATCACCACCCTTGCAAAGAAGTCTTGGGATTAGTTGGGACCTGAAGACTGACAGTTTCACCTTCAGGGTCTCCAGAGAAGAGAAGCCATTCACAAAAAGAGGTGTCCTATCTACAGTCAACAGTCTTTACGACCCCCTGGGGTTCGTAGCACCCATCATCATGCAAGGTAAAGCTCTTTTGAGACAGATCACTACTGAGCAAGAACAAAGTGACTGGGACATACCTCTACCTGAAGAGAAGGAAATGCAGTGGAAGTTGTGGAAAGACTCATTGTTAGAGCTTGAACAACTCAACATCCCTAGACCATACGTATCTGTTTCCTTGTCTGCTACAAAGAGAAGAGAAATATGCATATTCTCTGACGCCTCCACTATGGCTATCGCATCTGTCGCCTACCTTAGGGTAATAGACACTGAGGGACAAAGCCATGTCGGGTTCCTCATGGGAAAATCTAAGCTGGCTCCCAGACCGTCTCACACTGTCCCACGTCTAGAACTTTGTGCTGCTGTCTTAGCTGTAGAGATGGCAGACATGATTACAACAGAACTGGACATCGAGATCCATACAATTAACTTTTATACAGACAGCAAGATTGTGTTAGGATATATTCACAATGCTTCAAGAAGATTTTATACATACGTGGCCAACAGAGTGACACGTATCAGAAAGTCTACAAGTCCAGAACAGTGGCATCACATCAGCACAGACAAGAACCCAGCTGATCATGGGACGAGACTAGTGCCAGCCGCTGCGCTCAAGCAAACTAACTGGTTCGTAGGTCCATCCTTTCTTCGTAAACCAGAAACCAAAGAAACTACTCAGGTAGAGACCTTTCAGCTCATAGAACCAGATCAAGACAAAGAGGTAAGACCTCAAGTGACAGTTTGTAGGACTATAGTTACAAGAGACAGTCTGGGCGCTCATAGATTTGAAAGGTTTTCCAGCTGGAAGTCGCTGACCCGTGCAATCGGAAAACTTAAGGTCACGATCATCAGATGCATCCAGCAGGAAGTCTTTAAAGAAGAAATCCAAGGCCTTCTGAAAACGGAAGAGATTTCTCAACACAATTCGCTCAAGGACTTGTACACCAAGCAAAGGAAACAAGTTCAAAGTCTTGCGGACATTTTCTGGAAGAGGTGGAGACAGGAATACCTGGTGATATTCCAGCCACGCAAGAAATGGCAAGATGACAAGCCCAATTTACAAGTTGGAGACTTTGTCCTACTGAAAGACTCTCAGGCCCACAGGAACGAGTGGCCTATTGGACTCATTGTGGGGACTGATCCTAGTAGTGATGCTAGAGTTAGAAAGGTTGAAGTTAGGATTGTTAGACAGGGCATTCCCAAAGTGTATGCAAGGCCAATTTCTGAAGTAGTTTTACTTCTGTCCAAGGGTTAGTGGCATAACAAAAAGTATGCCAGGTGGGGAGTGTGCTGCCTTCGCAATGTATTTTACATGCTTGGCACTCAGCAGGGTCTGTTCCTTTAAGACCCTCCATTTTCTTGAAGCCTAGAGGCGGGCCTTCTCTCTAAAGCATAGGACTAGCTCCGGCATGTCTCATTCATTCCAGCTCCAGCCACCACAGTGACCAGATCCACAGGACTTCTTAAAGCTAATACAGCCTGCAAATCTGATAAATACCAAAGCCTGTGAGTAAGGAATTGTTAGTTATCTTGTGTAGAGAGATGCTCGGCATTTGTAGATAGATAATGTGTTTTCAGTGTGTAGTAAGTGAGCACATGTTAGACCATATCTATGTATTAGCAATGCATAATGTAAGGCACTTGAATAGCCATGCTTATATCTGTCTTTCATATGTTTGTTTTACAGTTTTACCGCACTTTCATTATATCTCAGTAAAGATTACATCAGTTAAGCAAACCAGCGTGTCTTTCCTTGAGATTCGGTATAAACTTGATGTGAAGCTGTGTCCACGAGACAGCGGAGACATTATACTGATAAACCTTCATTATGGACAGTATAATTTCTTCTCATACGTTCCATTGCAAAGAAAAAAAATACAACAACAACCCTAAAGCAGATAAAGATCATACAGACAACTTCTAAGAAAATATTAATGCAGTATTTCATCCTTTAGAATCCCCTCATGGAATAGGCAGCCAGGACTTTATTATTCCATTACTAAATTATTAATCAGAATAATACCAATTTTACTAATCAAATAAATTAGTTTTTCAATTTATCCATAATGCAATAAGCTTAATCTTGTTTCAATGATGTAGACATAAATGTCTGATTTGTTTAATGTAAAGCTCCTAATCTAGTCTGATTGGTTTCTTCATTTTCTTTGTTGCAAGAAAACAGATCTTATTTTATGCAGGCTTAACAAACATACACTGTTTACAATTCTGCAAATAATATTTCTATAAACATTGTATTCTGAAGGTTTAACTCCTTAAGGACCATGCCAATTTTCATTTTTTATTTTTTCATCCTCTACTTTTAACCCCCTAAGGACCACAGTTTTTCCGTTTTTGCATTTTCGTTTTTTACTCATCACTTTCTAAAAATCCTAATGCTTCCAATTTTGCACAGACAGACAAATATGAAGGCTTATTTTTTGTGCCACCAATTTTACTTTGTAATGACATCAATAATTTCACCACAAAATTTAGAAAATAAATATTCGTGGGGCAAAATTGGAAAAAAAAAACACAATTTAGTAAATTTTGGGGGGCTTCCGATTCTATGCAGTGCACTCTTCAGTAAAAATGACACCGAATATTTATTCTGTAGGTCCATAAGGTTACAATGTAATGATACCCAATTTATGTAGGTTTTTCTTCATTTCACTACTTAAAAAAATTATGACTACATGCACCAAAATTAGTCTGTTTAAAATTGTTCTTTTTTGACCCCTATAACTTTTTAATTTTTCCGTATACTGGGTGGTATGAGGGCTTATTTTTTGCTCCATGACCTAAAGTTTTCATCTGTACAATTATTGTTTTGATGGGACTTTTGGATCATTTTTTATAAATTTTTTTAAGGTATACAAAGTGACCAAAAATACACAATTTTGTACTTTAATATTTTTTTTAAGTATACACCATTGATCGTGCGGTTTAAGTAACATTATATTTTTATAGTTCCGACATTTACACACGCAGAAAAACCACATATGTTTATTTTTATTATGATTTTTTATATTATATTTGGGAAAAGGGGGGGTGTTTTAAACTTTTAATAGAGGTTAGTGTGTTTTTTTAAACTTTTATTTAACTTTTTTTTACACTTTATAAGTTCCCTTAGGGGACTTTAAGGAGGAATTATTAGATTCCTCATACAGATCAATGTAGTTCCATCGTACCACATTGATCTGTGTGATCTATGCTCCATTGTTAAAGCCTGATCCTGCCGGGCTTCATCAATGTGAGAGCCAGGACCAGCAATGAAACAGAGGTAAGCCCTCCGGCTACCTCCACAGTGGACCTCCACATTGCTCCGGGGGGGGGGGGGGGGGCGATCCACCCCACTGGACCACCATGTCAGCTTTGATCTAAAGGGTTAATAGCCGGCCACAGCGATCGCCTCATGTCTGCTATTAATGCCGGCCCTCTTAATGCCGGCCCTCAGCTACAAGAACCAGCTGAGGGCCGATATGGTGCGGGCTCGAGCCCGTGCCATATCCAGTTGACGGCACCAGTTAAAATCCACAACTCTTTTATTTTTTCACCTACAGACCCAAATGAGGGCTTTTTTTTTGTGCTAACAATTGTACTTTGTAATGACATCTTTCATTTTACCATAAAATGTAGGGCGCAACCGAAAAAATATTAATTGCGGGTAGAAATTTATAAGAAGACAACAATTTTGCAACTTGAACGGCATTCAATGATATTGTTTTTCTATTAATGCATTATTTTAGAAAATGTTAACTTTAACATAATTGGTATGCATAAAATTGTCATTTTCTAACCCCTATAACTTTTTTATTTTTCCGTATACAGGGATGTATGAGGGCTATTTTTTTGCTCTGTGATCTGTAATTTCTATTGGCATCATTTTCGTTTTGGTGGATATTTTTGATTATTTTTAATACATTTTTTCCATTATATGATGTGATTACAAAAATATGTATTTTTGGTGTTTAGTATTTTTTTGCATTTAGGCCGTTAAAAGAGCATTATCATAAACATTATATTTTAATAGTTTAAACATTAAGCATGCAGCGATACATATGCTATTTTTTTTTATTTTATCTAAGTACAACTAGGATAAAAGAAAAAAAAATTGCACAAAATAAATGTGCATCCGAAGGTGTCCATAGACTGTGAAGGGTGTTGATTGATTTTTTATAGTTGAAACTGCACACCTGCTATACAGTATAGGTTTAAAGGGATGTAGAATAGTAACCAATCTGTTGTATGTGAAAGTGACCACACAGCCATCAGGAAGTGAAGGGATACAGGGTATACAGGGTACAGGGTACTATCCCTTTTTTCCATAGTGTGACAGAGAATATGCAATCAGAGACATATCTGTGTATTTATCCCCTTAAGGACGCAGGGTTTTTCCATTTTTACACTTTCGCTTTTTCCTCCTCACTTTTAAAAATCATAACCCTTTCAATTTTGCACCTAAAAATCCATATGATGGGTTATTTTTTGCACCAGCAATTCTACTTTGTAATGACATCAGTCATTTTACACAAAAATCAACGTGAAAAAAAGAAAAAATCATTGTGCGACAAAATTGAAGAAAAAACACCATTTTGTAAGTTTGGGGGGCTTCCATTTCTACTCAGTACGTTTTTCGGTAAAAATGAAACTTTCTCTTTATTCTGTAGGTCCATACAAAATGATTAAATTAAAATGATACCCTACTTATATAGTTTTGATTTTATCTTACTTCTGTAAAAAATCATAACTACATGCGCAAAAATTAATTCCTTTTAAAATTGTCATCTTCTGACCCCTATAACTTTTTATTTTTTTCGTGTACAGGGCGGTATAAGGGCTAATTTTTTGCGCCATGATCTGAAGTTTTTAGTGGTACCATTTTTATATTGATCGGACTTTTTGATCTAAAAAGTGACCAAAAATACACTATTTTGGACTTTGGAATTTTTTTTGCGCCTTCGCCATTGACCTTGCAGTTTAATTAACAATATATTTTTGTAGTTCGGACATTATACCACATATGTTTATTTTTATTGTGTAACATATTTTTTATATGGAATTTGGAAAAAGGGGGTGATTTTAACTTTTAATGAGGAAGGGGTTAATGCGTGTGTGTTTTCAATTTATTTTTAACTTTTTTTTTTACACTTTTAGTCCCCTTAGGGGACTTTTATGAGGAATCATTAGATTCCTCCTACAGTTCAATGTGGTTTCATACAACCACATTGATCTGTGTGCTCTGCACTCGATTGATAAAGCCTGGTCCCTTACCTCTCCTGCCGCTGCAGCAGGAGAGGTAAGCCCTCTAGCTACCTTCACAGTGGATCGCCCCCCCCCCCGCCACGTTTCACCCCACTGGACCACAACGGAGCTTCTAAATGTCCCTTTAGATGCCGCTGTCAACTTTGACAGCGGCGATCTAAAGGGTTAATAGCCGTCTGCGGCAATTGCCACATGTATCAGCTGGGGGCCGCGCGGAATGCCGTGGGCTCGATTCGGGAGCCTGAGTCATATTACGGTTGCCGTCTCAGAACGAGCCGGCTCGTCCGACATCAGCAACCGTTTAATATTGCTATACACACAGATACAGTATTGCTCCATTAGTAAACACCTCCAAAAGTACAACAGACAGGTCTTAGCACGCTGCAGACGAACATATCCGTTTAAAATGGAGTAAATGGAACAAGCAGCCTCAGAGGCGAGTGCTGCACTGGAAAATCTACTACATATTGGTCCTGAAACTTTACTGGCTGGTAGAGAAGACGCAACAGAATTTTTTGCACAATGTAATTTGAAGGAGGAACTGCAAGTACTAGGTACTAAGTCCCTGGAATACAAAGTGATAACACTTTATGAAAAGGAAGTAAAACAGTTTTGGACAGTTAATTCTCTACAATCCTATTGTGAAAGTAAACGTGTCCCACATGGACTGCGAGTCTATAAGGAGTTGTCACAATTCCAAGATGACATTGAATTTACGGATGAATGGGCATCATTATATTAAGAACACAGTTTAAAACTTACTAAACTGATGTTAAAAAGGACTGAAAAAGAATATGCCCTAATAACCGCACAACTGCTTAAAGCAAAAATGGAGCTAAAAACCTGTGTGAATAATGAGCAATATGAATTGTTTGAAAAGAAAGTGGAAAAAAAGATACTGCCAATCCAAGCAGACATTAAGAAGCGTAAAAAGAATAAATATTTAAGGGACAAACAAGATTATGATGGTGGCCATGTATTCGACTGGAATCTAAAAAGACCAGACTACAAAGACGACCACGGAGACCAGCTCAGGATTTTTGGACTACAGACTCAGGGTCCGACTCGAGTGGCACTGGGAATATTACCCTTCCTAAGGATCCCCCTAACCAAGTGGTTTTGGGGGACCAACAAGTCCACCCACCCGCAAGAGGAGGATACGGCGGGGCAGGTGCAAAAGATTCCCAAGAAGAGGTTGAATGAAGAGAAAGCAAGTCACCTGGCAACAGTAGGTGTCTCTGCCTCTCCAGATCCTACAGGTCAGTCCAACATCATTAATCTCACACAACATACTATTTCTGAAGATTGTCAGTCTTTGTTAAGGAAAGGGTTAAATTATTGCATTAATACTGAATTTCATTTTACAGATTTCATTATTGATTTACATAAGTCTATCAGAAAAATGTATTTGCATCAGTCGTTTCTTAGCGGTCATACATTAGGTAAAGAGCCAGACCAGCTAGAAGGTGAAGCTCATTGGGCTTCATGGTTAATCCTTCCCACAAAAACCATACTGGTACTGGACACCCAAGGTTCACAAAAAAGCCTGTACACCGCCAGGTCGGCCGATCGTTGCGGGTAGGGGCTCAGTTACTGAGCCCCTGTCCCAATACCTCGACTGGGTCCTGCGCTCATTATTGTTTACGATAACTGCGTATTTGAAAGATACACAACATTTATTACAAATTTTGGAGAACTTTGGGTGGCAGGGACATTTTATCTTGGCTAGTATCGACGTGGAGAGCCTCTACACTCGAATCCCTCAGGATGCAGGTGTGGAGGCTGTCCGGCATCAACTAGACCAAATGGAGAAACATAGCTCTATTTTCACTAACTACATTTGTGAGATGTTACAGTTTATATTATCCCATAACGCTTTCCAGTTTAATAACCGCTGGTTTAACCAGCGATCTGGGACAGCAATGGGGACACTTTTGCAAATATTTTTGTGTGGGTCCTCGAGGAAGATAAGGTTTTTTCATCTAATAACCCTTTCCTGAAGTACCTAGCACTTTATGTCAGATATGTTGACGACGTGTTGGCGGTGTGGTCGGGCGATACCGACCAGTTCCACCAATTCGTCGCCTACATGAATGACAATAGTCACAATATGCACTTTACTAGTGTGGTGGGCGACAGCAGCATAGAATTTTTAGACACCAAACTTGTAGTCAGAAATAATCACTTAGAGGTCGAGGGATTTAGAAAAGTAACAGCTGCTAACTCCCTATTAAGATATGACAGTTTTCACTCCCAACATGTTAAAAAATCACTCCCTTTCGGACAATTTATTCGACTAAAACGGATAAATACCACCATAGAAACATTTGAGATACAAGCTAAACAGTTGTGGGTCAGATTAGAAGAGAGGGGTTACCCTGAATCAATCCTTAGTGAAGCTTTATACCAAGTTAGAAAAATACCACGCAATCAGTTGTTACAAAAAAAGAAAGTAAATAATAAAAAAACAGATACAGAGGACCAAATAAAAAATTTCACGTTTTCATTTATGTATAGTCCCATGGAAAATAGGATTAGGTCAGCCATCTATAAAAATTGGCATATTCTGCTGCAGGATGAAATCCTAGGTAAAACACAATTGAATAAACCATTAATTTATTTTTGCAGAACAAAGAACATTAGAGACCACATCGTAAGATAATACATCAAGCAATTGGATAGAAAAATCTAAACCACAAGGATGTTTTAAATGTGGTCAGTGTAATTTGTGTTCACATATGATACAAACTAAAAATATACAATTAGGGCTGCAGAATATAAATATATATGATTTCATCATATGCAAATCCACTTATATCGTTTATGCACTGGTCTGTACATGCGGTCTGTACTATATTGGTAAGACCATAAGACCAGTGTATAAAAGAATAAGGGAACACATCCGCTCATTCACCACAGGCAAGGGCTGTCCCAAAGTTATAGAACATATGAAAACCAAACATAATGGGCGTGGTCTGGCCGCGGAGCGAGATGGCCGTCTGAGATCTGAGCTCCTGCAGCAAGCAACTTCATAAGCGACAAATACCCGCTCACACAGAGTTATTGAGCTCGCTTTGTACATTTCCAGCCATCGGAGCACCCGCAGCCGAACATGTACACCCGGAGGAGAGGGAAAGCGGGTCGTCAGCCCCGCAAGCTGACAGACTTCTGCACACGGCCTCAACTCCGGGCCTCACAAGATGGCGTGGAGGCGTCCTCCCCGCACGACAGGAGAAGCGGGGACTTCGGCAGCAGGTCAGACATTCAAAACTCCCTGTCTAATGCTAGACGCAGCCTCTCCTTACCTCCTGAAGCAGATATAATGGCGGAAAGCCGGCAATGTGCTGAACCAGCGTGGCGCCTCATCACCATACTCAGCCACATACAGCCCGCTCAGGCAAAGACCACGCATAGAGGCCAGCACAGAGCCAGATGATGCTAACCCACTAGTGGAAGCCTTCCAAGTTGCGGGGGAGGAATTCTTCAGCAAGGTGCCTGCATCAGAGGTACCTGTAACAGAAGTATGTTTGAAACGCATGTTGCTATTGTTGAACACGTCCATTACTAACAACTTGCTCCATACCTTGCAACCAATCCGCTCTGCTATCATAGAAGTGGAACAAAGGGTGGACCATACGGAAACGAAAATGGCTTCACTGGTTAAATCTCACAACGACCTCATAGATTCTCATTATGATCTGGAGTCTGACGTCACAGCGCTAAGTGCAAAGGTCGCTGACATTGAAGACAGGTCGAGGAGGAATAATGTCAAATTCCGGGGCATCCCAGAGACTGTTCCTCCAAAAGAACTTAATGCCTACCTTACTTCTCTTATGCAAAGCTATCTACCTGAGGCAAACCTGACTGAGCTGCTTCTGGACAGAGCGCATCGTGTTCCTAAACCGAGGCACCTGGCCGACGATATACCAAGGGATGTACTTGCCAGGGTGCATTTCTTCCACATTAAAGAGGCCCTTATGGTGGATTCCCCACCCGCCTGCTGGTACACCGAAACGAAAAAATGTACGTGATTTGCTCATTAGAGGAAGGTATTAAACAGCTTACTGCATGGGGAATCCCTGTGAAGATTCCAGAATCACAGACAACGTCCCCTCCAGACAGAGTGGATCCTGATTGGCAATTGGCTGGAAAAAAGAAACAGGGAATGTGTTAACTGCTGTGGGGCTTGGCCCTGGACTTTGCAGTCTTGTTCCGCTCACAGAGGACTACCTGTTCTCCCCCTCCACACCTGATGAAGAGGAATATTCATCACCCGTTCCTGGACACATCCAGTTTTTCTGGCTCGGGCCAGCCGTTTCTCTATTGTTTGTGTGTTTGCGTTTCCCCCTTCCCCCTTCTTCTCCCCTTTCTTTACAGGTGCTCCAGCAGAACATGGATCGCTGAATTGTCACGATTTTTCACCACATCCTATCCTAGTCGACGAAGATCTCATCTTAAGCATCACGAAGACTCATTATGACTATAAAGGTCGTATCAATTAATATTAATGGACTGAACACTCCGCTAAAGCGGTCCTATTTGTGGGCGGAAGCCAAACAGTTGGCTGGGGACATATTGTGTGTACAAGAGACGCATTTAGTATGTGAAGATGCATTTAGGATTAGGCATAAAAACTTTCCTTATGTATTTCATTCACATTATCACACAAAGTCGAGGGGTGTGCTCATTGCAGTCAGGGATACCCTAGCGTTTCAACTACTGTCTGAGATTTCTGACCCACTGGGAAGATTTGTGATTATAGTATGCAACATCAATAATGTTAACTATACAATAGCGTCTGTATACGCACCTAATAGAGGCCAATTAGGTTTCCTAAAAAAGGTCTTTCGTAAGCTTCGCATTCATGCTCAGGGTCATCTACTATTAATAGGGGATTTCAATGCAGTCCCTGACGCAGACATAGATGTATCCTCTCTTAGCAAGAGACGAGCAATATCACTACAATCCTTATTACATGTTGAAGAAGTATATGATGTATGGCGCCTACTACATGCTGGTGAAAGGGACTTCTCTTTTTACTCAGTCCCTTCAAATAGTTACTCTCGTATTGACCTGTCTTTAGTGGGTAGATCTCTTTTAGACTCGGTTACGTCTGCCACGATTGAACCATTTAAATGGTCAGATCACACACCTATCACATTGACAATTTCTGAGAAAATATCGACTACACCTACTTACTTGTGGCGGTGTAATGAATATCTAATCAGACATGATAAATACAGGGAAACTATAGCTTCAGAACTTGACCAATACTTCACTTTAAATGCACATACAGGTCTGGCTCATAGCACGGTGTGGAACGCGCACAAAGCAGTCATTAGGGGGTCCCTGATAAAATTAGGACACATTGTTAAGAAAGAAAGGTCCCGGCACTTGGACAGTTTATTGGCTGACCAGAGACTATTGGAAGAGGCGAATAAGCAACACCCAAGTGCGACACAGGCGGCAAAACTGAAAGGTGTTAGGGAGAAAATTCGCACTTTGTTTCTAGATCATCACGCTCGACAAATGAATAAACTGAAGGCCCAATATTACCATTTTGACAACAAAACAGGTAGAGTGTTAGCGAATAGGCTCAAACACAAACACGCAAAAACTAGAATTCCTTTCTTATGGGATCCATCGAACACCTACAAACTCCAATCCCCTAAAGATATTGCAGACAGCTTTATGGGTTACTACACAACCCTCTATAACCTTTCCCAGGATCAAGGCATCCCTCAGCCAACAATAGCAGAAATTGCCTCATTTCTACAGGATCTTCCCCTTCCCTCGTTGAATTATACCCAACTAACTACATTTAACGCTCCCTTTACCCACACGGAGGTCACTAAAACTATTAAAGGTTTACCTATAGGCAAGTCTCCCGGTCCTGATGGGCTGACGGCATGCTACTACAAGTCCTTTTCACATATCATAACGCCCCATGTCACAAATTTCTTTAATGAAGCTATGCATAAAGGCTCCTTACCGAAGGAGAACCAAGAAGCCCTAATAGTTACCCTCCCTAAGCCGGGCAAACCTCCTGATAGGCCTTGCAACTTTAGGCCTATTTCGCTCTTAAATGTGGATGCAAAAATATACGCCACATTGATAGCAAATAGATTAGCTCCCTTGATACCTACCCTGGATTTGGTTGATCAGGTGGGCTTTGTTAGAGGACGGCAGGCATATGAGAACACAAGACGTATCCTTAATTTAGTACACTACCTGGACTCGAAACGCATGGCGTCGGTCCTTCTAGCTTTAGATGCTGAAAAGGCATTTGACCGTCTGAACTGGTCTTTTGCATTTGCGGTCTTGGAAGCCATGGGTATTAAGGGCCCTATTGTAACAGCGATTAAAGCACTATATTCTGCCCCAAACGCGAGAGTGTTTTCAAATGGTACGCTTTCTAACAGCTTCTCATTGGGCAATGGCACCCGCCAGAGATGTCCACTTTCACCTCTAATGTTTATACTATGTATAGAACCTCTGGCTATAGCGCTCAAACTTAATTCTGCAATAAGAGGGGTACGACTTGGCCCTGATGTACATCTCATATCTATGTATGCGGATGAAATAATCCTATCATTGGAAGACCCAGAGTGTTCCCTGGCGGGGGCCGTTGACACTATCATGAAGTATAGTGCAGTATCCTACTATAAACTAAATACGTCTAAGACACAAGCTTTGCCAATACATCTAGACAGCCACACCCTACTGAAGTTAAAGAATACATATCCTCTTGACTGGAAGTCTGACAGCATCACTTACTTAGGCATTCAGGTTACACCATCAGTCCCGCAGCTATAAAGTTCCAATTATATCCCGTTTCTGCATACCTTTAAAGAGGATCTTGACAGATTGGGCAGGGTGGAGGTGTCATGGTTAGGCAGGATTGCCGCCTTTAAAATGTCAGTGCTTCCCAAGTTACTATATCTATACCGAACCCTGCCTATCCTTCTTCCGACCTCCTTTTTCACACGCATATCTAAAATGCTCTTAGATTACATATGGAAGGGGGGGCGTAGAAGAATATCCAAAATACTTCTGAGTAAACACAAGGATAGAGGAGGGGTGGGCTTACCTGATCCGTACGCATACTACTTAGCTACTCTGACAACACAATTGAAGCATTATTGGGGTGAGGGGGCGCGACTGCCGTGGCTACAGGCTGAGAAATATTTATGTGATAATGGAGATTTAAAGTCCCTTTTATTCTATCGAATATGGTCCCTTAGTATTCCACAGGGCATTTCCCCATTAACGGCAGCAGGTTTGTCCTGCTGGCACATCATACATAACAGCACGGGTAAGAAACACCTCCACAGCCCCTCTACGACTCCTCTTTTAATATTGTCTGCAGTTATCCCACTCCTAGACATACAAGATTGGATATTAGCTGGTCTCACACAGGTATCTCATTTGTTTGACAAAAACATACTACGCACATTTACCTCCCTCTCTGCACACTATAATATCTCTACTAGGGATTTCTACAAATTCCTACAAATTAGACATTGCTTGGGATCATACACGCACCATGCATGGAACTATAATGAACATCTTTTTAAACTGATGACCACACCATTCAAGGGTTTACGCCCCATATATGACCTTTTGGAAAGTCCTAGGCCCCTGTCCACACATGCACCCTATAAATCTTGGGAGAAGGACCTATCTCGGACCATTACTGATGGGGAATGGTTGGGCGCTTGTAAATGGGCGAGAAGGGCGTTACCCTCAGTGACACACCTAGAGGCATTTTTTAAATCCAGACTACGATGGTACCTAACGCCTGACAGACTACAGGTCATTTACCCAGGAACATCCCCGGAGTGCTGGAGAGGGTGTGGTGCCAAGGGCACTTTGTTACATATCTTGTGGGCTTGCCCGAAGATTGAGGAATATTGGAGGGAGGTTGGGGTAATGTTGAGGGAGATTATTGAATGTGACATATCCATAACGCCTGCGATGGCCTTGTTGTTATTAGACATCCAAAAAATAACACCCGATTGCCGCTGTCTGGTGATTAAAATATTGATCTTAGCCAAGCTGGTAATCACTCGACATTGGAAATCTGCCACATCACCCCCTATTGCAGAATTGGTCGCTTTATTACATTTTTCATATAAATGTGAGAGGGCAGTCTACTTGAACACAGGCACCATCACCAACGTGGCAATAATGTGGGAAGCTTGGACAAAATCTCGATTTGCTCACCTTTCTTCATGAATAGGATGGAGTATAAATTGCATGTTCTGTATTAAAAGGAGATAGGAAATGCTATGTTATTTAGATTCCTTGGATGAGATGTTCTGAAAATTGTTTAGGCATTGTACAAAAACCGGTGAATGACACATACTCAACTGTAGCACCTATTCTGCTTCTTCTCCCTTCTCTCCCCTCTCATACGTCTTTTTTCCCTCCTACCTTCCCTTTCCTTCATCCTCCCTTTCTCTCTCTACCACCTCCTTTTCCTTCTCCTCCCCATCTCTCCTCTCATTCCAACCCCCTAGTTATATCCCATTGTCTTGTTCGGTATACTTCATTTGCCTTCATTGTTGGCCAGTTTGCAGCAACGGTCAAAGTGGTGATTTGGATTGCGGTGTGTGCTGCTTGTTAGGTAAAATGACTGATAACTAGTGTTGCTCGCGAATATTCGCAATTCGAATATTATTCGCGAATATCGCATATTCGCGAATTCGCGAATTTCGCGAATATAGCGCTATATATTCGTAATTACGAATATTCGTTTTTTTTTTTTGTTTTTTTTCTTCACAGTACACATCACAGTGATCACCCCTCTCTGCTTCCAGCTTGTGTGGTGTAAAGAAGGCTGCAATACTACTGTGTGAGACTGGCGTGCGAAAATTCGCATATGCTAATTTTCGCATATGCGAATTTACGCACGCGTTAACTTTGTATATGCCAATATTCATTTATGTTAATTTTCGCATACGCGAATATTCGCATATGCGAAAATAAAACGAGAATATAACGAATATGCGAATATTCGCGAATATATGACGAATATTCGTCCATATATTCGCGAATATTCGCGAATTCGAATATGGCCTATGCCGCTCAACACTACTGATAACTGTCATGCTATGTCTTGTACGACTGCTCTCAGACACCGCAATGCAACCATTACATACCCATTACTCCTTAAGCGATTCTATTGCAGATTGCTTGTTTATTTCTTGTACCTTGAAAGTTTGTTTGTAAAACATTGAAAATACTTTTCAATAAAAACTATTGAAACAGAAAACCAAACATAATTACAGAATCGAGGACTTAAAATTCCTAGGATTAAAAACAGTTGCACCTTTAAAATATGGAGGAGATAGACATAAATTACTTTTACAAAAAAAGACTGAAATGATTATACTCACAGATGCCATAGGACCGCTAGGTTTAAACTTACGAGAGGACCTTAATGTGTTCCCATAATGTAGGTACAATTTGTTAGCATACGGTATATGTTCACATCTAGTGTTATTGTAATTGATGTCCGTGCTATATGGTCTCCTCGCATTGTACATAAGATTTAGCTTTTAACCCTTGTAATGTGTACTTTTTTACTAATTGTATTGTATACTTCATTACCTGCTTTTTGTATTTAATGAGGGAGGGGTTAGTTGAAGTCAGAGGTCACGTGTAAGCGCTCTGTGCAGTGCGAAACCGGTCGACTTACCTGGCATTCTTGTTGCGTGTACCAGCATTCCTGAAAAAAACGTCTTGCTGTGCCGTGAGTGCCGTCTGCGACTTCTTCATTTATTTAAAAGTACAACAGAGCTGTTCCAAAAGTAAAAGGGCTTTGGACAATCCCTACTTGTTGGAGTAGCTCTATGAAAACAAGCAAGCCTGGCCAAAGGTGCTCCTCTGCCAGAAAACCCTAGTCTCTCTCAAAAGTGAGTCTTTTGAGCCCCATTAAATAAACATCTGCATGTGGGAAATGGCACTAATGTAGTCACTAGTTTTCCACATTTCGGCCATTAAAGGGAATACAGCAGCCAGTATGTGGCAGTATATGTTGCCCTCACTTTTTGACAAAATGTTGACATATAACCCTAATCTTGTCAACTATTCAAAGAGTTATGAATCTATTGAACACATCATAAATGCTAATGTTGAAAATAGCTGTATGTTGCAAGGCACACTAAAAAAACATTGACTCCTTATATAACATGATAGTCATTAAAAATATATATAAATAAATGAATGGATGGGAACATAGGTAGATAGATAGAAAGAAAGAATATATTACAAAATTCATATCCTACTATACTGTATGTAATTCTTCGTAGCGGCAGACTGTGTTAGTGGGTTGTTATTATATCAACCATTTACTGTTCTATTTAAGTGAGTTGTACTAACAACACCTATATGTTCTGTCTGAAATTTATACCTTCCCAGTGGATAATGAAAGGGTCCTACTAAATAAATAAAAAAATAATACATTTTGAGTTACCAATTCCTGGTTCGTATAGTCCGACTTTAAGTTCAGTTGATCTTTAATTCTGTATATCACTAAAATAGCATTCTTCATATATATTGACTTGAACACGAACCTTCTTTATTGAATCCTGGAACATGGCATAGAGCAGCAATCAAGTAGACTAATACCTTAGAGCTAAACTCAATATCACATAAATACTCATCCAATATTGTATTTCTATGACCTTGACGCATTATGAGCCACAGGGACCATCTAGACGTGCTTTAATTATAAACAGGATTGTATAGCGATAGATAGATAGATAGATGATAGATAGAAAGATAGATAGGAGATAAAACATAGATAGATAGATTGATAGATAGATATGAGATAGAACGTTAGATATGATATAGATAGATAGAGGTTGTGCAGACAAAGAGTTAGCAACACAGTTAGTAGACTGCTATTACATGTTCCTAACAGATTGGTGTTATTTTTAATTGTATTTTAAATTTTTCTTTAGATTTACTACTTTACTGCATATTTTACATAAATGATATATTCAGTTTTAATGTCACATTGTCAGCCTATAGTTATTAAATCATGAGACGTGTCGCACAACCATCCTTACTAGAGATGAGCAAATTTTTTAAATATTCGATTCGGCCGATTTGATGAATTTTCCCCCAAAATTTGATTCGGTCCGAATTTATATGCAGCGAATCTGTATTGAAAACGTCTATTTCTGGACTAAAGAGAGCCTCAATTGGGGTGTAGAACACTTTGCCTTGCTGTAACACGCATAGGGTGTGTGCTGGGTTGGTGAAATAATACTGTTATTCAGTATGACATGCAGATTAGATGTGTTGCTATTAGAATCACTGTTGCAGAGCAACACAATGACAGAGCCTGGAGGTGGTATCAGTATGAGGAGACCATATAGTGGCTGAATGACACAGCGTGGATGTGGCGGCAGCATGAGAAGACCATATATTGGCTGAATGACACAGCTTGGAGTTGGCGGCAGCATGAGGAGACCATATAGTGGCTGAATGACACAGCCTTGCGTTGGCGGCAGCATGAGGAGACCATATAGTAGCTGAATGACACAGCCTGGAGTTGGCGGCAGAATGAGGAGACCATATAGTGGCTGAGTGACACAGCGTGGAGGTGGTGGAAGTATGAGTAAACCATATGGTGGCAGAATGAGACTGCCTGAATGACACAGCCTGGTGTTGGTGGCAGCATGAGGAGACTATATAGTGGCTGAATGACACAGCCTGTAGTTGGTGGCAGCAAGAGCAGACCATATAGTGGCTGAATGACACAGCCTGGAGTTGGGGGCAGCATGAGGAGACCATATAGTGGCTTAATGACACAGCCTGGAGGTGGCAGAAGTATGAGTAAACTATATGGTGGCAGAATGAGACTGCCTGGAGGTGGCAGCAGCATGAGGAGAACATCTGGTGGCAGAATGAGACAGCCTGGAAGTGGCATTAGCACGAGGAGAACATATGGTGGCATTATAAGACAGCCTGAAGCTGGCAGCAGGATGAGGAGAACATATGGTGGCAGAATGAGACAGCTTGGAGGTGGCAGAAACTTCAGGAGTCCTGAAAGTGACGCCGCGACATAGTGGAGCGGTGGGTGGCAATACCAGTGCCCAGTGATAAAGGTGGGTGGAAAAAGAAGAACTTGGCATGAGATGTGTGGCATCAGGCGGGTGGCAGGATCAGAATAATAGCTGAGGCAAGAAGGCAGAAGAAAATGGTGTCTTTTGTAAAAGTGTTAGTGTGCACAAGTAAGTATTGAGGATATGCATTACGTAAACCTTGACTTTTAATAATATTCTTAAGATAAAATATATGTAATGTGATGACTCTCTCTTGCAAATAGGTGTGGTTGCAGTATAGAGGCAAGGAAACAGTACTATTCAAATCAAAGTTCAGTTTTTTATTCACACTTGGCACACAGCAGTCTTTAAAGGGTAGCTCCCACCATCATGTTTTTTTTTTCTGTCCCTGCCTATTGCCCTTCTATCCCTAACACCCTCCCTGCTTTTATTTATTTATTTATACTATTTTAAAAATGGCATTTAGTTTTCCTGGTAGTGTGCTCACTACCAGGCAGACTCCCCCAGCAGGCACCACGTCACTGATGCCTGCTGGGGGCCAACTTCTGCCCTTAGTTCTCCTAACAGGGTGTCTCCAGCTGTTTCATCACTACAACTCCCAGCATGCCCTGACATCTACTGGCTGTCAGGGCATGCTGGGAGATGTAGTGGGGAAACAACTGGAGGCACACCGTGACGGGGCCTGGGGGGGGGTTGCGGGCTGAGCGGCGGGGAGCGGGATGTGCGGCCAGCACATCCCGCTCCCCGCCGCTCAGCCCGCAACCCCCCCCCAGGCCCCGTCGTGCCGCTCAACTCCCTCCCCACCCTTAGATCACCTACTCAGTGTCCCTCCAGCTGTCTCCCCACCACAACTCCCAGCTTGCCTTAACATCTATTGGCTGTCAGGGCATGCTGGGAGTTGTAGTGGGGAAACAACTGGAGGCACACTGTGATGGCCCATCCCGCTACCGCCGCGCAGCCCGCAACCCCCCTGGCCCGCTGCGCCGCACAACCCACTACCTCCTCTCCCCCCGCAAAAACATTTAGTAATAGACACAACATAGATAATCTTACCTGTCGCCGGGGCCTGCCAAGGAGCCTGCGCGCGTCCTCTTCATTCAAAGCGCTCACTCCCGCCTGTCTGATTGACAGGCGGGAGCGAGCACCGCAGTGAATGAATTCCGACTCGTTGCCAGGCTTCAACGAGTCGAAATTCATTAGGGACGTCACTGCCCAATGCATTCGGCCACTAGGAGGGCGACCCCTAGTGGCCGAATTTAAAAGTGATTTTAAACTTTTAAAATCACTTTTTTTAACTAAAATATATTAGAGATATGTTGTAGTACTTAAGTACTACAACATATCAATTTTTGGATTTCATGACAGTGCCCATTTAAATGCAGAACAAAAGGAAAACGTAAAAAAAAAGTCCACCTGTTATTTCCTTAGGTGTTTGGTCTCACCTGAGTCCATGCCATGCGGCATCAAGCAAGTCTTTTCCAGGCTTCCAGGCAGGCTGTTCACCAGTTTCCAACCTTAGAGCAAACGCGGGGATGAACTCCACATACAGCTCTCTCTGGCAGTGTGAGCTACAACTAGCAAATCCCCCTAAGCTGGTGAAATCGGTTGCCTTTAAGGCTAACAAAAGGTGGCTTGGATTTTGCAGAATGACCCCTACCCTGCACTTGGTCATTCCCAGTAAGAGCCGTCCCGGTTTGGCCTTCCAGCCATACTACGGCCACAGTGTCAGACTGCGTCGCAGCACAGACACTGAATAAATACCGACTTTTACTTCACCAAAGCTAGGAGCCTTGGTGACACATAACGCCCATCCACCATGATGCCTTTCACTTTCTCACATACCCTCCCACCCTTTGTTCAAACCTGAGGGGGTGAACCCTTGTGCAACTGTGGACTCATGATTAGAGATGAGCGAATTGAAGCTGATGAACCCGAATTCGTTACAAATTTCATGAAATGTTCGATTTGCAACGAATGCGAATATCACCGCGATTCTGGCTAAAGGAGACCTAAAATGGCGGATCCACATGTCAGTACATGGGGCAGGGGATTATGGGAGGGTTGGAAACTACGGCGGGAATGAAGGTAGGCGGGATGACCCTGAATCACATGTGAGATGCAGCCTATCAGCATTCATTGACCCCTGTGATGTCACAGCTCTATATAATCAGCAGCCATCTTGCTGCTCATTTCATCCATACACTCAGAGAGAGAGAGAGGACGGGACTGCGTGTGTGTGAATTGCTTGTAGCACAGAGTACCACTGCAACTGCTAGTCACATCAGCATTGCGGACAGACAGGAGTACAGTGCTTTGGTGTTCTCACTGAGAAGGATCTTACGCTATTTAAACCTCCTATTCACGTTATTGAGCATTTCATCAGAGAGGGGCAGATAGCTTTTCACTGCCTCATACAGATCAACAAGCTGCCTGAACTTTATGAACCTTCTTATCTCCTCATTTTTCAGCGCAATTCATTGCTTTTTTTTACTCCACCAATCATCTGCTACTCAGATTTGTGTGTAGACTGTAAAAAAAAACAGTGCACA